>NW_026067967.1:5468233-5624171 GCF_014885135.2 Alexandromys fortis | reverse complement strand
GGGAGGCGGGGAGGAGGCGGAAAATTTTTTTTTCAATAAAAAACTATATTAAAAAAATAATCTCAAAAAGTAAAAATTATGAAATAAAAAAAAAGAATAATTATCCCTATTGTGCAAAAGAGAAAAATGCCGCTCGGTGAGAGAGATGAAGTGTCTGACGCTACATGGCTGCACATGGGGGAAACTGTGACTGAAGACTTTCTGGCTGGCTCCAGCGTTAACACCAGACACAGTCTCAGCAGCCTCTGCCAGGTAACTCCTAGAAGGCTGGGAAGCTCATGGCCTCTCAAGTGCAAGGAGGGGTTCACCAGACCTTTCGCCAGATGAACTGTTCCCCTCAGACCCTGGTGCAAGGGTTCTTTTAGATCCTGCATTCCTGGCCCAGCAACTGTACCAGTTCTAGCCCCCAGGAATGAAGCTTACGTAGGTATCCTTAACGAGCACACTGCAGGTGACAATCCCGAAGCTGGCTTCGGGTTAGCAAATATGCAACAGCCCTCAGTCTGGCTCAGGAGGGGCCATGAAGGAAGGTGGTGATTTCATAGTCTGGTTTCTAGGCTGTTTTTCAGCAGCTTTAGGGATGGTCCAAACAGCATGTGACTCTTGGAAATCATGAGACAGCAGGAGAGGAAACCCTGTGTGGCAATGAGGGCCTGGGGTAGGTGTGAGCAGGGGAATCCTAACCTGGGCACTGAAGAGATTAAAGGGGAAACGCTGATCCCACCTGCAGGAGGTCAGGAAACAAGTTCAGTGTCTTCCCATGTGCGTGTGTCCTACCTCTGTGCCAGGGGAGGAATCCACACTCAGCAAAGTGACATCAATCAACTTCTAGTCATAGATTCTCATCTGTCTGGAGCAATGGAAACTCTCAAGGCAGAACCCAAAACTCTATTTTTCCTTAGCAGGAACCTTCCTAGATCTCTGGTGACAGTCCAGATAGGATAGACCATTGGATGGTCTCGGTGACCTTAACCCGAGAACCCAGGACCCATAGTAAATGTCAAAACTACATGAATATAGATGCCCAAGGACCTGAGATGACTCCATTGGTAGAGTGCTTGCCAGGTAAGCACAGGACCCTGGGTTTGATTTCCAGGATCAGATAAACTAGGCACGATGAAGCACACCTGCAATCCCAGCAGTCAGTAGGTGGTTGCTGGAGGATCAGAGGTTCAGAGCCATCCTTGGCTCTTTTGAGGCCAGCCTGGGATGTACGGGACTGGGATGTCTCAAACAAAACGTAACAACAACTCTAGATACCCAGATGGGAACGCTAACAGGAAGTGAGCCAGTTCCTCCTACCTTCCGCTCTGCATTGAAAATGTTCCTATGTACTAAGCGCCCAGTCTGCCGAGTGTCTTACTAACCACATGTTGGTCTACATACAACGTCTGCAGACTGCCGAGTATCTTACGAACATGTTGGTCTACATACAACGTCTGCAGACTGCCGAGTATCTTACGAACATGTTGGTCTACATACAACGTCTGCGGATTGCCGAGTGTCATACTAACCACATGTTGGTCTACATACAACGTCTTCGGACTGCCGAGTGTCGTACTAACGACATGTTGGTCTACATACAACGTCTGTGGACACCTGCTGCTCAAAGGTGTAAACGTGCCTGTGGTACAAGTCTCATTGGATGTGCTGGTAGAGCCCACCTTCCCATGCGGGTCCTTGTAAGTACTCACACCGCCACGTGCCATGTTCCACAGAAGCCAGCAGAGCCAGGGGCTTTCACGGCCCTTTAGTGCAGGAAAGGGAAAGGAAAAGGGAAGATCCAGAGGACCCAGAGACTTTCTAGTAAGGAAGAGCTGGGCCTGAAGCGCTCATCGCTTGGGATGAAGGGGCTGAAGTTGCCGGGCTTTGGATGAAATCACCAAACCTGTTCCAAAACCACCTGGACTGACTCCATTGTGCTGTGCACTTCATTGCCCAGCGTGAAGACTGCAGCAGAAAAAAAACGGGGCTTAGGAGAATCCATTCCTGCATGTGAGGCAGTGGCCTTGCTTCGGAGCCACACAAGGACGTGTCTTCTGCTCACTGTTCTGCCAGTGCTTCAACCCCCAGAGCTTGAAGGATTCGGCTCAGATGCACCTTCAAAAGGGTGGCAATCCCAGCATGCCTTCATCATGGGTTTGGGGGGTTGTGGGCGGAGCTGGACATCAGCTGCCTTCCCATGTTCCCAGTCCTGCTGCCCACGAATAGCTCTGGACAGACAGGTTCTGCTCTCAGGTACTCTGGTCTCTCTCAGATTTGGGACTAATTGCGGCTCTGTTGGTCAAATGGCCGGGCTAGAGTCTCTCATAAAGCAGTCACTGCCCTCTTGCTACTGGGTTGGCGATGCCATACCCTGCTCCATCAATGAAGCCACTGAAGCCCAGAAAGGCTTCCTGATGCATCTGCACCATCCCATCAGAAGTAGCAGAGCTGGGTTCGAATCTAAGCTTGTGATGCTTCAAGGTCTCTTTCAGCATAAAAGGTCCTCAAAGTATAAAATCAAATTATTGGGTTTTTTTTTTTTGCTGTGATTTTCCATATTACTTCCATTCTAGTAAGACCTGTACTTTGAGAGCCAGAGAGATCATTCACTGAGGAAACATACCTGTGGCCAAGCCTGATAACCCGGGTTCCCATTCATAGGATATACACACATGGATAAGGAAATCAATGTGAAAAAATAAAGTTTTTTCCCCTTTGACTACCTTTTAGATAAAAATGAGAAGTTTTAAACAACTGTTTTGCCCATTTCTATTTCTGACATATGCTATCAGAAAGGCAATATTGAGCTCATGCACCCGGACAGGTTGGGCAACTGTATACTAAATATTTTTGAGGCTGAAGCCCAAGAGAGGAACCAGCTTATCCAAGGCCACACAGCTGCAGAAATCAAACTCAGAAACAAGACTCCCTGGCACAGCAGACCCCCCTCCCCACCCCAACCCCAGAATGCCACAGTTTCTACATTTGATTGGATTGTGGTCTGGGCTGGAGGTGGGGAGGGGCACAGAGCAGAGTGCTAGGGGCCTGGCTGAGAAGGAAGAAGGGAACAGAGGAGACTTTATGCCCAAGTGCTTCCTCCTTAGCAGACTTCACAAAGGAACGCTGGCCTCTGCCGCCTAGAGGTTTTTCATGTTGCAGCTCCTGTTGAATTGTTTTATGCTGCAGCTGTAAACCTCTGACAGAGAGGGCGCAGGGCCGGGGCTGACCCAGGTTTAACTGTGGCCCAGCCACTGTAAAGCCAGGGTTATGGGGCTCACTTCTGGTGCCAAGGCAGTTTAACAAGTATGAACGCACGTAATTCCTTCCAGCCCTGCCTCGGCATAGGAGAGCTGGTTCTGGGGCGAGGCTCCCTACGCCCCTGACAATGTGGTTCCTATTACCAGCTATCGCGCCTTGCAGAGCACCCCCCCCCACGCCCGGCCAGACTCCTTTCATCGCGATACCCAGCTTCGGGTCCCTCTGAGGGTTCTGCATCCCAGGAGGGAAGGAGATGGGAAGAGTGGGTGTTCTCTACAAAAGGAGCCTGTCTTACCTGTCTTCAGAAACCCTCCCCTGAACTCCAGTCTCTGCAACCCACGCACAACCTCTAGTCTTATTCTGAAAAATCTCAACCCCAGAGGAAATTTGAAATAGTACAAAAACATCCCTAAGTGCTTTACCTAAATCTGTCACGGCTAATACGTTGCCATGCTGCGATATCTATATTTATATGTAGCTTTTATTTTCTCTCTCAAAGCAAGTTGTAGGCTTCAGTACAGTGCACACAGCCTGGAATGAGGATGCCTCATAGCCTCAGTACCACGGCATCACTAAGGAAATGAGCAATGGCCTCGCAGCGCTCTACACGTGTGAACAGTGGCCCCGCAATGCCCTACACGCGTGAACAGCAGCCCCACAACGCCCTACACGTGTGAACCACGACCCTACAATGCCTACACAGGCCATATCTAAAGAATCCCACATCTTTCTTATAGCTTAAAAATCAATTATGATCTGATCAATATCCAAGTAAAATTTGGTTGCATTTTGCTGGTGTCTCTAAATCTAGGGGTGCTTCCCAATGACCCAAACACCTACATTTTTTCTTTTTCATGTCACCTACTTTCCTAAACCAGTGGCTCTCAACCCTCCTAACGATGCGGCCCCTGAACACAGTTCCTCATGTTGTGGTGATCCTCAGCCATAAAACTGTTTTCATTGCTACGTCATAACTGCTATTTTGCTACCATTATAATCATAACGTAAGTATCTGCTATATGGTCGCAGGGGTTGTGGCCTACAGGTTGAAAACCACTATTCTAAACAGTCCGGCCTCCTGCTCTATAGCCGGCCTGGCACCATGGGCAGGCTGGCCATGTCCTCTGGTAGCTTTGGGCTCAGCGCCTTTGGTGAGCCCATGTGTGGTGTTACAGGCTGCTGCTTCGACCTAGCTCTTGTTCTTTCCTTTCTCCTCCTCCTCCTCCTCCTCCTCCTCCTCCTCCTCCTCTTCCTCTTCTTGTCCTGTTCTTGTAGTGTTGGATGGAACCCTGGGCCATGCACACACTAGGCAAGTGCCCTAGCACTGAGTTCCAACCCCAACCCCTGGGCTTCTTCCGGCCTTGCTCCCAGCTGGCTTCACCATGGGGCTCTAGCAGGCACTGCACTGCGTCCGTGTTAGAATTATCTCCCTGCGTGGTTCCTTCCTTTGTAATTAGGAAGCAATCTGTGACACAGGACCAGCTCTGTGAGTGGGTCATCCAGACTGCCCCCTGCTCTCCTCCCTTTGCCATCCACTCTTTCGGAGGCTCATGGTCTCCAGCAGCCAGCCAGATGCCAAGGTCACTGGGTGTTTCACATCTGCCTTTCTCCCCTTCTTTAATTTCTCTATAGTTGGACATAAAAACCTAAAGATTTAACATATTAGAGGAGCAATGTGCATGCGTTTCTTGATCCCTTAGCAGGGTTGGACATTGCTGCTTAGGCTCCTCCTAGAGAGTAGGGTCTAGCTCCATATCCGGCAGTCTGTAAATACACCAGACGTCTTCGTGGAATGAGTAGCAGCTGAGCGGGTGAGCGGGTGAGTGGGGGGAGCGGGGGAGCCAGGGAGCCGGGGAGCCAGGGAGCCAGGGAGCCAGTGACTAAATACACACATCAGGGCAAAGTCCGGACTGAGGAGTCTAGGCTTGGAATCCCAGTTCCCAGTCTTCATACACAGGGCAAGTTTAGTCAATAGTTTGCCTGCTTTGGAAAAAAAAAGCCTAATATTCAAAATACTCACTCAAAAGGATCTTTATCCAGAAGCTAATATTGGGGACTTTGGAAGGGCTGCTGGAACTAAAGCAGCTTGTCAGACCAGTGAGGCCAGTGGCATATTTCACTGGCTCAGGGAAGGAGGGACCGGGTGAGTTCTGGAGGGCCATGGCTGCCAGGAGAGAAGGCGGCCCTGGAAGCTGCTGCAGAAGGAGCAGCTGGAATCGAGTCTGGGCCCGCTAGGTGTGCACCTAGCAGGATGGGTGCAGATACATCATGATCCTCTCTGTGTCCATCCCTTCTCAACCTTTGTCACCATGGGTCCTCTTTGATGTGGCCTGTGCATTATCCCAGGGCTTCTCCTGCTGGGCTGAGAGCAACTTCTGGCTGGTGAGCGGGGCTTCTGGGAAGCAGGGGGTGGGGGGTTGGGGGGGGTCAGAGGCCAGGCCGCTGAGTGATTTGATGACCTGAGAAGCCAGCCCATTGTCCAGGCCTTAAGGGGCCACTGCCCCCTTGCCATTAACCCACCTCAGGATAAAGGCCATCACCAGCTCGGACAAATAGGCAGCTCGGCCGGACCTCATGCATCATCTTGTCACCCACGCAGGGGCCCAACGGGGGGGGGGGCGGGTGTCTTAGAGCTGAGGGCACTGGAGTGCAACTCAGCAACTTCCATTCAGTGGGCTTCTGATCAGGGCCCCGGGGTTTGGAGCCAAAATGCACACTCGGTTTTGCCCTCCCCTCCAGGTGTGGGGGCTAGAAAGGAAATCTCTGATCTGCTTTGGAGGTTCCCCTAGACCCTGTGGCTTCCTGGGGGGCTGTCAAGAAAGGAGGACAAAGGCTGTTAGATGACCAAAGAAGGAACCCAGTGGGGCAAGAAGAGCTGGGTTGAAAGGCCAGGCGCTCTGGGGACGCAGTGTGCCACCAGCTATCTGAGCCATCCTGGGAAGACTGCCGGACTTCCCAAGGCTTAGCTAGCCCGCTCCACTGGTAATGGAACGATGACTACAACAGGGAATTTCCAGTCTTGACACCGGCCAGGCACTGTGCTACCATTTCACACTACATTCTACGACCAGGGACAGGAGGAAACTCGGAGGCTCCATCGTCTGCTAATCCCAGCTTCTATAATGATGAAGCCATAGGGTAACTCTGCCGCTCTAGAGCCTTCTGACCTCCTGGAGGAATCAATGCGGACAGAAATGCCAGAGCAGCCAGCACAGCACCTATGCCCCGAGGCGCTTGGTGATGGGACCCACTTTTCTGCTACACGATCTGCGTGTGACTTCAAGCCCAGCTGGGTCCAGAGTAGCACCCCGCCTTCAGCTGGTACTGCTTTCCTCCTCCCCCGCATCAAGCCCTGGAAGATGGAGTTTGCCCTCCGCAGCATACACAGGGAAGAGACTCTTGTGTGGCTGAGGTCCCAGCGTGAAGTCAGGCACCTCTGGCTACAGTTAGGCATCTGACATGCGATACACCATGTCAGTGTCAGGCCAGCCACCAGTGAGAGTGTAGACGATACAGGGGTCCTCCCAGGCTACACACCCCAGCCTTGAGGA
This sequence comes from Alexandromys fortis, assembly GCF_014885135.2. Classification (NCBI taxonomy): domain Eukaryota; kingdom Metazoa; phylum Chordata; class Mammalia; order Rodentia; family Cricetidae; genus Alexandromys; species Alexandromys fortis. The sequence continues at coordinate 5,617,377 of NW_026067967.1, read as the reverse complement.
TCCGTTTGTCCTCACTGCCTGCTTTAGGGCTGAGCTGTTGAAGTCTGAGTCCGCCTTCCTGAGGCCAGGGGTGGAGAGGGGAAGTCGACTGAGGGGCTCTTTTCCTAGTGCATAGTCAGTCCTTGATCATAACTTGCTCACGTGAACTGCTTTTGAAGGGTAAACAAGGCTCTTTCTTTCCACATTAGCTAACCGAGACCCTCCCTTGATCTCACATTAACATGGAGTGTAGGAAAGATTTGCTCTCAGCATTGCTACACATCAGGGCGGGCGTAGCTGGGCCTAGGGGATGATATCTTAAGAAACAGGTAAACGCTGGGTAGAGGGCCTGGGCTTTCACATGGGGAGTGAGGCCTTGGAAGGATCGCTGTGGTTTAAAAGGGAGGAATGTAAGGGGGGCAGCAAACCAGAGGGGATGTCCTGCAATGGCTCAGGGCAAGGACACACTAAGAAGCTCTATGACTGAGGAGAGCTGAGTTTGTAAAGTCAACAGACAGCTCCCACTTCTTTTCTGGATGACAGCAGACAGGGGATCAAACTTCAGTATACCCACAATAAACTTTGGACCCTGAAAAATGCCCCCTATTTGTTTCTAATAAATAAGAGGGGAGAGGAGTGGCAAGGGGCACACTGAACTATGGGCTGCTTGGCCTCTGAGCCGGTCACAGGCTGCCGTCCTCAGTCCCCTCCCACAGATGGCCTTGCTGCCATCAGATGTGTATCCTGGAGCATGTCCTCTGGGACACTGACAGAGACGCTTCTGGAAGTATAAATACACGTACTATTATCATGAGCTGTTGCCGCAGCTCTCCAGAGCTAATTTATAGAAATGTGATCTACCAGCAGAGAGGGAAGGGGGCATAAATGAATTACCAGCCAGTTTCCTCTCCTTTCAACTCCGTGGGGGAAGGCCGCCGGCCAGAAGGAAAAAGCATCATAGTGCCAGACCGGTGGGGACCAGGAACAGTGCCGAGACTCTGGTCAGGAATGCAGCGAGGTAATGTTTCTAAGATCCCCATGCTATGTTTGCTTAGCTGCTGCCTTGGGCTCCCTTCTTCCCTCCCAATCTCTGAAAGTCACCCAGGGCGGTGTGTGTGTGTGTGTGTGTGTGTGTGTGTGTGTGTGAGAGAGAGAGAGAGAGAGAGAGAGAGAGAGAGAGAGAGAGAGAGAGAGAGAGAGAGANAGAGAGAGAGAGAGAGAGAGAGAGAGAGAGAGAGAGAGAGAGAGAGAGAGAGAGAGAGAGATAGATAGATATGGGGGGCAGCTGAGGACTCCTAGGCAGAGTTACTAATTGCTGTGACTGTCCTAAGTCTGGAGGGGAAGGAATGAAGGACCCTGCCTTCTTTCCATGATATCTGGACACTTTGGGGGCACAGAAGGACAAGAAGGAAGCCAGCATTCACCGGGTTCTCTCATTTGCACAGCAATCTGGCGAAGGGATAGAAAGGAAATGAAACTTCTGACAGAAGAGTGTCAAGCTGGGAGCTTGAGCCCCAGCCCCTTGAATCTATCCCAGCCCCCTGACCCTGAGAGTTAGTACTCTGGACTCCAAATCCCAGCAGGCCATGTCCTGACCCCTCCCTAGGCCAAGAAGAGGCTGAATAGATTCCACAGGGCCACACATCCCAGCAGGGGGATATGTGCCCCCATCATCTTTCCCTACCCTGGTTCCACATCATGCCATTTCTGCTTCTTCTAACCTTGTAAAGCAAAGTTGTTGTTTTTCTTCTTTAAGTTGTCGAATCTCAAACACCTACATAAATAACGGCAGTCCAGAGGAAGCCGCATGGTTTCCTGGTCCACACTGAGAGCCATTAGCCGATAATGGGGGATCCAGCTGAGCTCCAAGCACCCAGCTTGGCCCTGATGACAGGGTAGAGGACCAGAGAAGTGGGGGAGGGTGGGAACAGATGGTCTGCAAAGACCACGCTTAGGGATGGGAAGGAAGGCTGGGTGCTGGGAGCAGCCGGAGACATTTAATCTCAAGGTGGGAAGGCTCTGAGGGGTGGCAGAGCTGCGTCCCCTGCGGATGACCTCGGTGTCTGGTGAGAACAATCATTAAGTAGTTCTCCCATGGGGAGCGCTTCCTCTTTCATCCCTTGGCGTGAAGTGATGGAGGACATCTCGCTAGGCACCCAGATACACCTGCCAATGTCCCTGTTTAACAACGAGAGCAAGGCTTTGCTCCACAGCCTAGAGCAGGCACACTCTTACCAGAACATGACAACCCGCTTTCATTGTGTCTATTTTTACGGTTAGCTTCTATTTATGGCCAACCACACACTTGTCATATGGCGGCAGTGGCACACAATTTCCCTCTTAAAACAAAGAAATTCAGTTACATCAGATAGTTTAGGGAAAGATGTGGCTGAAAAGAACATCAATATCAGTGGAGGTGGGCACAATGCTGGGGCCACACCGGGATGCGGACACAGAAGCAAACAAGGTCTGGAAAACTTTGAGTCCGGTTCTTTCACTGTCCAGACTCCTACAGGGTGGCCTAGAAGGTCAGCGACAGGCTGAGGGTTAGAGCCATTCAGGTGGTCTGGTCTGTAGCCCCCACACCAGTGGAATTCACGCTGGCTTCGGGTCTTGGCAGAGGTTTGTAACCAGACAGCAAGCTTTGCTGATGGCAATGGTTTCACAAGCTGGACCTTCTGTTGTACAGCCAACCCTACATGGACGTACAAATGCCCTTCTGCACACCTCACCTCCAGCACACAAGCTCCAAGCTCAGTCACCCTGGAGGCTCTGTGGATCTAAGAGTGAGCGTCTGGATGGGAGCTTTGGGAAAGGGAAATTTGCCCATGCTAATGTCCTGATTCTCCTTGGTCTCTTTCCAGGCTCTTCTTCGAACAGCCTGGGCACGCAGGTGTCAGAGATACGTGCGGATTTGGCCTGCTATAAATGAGGACCCTACAGGGCCCGCTGCTAACATTGCAATAGGAACACGAAGCAGGCTGTTTGCAGATGGAAAACGTCAGGACGCACGGCTGACACGCCTCCTCACGGGGTGGCGTTGGAGTCCTGAGATCCAATCACGCCCCACACTAAACGTGCTATTTCTGTACTTTTTAATACAACGGTATTTGGGGAAAGGAGGGAAAATAAACGGGGCGCGGTTGCAGTCTAGTCACGTGAGTGACTAATTAGAGGACCCCTGTTCTCCCAGGACATTGGGCTACATTAATTCAAAGTGTGACTTGTTTGTTTTGTAGGGTCAAGGAGACGCTTTACCTCCTAGAAAGCCAAAGTGGCAATTAGATTAGTCACCAGAGTTTGCCCGAGGTAACGCATGAAAAAGGGCTTTGTAAATTACATAAAATAGAAGTGTCCCCGTTGAGGCTGTCCCCGCTGCCCCCAATTAGGGGGCATAATAGTTTGTTCCTGGTGGGAGGCAGAGATGAGCCCTGATCTAGTTAAGGGAGCACCTGGCCGAGCACAAAGAACACAGGAGAAGGGACCGTAACTGCGAATCCCGACTGCACCAAAGCGGATCTCTTATCTCTGCGAATCTGCAAGGCTGGGCCCGTGTGGCTCAGTGCGCATGCGCCCGTGTCATATGTGGGACTAGCTGGAAGGAAGACAAGGGATTGTCCAGCAAGGTTGTGAATTTTCAAGTTGGAATTTTCAAGTTGGAAGCTAGGCCTTCACAAACTCGGAACAGAGCCAGGAAATGAGACCCTGGCGGACAGGAGTGGTATCTGTTCTCAAAACAGGGAGACATCCAACCTTCGTTGTTTCAGGAGAGAGAGAGAGAGAGAGAGAGAGAGAGAGAGAGAGAGAGAGAGAGAGAGAGAGAGAGAGAGAGAGCGCTCAGCCAGTAAAATGCTTGTCTCACAAGCGGGAGGACCCAAGTCTGATGCTAGCACCCACATAAATATCTGGGCATTGCGGTGAACAGGGAGGTAGAGACAGGAAGACCCCTGGTGCCCACTGACTAGCCAGACACACATAATAGGTGAGCTCCAAGCCAAAAGAAGAAGGCCACATTGGTAAGGATGACACCCAAGTCTGTCTTTGACCTATGTGTGTGTGTGCGTGCACACATACACACACACACACACACACACACACACACACACACACACATGCCGTGCCCATACACTTTGAAGCTGGGCATGAAGATGGTCATGGGTAGTCATGCCTGTAATCCTAATGCGTGGGAGGTTGGCATTGGTGGGGGGGAGTCACAAGTTCAAAATCAGCCTGGACTACATAGCAAGGCCATGTCTCAAAGCACCAAACCAAACGAAACCATACCAGCCAAGCAACTGACCAATCAACCTTGTTTGGTTGCAAAATCTGCCTTGAATAGACACGAGGCCTGGAGTCTTCCTCCTTCCTTCCTCCTCCGTCCTCCCTCCTTCTTCCCTACTTCTTTCCTTCTCCCTCCCTCCCTCCCTCCCTCCCTCCCTCCCTCCCTCCCTCCACACTGATATAAACTATTTGTATGTTTTACCGCAGAGATTGGGATGTGCTTGGTGATGGGACAAGAACACGGCGTGTACTCTATTTACTCTGGAATCGGCGAGACTTGCGGTTCCGGGGATTCATTTATTTCCTAAGATCTCTGCTTACAACACTCTTCACCTCCCTCTCTCGGGAGAACATCCACCGACAAGGAAGGATTCCACTTGTCTTTCTAGCAGGAGAAAGGAGACTGAACAGACTTCCTCACACACCTTGTGTCACGCGGATGTATTTACCAACAAGCTTCTTTTGACGTAAGAAGAGTTGAGGGGAACAGTGGACAGAATTGAGGGAGTGCTTGACACCCCTCAAATCCCAGCAGCCTTTCGCCCAGGGAATGTGTCAAGCAAGCAGACCCAAGTCCTGTGACCACCATGAGTGCCATGAAATTCACAGCGAAAGAAGAAAAACAATCTGGCCGGGCAAGTCTCTCTATCCTTAGAAACAGGCATTGCTTCGCCTTCTGATTTCACAAGTTGACTTGAAAGGACCCAGTAGGCTCCCCTGGGAATGCTGCATAGGTTCTAAATGAAGTTGAACTTTTTTTTTTTTAAAGAAAACACTTTTTGGAAGGAGTTTGCATGCATAGCCATGTTTCCCATTTAGAAAGAAAAATAAACAGTCCTCTGCTGGATTGGAAGTCAAAACAAAAACAATCCCAGCTGCCTAAGACCCAAGCAAGGCAGTGAAAACGCTAAACAATCTTGCTGCTGGCCAGGGAAGCATTTTCTAGGGCCAGGTAGGAAGGGTCTGGGGCCAGAGGGAGCCAAGGACACATGTAGGGTTTTGCTTTGGGAGATTTTTGCAATAATTTTGTAATTTCGCAACCAAATTTTGCATTGAAAAAAACCTGGTCTGATTCATCTATGGAACCCTTGAGATCCTCATAGAAAGGCCACAAAGATTCGGTGCCATGGTCTCAGAGAGGCCTGGGGTTCAAACCTGATCCTATTGCTTAGAGGCTCAGCGAGGGAGAGGAAAAGGCTCACCTCTTGGGGCCCCTGTTATTTCTATGAGACCTAAATGGGTCACAGAGTAGATAAGAGGACTAGTCAATGCCTCCCTAAGATAAAGAGGGCTCCCCAGTGCTGGGCACTTCATAAATGTTTGTGAGGTGACAAACAGAAATCAAACAACCTGGAATTCTTTCAAAAGAAAAAAAATCCAATTCAGCGCTGGTGGAATTCCTTCTCTTCGGCTGGTCTTACTATGGATACAGAAAGACCTGGATCTGGCATTAGAAATAAGACAAAAGAAAGAGAGCCCTGGAGGCAGGAAGCTTTGGTTTGGACTCTTTGTCTTCCACAGTGGCCATGATTAAGTCACTGCCCTCATCTCTGGGCCTCAGTTTACCCTCAAAAGTGAAATGCAAATAAATCCAAGACCAAAGATGATAATGCATGCTAAGAAAATGCATGCATACAGAAGGTATGTTAGATGCATGTTCTTTCGCCCCTCCCAACACCCCCAGGCTTTGAGAAGCTCTTCACAGCCTTCTCAAGGCTCTTTATTTCCTGACCCTTTAAGCCCTACCTCTAAGTTTCCAAAGCCCCCTGGCTTCAGAATGCAGTTGAACACAACTGATGAAACACTGTTGATTCTGGACGTTTCTATGGGGTTAGGACAAGCATCCCCTTAATCCTAACCACTTCCTGAGCGCCTGGACTGTGACGGGTTGATATTTCGGGGAAATCTTTCCCTATTCACACCAGAGACTTCTGGACGAGTGCCCTGGGGAGGATTAGGGCTGTGATGACAGAAAGAGCGATTTACCCTCTCTCTTCCCTGCCACCGGGACAATGGGCTGCGGGGAGATGCCCCTTGCTTCTCTCTGCACTTTACATGGGGATTTCGGCAGGGCAGCTCTGAGGCCACACAGACCCAGGTCCCAGCACCTGCTGGAGCAGACACAGCAGCTGGGAAAGACTTCAGGGGAATAGCTAGAAGGCAGCCTGGGCCCTGAGGGGGCTGGTTCCAAGGGGACAGCTCCTTCCTGACACTTGTGGAAAGCAAAGGAAAGTGAGAAACCTCTGCACCGACACCCTCCAGAGCCAGAGAAGTAGCCTGGGTCAAGTACAGCCAGAGAGGAGTCTCAGGCGAGCCACCCTTCAGGGGTTTAGCATTTTACCTGCATGGGATGGCCTCAAGCCTCAACTCAGCGGCAGAGGGTGTGGTATGGAGGTAGGGATGCCCAGGGCCTCTCCGGTTGGCAAAGGGCTCCACCTCTGACTTACATCCCTACTGCCCAGCTTTGTAGTTTTTAAAACTAGCAGAACCTCAGCAGGTGTCCTTACCTCATGGATGGAGTAACTGACTGAGGGGACAGGAGCTTGCCGAAGACGGCACATTGAGGATCTGGCTCCGCAGCTTGCTCACTGGGTCATTTACTCACTTAGAAGGTAACACTGAATAAAGAGCATTTGTTTTTAAGGCCGGGGACCAAATCGCTAACAGTGGTCATTTCTGGAACACAGACTGCTCAAGGAAGTGACCTTTCACTTTTCTGCATCATCCGAGGTATAAACAGACTTCCTTACTTTACAATTAGCCAAAGCAATAAACACAATTTCATGAAGATATATTCGCCTCCCCCTGAAACAAATCAGATAAAACCTTGCAAACATTTACTGGACCCACAATGTAGAGACCAGCTTACTGTCACTTGCACGGGGACAGGACCTTCCCATGTGGGACTTTGCGGCCAGAAAGACAGGAGGTAAGGCACAGCAGCGGGCTCTCATGGCACCTACCCCAGAACAGCAGCCAAGGAGGACCCAGACTCTCCCTTCCCACCACGGACACATTTACTAATGAGGTTTAGAAGACCCTAGGGAAGGAGTTCATAGCACGTCAAGGCCCCTGGGAAGCAGACGCTCAGAAGAGCTGAGCAGAGCAAACAGCTGCCACCAAAGGCCTCCTGTGGTCTCTGCACATCAACAAAGCAAGAGTGAGCACCTCAGCCTGCCTCAGAGCTTATGACAAAGCCACGGCTCCGGGTCAGTTATTAGCAAAGGGAGAGATTAAGGACTTTCATCTCTCGTCTTTTCTTTTTTCCTGCAAGGTTTATTTACTTAGAAGTGAATGGAGAACGTTATCAATTATCCATCAATCTATCTATACTTGTTCTCTATTTCTATATCAATATTTATATATTTATAGGTAGGTACAGATATTTACAGACATATTTTTTTTCCTCATTAAGCTCATGATGGTAACTGGCAGAGGCATGATCAGCACATGACATTAATAAAACCAGATTTTTTAGAAACGGCTCTATCACCGACAAGACGGCCCGAGGCAAGAACACTGAATAGCCAGTGAACCACAGAGCCGGACACCTGACAGAGGAGGACTTTCCCCTAGTCCAGAATCCCTGCTTCTTTCCTCTCTAAGGATGTTCTGTCTCAGAGGAAGCCCCAAAGATATGGGGCCCTGGACTGGATGGGTTTGGTCAGAGGCTCCAGTGATCTGGGAAGCCTTCCGTATTCTTCTACGTCAGTGTCTGCTTTGTGCCCAGTTCCTGAGTGTAAAGGAGAGGGAGCTGGCTCCCCAACTCCTACCCAGAATTCTCTGTCCATGCATGTCCAGAATAGTCCTGGTATCAAAGACTGACCCACCAGACCCATTCCTCCCCACCCAGCCAGCATCTCCTAGAGGAGACATTTTCCAGTTCTCAGCCACGCTGTCAGCCAGCATGCTTGCTAGGCTCTGTCCTTCCTTATCACCTGCAGCTGTCTCCCTCTGCTCCTGAGAGAAGCCAGGGCCTTGGGTGTTTCTCCCAGCATGCGGAGTGCTCCAGGATATGTGGAGAGCCTTCTCAGAGAGGCTCTGAATGACCTCTACAGGGGAGCGGCAGGTGACGAGGCAGGCACCACTACGATGCTGTTCATCGTGACCTGGATACCAGGCCGCCTGCTTTTACATCTGAACAAACTTGGGGAGTCAATGAGACTTGTCCAAAGCCCCCAGGCATGGAGCTTTGATAGGGTGCAGAGCTGTATGGTACCAGGGTCCAACAAGCCTGCTTCACGCTTCTCTCGATCTTGGGCACCTTTTCCTGAATACAGCCTAGAGTGCAGCTCCACAAGGCACTTCTAAGATTTGTTTTATATTAAATTATGTCTATATGTGTTCATCTGTACACGCTATGAGCACATGTGTACACATGCCTGCAGGGACCAGCAGCATTGAATATCTCTGGAGCTAGAGTTTCAGGAGATTGGGAGGCACCTGATGTGGGTGCTGGGAATGCAACTCAGACCCCTGCATAAGATCAGCTTGCACTCTTAAGCACTGAGCCATCTCCCCAGCCCCATGCAGGCATTTATAAATAAATGTTTACCAAATCAATACAACTTCAGGTGGTCTTCGTTGGAAAAGCCCAATTTTCTTTCTCCTATTAGAATCAGGAAACTCTGGAGCCATTAATGCAACCCCAAGTTCTCTCACACACATTTTCTGTTTCTCCTACTGGCTCAAATCCCCCATAGGAACATCTCTGCAGAGAAGCGCGCTGGCCACGCTGGCGGGACAGGTGGGTATTTTGGGCCAAGTGCAGGATCAAGGTGGGGCTCTTTCACTAAACCCTTTACACCTAAGCTCCGCAAGTCAAGTTTTCTTATTGCTAACGAGGGACACTGTCACACACACACACACACCTCCGTAGCTTTGTGAGTAGGATCTAAGGAAGCAACAGGTGACTGCCTGGAGGGCGCTTACACCCAACAGAGAGCCAATCGGAAAAGCAAGGCCCCCACCCTCCAGTTTGCGTCTTTGTCTCTTCCCGGCGTTTAGTCTCTTGCTGTCTGTGCACCTCTGTCTCAGGCACCTGTCACAGGACAAAGCCTTCTCCGTGGGGCGGACAGGAACTGGCTACCCCAAGTCCACGGAACCGCCCAGGTCCCCGGCTACCCACGAGCCCCCACCATGCACCAGGCCACTCAGCTCTTGCAAAGGTACGAGAGACTGGAGCGGGCATAGCCCACGAAAAGAAATAAACCATTAAAAGTTAGCAAAAAAGAGAGAAGCACTTACCGTTTGCTGCGACCCCCAGGCTGGCGGAGCCACTTTTAACTAAGAATGAGTTAGGGACAAACTCTTCCTCAGAGTCTGAGTCCAGGGTTGGCTGGGCCACACCGTTGCCTAGCAACCGCCTCTGGCTCTCATTGGCCGGAGGGGAGGGGGGCGGGGAGGGGGACTGCTCAATAGGGGTTGATGAAGCAGATGAACAATGCAAGGGAGCACCTGCGGGCCACAAAGACAAACACAGACAGAAAAAAATAATGAAAATCCATTTCGAAGCACACGGGGAAGGGGAGGCAACAAAATAAAACACGTAATAAAACACGCATCAACGGGGGGCGGGAGCTCTGGACGCTATGATCCGCTGCACGTGTGGCCTGGACAGGGGCTCTCTCTGTGCAGAGAAAGTTGGTGAGCGCTCCTTCTGAAGAGCAGGAGTTGGCCCACACCTCAGAAACAGCAGGAGCGGCTTCTTCGTTGTTTAGCCTTTCTTTGACAGAGGCCTGAAAGCCCTGGCAGGCCATGTTTACTGCTGACTGAGCCTTTTACAGAACAAGAGATTGCCTTCTACAGCCACAGTGGCCTCTCTGGTAAAATGAGCAGCCAGGGGTTGGGTGAAGGCTGAGCCCCCGTGACCCAGCCATTCTGTGATGTCACTGAACTGAAATGATGTTCTTATTAGTGAGATTTGAATCCGACTTGCCTGCAACAAGTCCCAGGTCTCATAAAAAGGGAGAGAGAGCTGGAAAAAATGAGCTCAGGCTCTCCTCCACCTTGGGCGGCCTAGAGTCTCAGCGTAGCAATATTTTAGTATTCTGAGGCTATTACATGTTACGATCCTTATATTCTGACATTCTTTGCAAACTTCTTGAAGTCAAGAGCTTTAGCAGTCTCCCTCTTTTATTGTAAGGGAATGCCAGGCTCACACCAGGCATGGAAGATATCTGTTACATATATCAATGCTAGAGCTCTGACATTCTAGGATCCTTATGTCCTGATGGCCGAAATGATAATACCCTATTCATATCAGGACACTGCCAGTCTGTGAGTTCCAAGACAAGACCGGACCACACATGCAGCACATCGTGTACAAGAGAGGACATCAGCACAAACACACAGAAGTATACAGTACAACACAGGCTCCACCCGCCGGCAACGGCTGCTCTTTTCTCCCACCTTGTCTGGGAGAATGTGTGCGGCACAACTGTATGCGGGCAAACTCTGCAAAGGGACTTTACCTCAGGAAACACAGCCTGGCTCAGAGGGGTCATCTTAACACTGAACAGGATCTTAGGAGGCACAGAACTTCTGTTCTGGGGACACATAACGGGAACCCCCCTCCCCCCCAGTTCATAGCCACCAAATCCAGCAGTATTTTAAGGATTCCACTGCTTGTGCTTAACCGTACATAACTACACTTTAAAGAATTGCTTCGTGTGCCATTAGGCTGGTTAGTTCAGAGATTCACCAAGGAAAAGGGAAGTAGTGGGGATCAATGACCCAAGGTACATTCTTTGGGTGGCTTTCCCTTTTGGTTCTTCGTTTCTCTACCCAAAAACTTTGGACTGTGGTTCAACTGTCCAAACCAGTACCTCAAATTTACCACGAGAGCCTTCCCTGACACACTTACAAGCCGGCACAATAAGGCTGAGCTTGCCTTTATCAGCCTTGTCTCCCCAACCGATGCCACCGTTTTCTCTGTTATAGTTCAAACACATGCAACTGTCCCCGGCACTAACGTGTACAATAACCCCTGTTTGCCTTGTTCACATTTAGCATAGGCTTCAAGAATTTACCAGAATTGAGGCTGATGCCACTGCCTACTGTTTTATTAGTTCTATGATTTGGGGGAGAATGACTTCCATGCGCCCCTTTGAAAGCTCTCTACTCCCCACACACTCTGATATTTATGCTGTAAGCACCATAGATGATCTGTGGGAGTCTCTAGGACATATGAGCATGTAGGAGCCGAGAGCTTGCTTGTTGGTTCCCGGCCACCTGGCTAGCTTAGACCCTGAAATAATCACACAGAAACTGTATTCATTAAATCACTGCATGGCCCATTAGCTCTAGCTTCTTATTGGCTAAGTCTTACATATCAATTTAACCCATTTCTATTAATCTGTATTTCGCCACGTGGCAGTGGCTTACCAGCAAAGTTTCGGCATGTTTGAATCTGGCAGTGGCTCCAAAGCATCTCTCTGACTCTGCTCTTTTTTCTTCCAGCATTCAGCCTAGTTTTCCCTGCCTACCTAAGTTCTGCCCTGCTATAGGTCCAAATCAGTTTCTTTATTCATTAATGGTAATCACAGCACACAGAGGGGACTCCCATATCACCTAAGAGCAGTGCTCGCAAAATGTTTAGGGAATTGAACAAAAACATCACATCAAGACCCCTGTTCATGACTCTTTTGCCCCTGCAAAGCCAGTTTTTGAACATTTTTTTCTCTACCAGGCTACATGTATTAAGCATGCATATAAATGAATATATATATACATTTTCCTCATCATTCACTCTCTCCAGTCAGAGCTTCTGTTCTGATGAGCCTGAGAAACCCAGGGCCACACCCATCCAGATGCTACAGCTTCAGACCAAAGCTAAGAAATGGACTATGTTGTTCCAGAGTGCCTCTGACACCCTCCCCTCAGTAGAATGGTCAGGCTTCGCCAACCTTACATTTATAGAACTAAGCAAATTGTTCCATCTCAAACTTCAGGACCCAGGTTCAAGTCCAGCCCTACACCTCTCTCAGGGCTTCCCATCTTCCTCTGCTTTCCTGTCTTGGCCATCCCTTGGAATATGGGTTCTCTCTGAATACTCACTGTCAGTGACTGAATTCCCTAACCAAGGGTCAAACCTTAGCAGGCTGGGAAGTGTCTATGAGGTACAGACATCTCCAGAAATGTGGTCGGTACCTTTTGCTCACTCCCCAGCAGCCATGAATCTCAGTGATCTCCAAGGTAGATCCCAATCGTCACGAAAAACTTAGGAAACAATTGCTCTGCCAATGCAAAAATTTCTCAAGTTTTTATGTAGTATATGTTTTATGCTTCATATGTTGTAGTGACTGGAATACACGGGTGGAATGGCATGGCTGCTATCCTTGGTCTTTTTATTATCTTTTTCTAGAGTACTAGATGTCTGGAAATGTACAGTGAACATGGCTTCATTCCACAGATGTCTCCTAATGGTCGACCATCAGGCTAGAAGATGAGGAGCACAGGGAGAGACCCACACTGAAGAGCCGGTGGGAGGGTAGGAGAAAGGAGAGCACACATGGGCAGCGGTGGGACGAGCCAGATGGTGTGCCAGCCCAATGCGAGGCATTGGAAGGCTGGGCTCAATCTCAGATGGGAAGTGAGACGGGCTCTAAGGAGCCACAGAAGACCGCAATGGGCAGAGACTACCGCATGAGCATGTCTGGTGGCGGGCGGAGCACTCATACTTAAAGCCCCCTTGCTTCTGCTGGTCTCAGCAACCTCTCCATCGCAGTCAACCTCTCAAGTCTCCAGAGACCTATAGAGGCACGCGAGAGACCCTTGCTCCCCTGGGTGAGCCACTTTTCTCCAAAGGCGTGAACGTGCCCAACTCTTCGCCGGACTCCATCTGGAGCGCATCCCTGGAGCTCTGTGCAGGTTTTGCCTCTGAGTTTTGCACATGCTGTTCGTTCTCCAGGGAGTCTTTATTTTCCTGACTACTGCCCAGCTTGTCTTGGTGGTGTTACCTCATCCTCTGGGCTTAACCAGAGGATGTGACCTCCTGCAGAAAGGCATTTCTGATGCTACAGTCCTGGATTTCACCCCCACTGAGATACTCTTCTGAGCACCCTGGACCATGCTTGGCTTCTCTGTTAACCTATTTTTTACTGCCTGGCTTAGCGTGGCCCCTAGAGTAAGCACTTGTCAATATTTGCTAAGTGAGTGGACGGGAGGAGATCATCTTGATTGGGAGTCGCTTAAGATGTTGAATGCTGGAAAAAGGAAATCCGATTCGAACTGGGGAGCCACGGACGCTTTCGGAGCAGGAAAGGGACAAGACAAGGACTGCTCTGTAAGCTCGCAGCATTTACTGAGTCACCCGGATTTCCTTCCCAGGTCACAGCTCAATGGGATATGATATGTCAAGAGAGCCAGGGAGCACCTTTAGAACGGAGCCACATGCACACTCTTGTAGGCCAACAAGGAGGTCTGATTCCTGGGGTTCGGGTATGCCGAGGGGAACCCAGAAATACAGATGAGACCCCATGAGTAGAATGAACTTCCCCTTGCACCGTTCCAATAATTAGGGAGCCGTGGAAGCGGGGACAAGAGCTGTGTCATTGGGAAGGCTGCAGATAGCTATTCTGATCCGAAAAGCTTAGGCAGAAGAAATATTTCAACTCTTTACCATCAAATGATGTTTGCCTTTGCCACGCAGGGTTCTTACATATTCCTTTCTGTGTATGCATGCGGGAAGAACTTGCCTATATAAAACATAGAATAACTATCGATTAAATGTCAGGTTGCTTGAATTTCTTTACAATTTTAATTTCTGTTCATTCTTGTACAGATATAGATTGTATTTTGAGCATCTTTTTCCCAGTTCCCCCCATCCTCTATTTTATTGCCTTTCACCTATCCCATTTCACCCCTAGATAAAGCTACCCCTGCTTTCATCGAATATATACATACATGCCATGTACATTTCTTGGGACAGGGCCCCAGTAAATCTTTGGCATGGAGTGGGTAAGGGTAGGCAAACTGAGGGAGAACGGACACCCACAAGGTTGGGGTGGGAGGCAGGGCAAACATGGCAGAGCTTGCAGGAGAACAGCAACGGGGAGATGCTTTTCCACACGCTGCTCCAAATACAGAGTCATTCTCATGTCAAAGCTTACGCAGTGCAGGCTTAGAGCCATGATATCATCTGTCTGGAGCCACAGGACCCATTGGAAAACCCATTGCTTTTCTATCATTGAGTCCTGAGGGTGGAACTGATGAACCCTGGTTTGGATTCCCAGTGAGGCTCAGGGAAAGAGACTCAGAGAAAACAGAAGGACCATGACCTTCCCATTGATCAAACCTGGGATCAAAGCTAAGTTTTAGCAGTGAGTGACATCGTGTGTCACTTCCCACACAGTCTCTGTCTTCTTCTTTGGAAACTGGAGCCACTTGCTGGAGTCTGTGTCCTGACAGTCACTGGGGAGCGCAGCTGTCTGCTTGCTCTCACTAAAGGCTCAACCAGTGTTGTTCTTTCTGCTGTCTCTCCTAGTGGGGAGCAGAGGGGAGAGGCAGTGGCAGATGTGCAAGCCTGCCAGTGAGGCTATTACAAATCTGTATTTGATGATGTAACAAAAGAAGAGGAAAATAATAAAAGGAGAGAGAGAGAGAGAGAGAGAGAGAGAGAGAGAGAGAGAGAGAGAGAGAGAGAGAGAAAGCTGTGAGAACACGGGTCAGAGAATCCTGACAGATAAGATATGCCTTTGTATGAACTGACAGTAGATTTAAAAACAAACCATTTGGAACCCAATGCATATGCCCTCATATGCACCACACTTGGATGGCCGAGGTGGGGAGATTGCAGCGAGTTTAAAGCCACCCCGTCTCGACCACCACAAGCAATAATGAAACAGAAACAAACACACAAACAGTGAGAAAGAATGGAAGGAGAAGAACCCTGGCCTACAGCTGTACTATAACGGCTCTCCAAGGAAAGCCTTTTAGCATTCCACATTCTGAAAATAATTTTGGAATATGCCAGAAGACTAACATCGTGTGTCTTCATCGTAGCTGATATACTGGTTTATTTCTCTCAAAGAAGAGAGCCATCAATAAAAATGACTTTTCCCCACTTGGCTTAGCATTCTTGAGAAATCCATTTGACTGCCTAAAGGAAACTGTATTGATTAGCGTTTAACCCCATCCAGACTATGGTAGGGAACTCCGTGGCATGTGTACGACATAGAAAAGGATGGGCCATTATTTGGCCAGTTTTAGGTGTGGCCTGTGGGGAGCAGAAATCCTGGGGGACTTTCTGGGTCACCCGGAGAGCTTCCTAGTAACCTTTGGAAGGCAGTTTATAAGAATAATAAATGACTTTATTCCACATGCTGAGCCTGGCTCCAGACATCACTCAGAAGCTGACATCTGATACACACGCACAGACCACGACAATGGAGGCCGTCCGTGTTGCCTCCTTACCTCCCCTCTTTCGGCACACTTCAATCACTCCACCGTCCCTCTCTTCTCATGAACGGATATTGTCCAGGTGTCCCACGGAACAGTAGAATCCCGCTCAATACTGAGCAGAAGAACACTGACGGAACCTAGGAGACTGGGGGTTTGGTTGGGGTCAGGAGCTCTATTGCAGCAGCACGGTGTCCTGAATCTTATGTCAGTGAAGTGCGTTCGCATCTACATCCCGAGCAGGCTTTCCTCCCGGCACGGACCATGCACCACTCATCTCTGTGCTCTGGCCTAGCCCAGAGTCTCACATGAGCAACAAGATGTGGGACTTGTTCCCCTGGTTATTTACATTGATTCAGTCTCATTCCTTTTCGAAGGGATGAAAACCTGGTAATCTTGGTGACTATCTGGTCTGGCTTTGGGGGCAGCCCCGGTTTGTGCCTGCTGTTCTGCACTGATCAACAGTGGTGTCCTATTGTTGTCAAGGGTCTTATCTAGATAAGGTGTTATGTGGTCACGCTGTAAGGCCATGGGGTACAGACTGAGGTCCACATCAGAGGCAGCCATCTGTGACCATGGAGCAGGAAGCAGGAGTCACGGGCACAGCATCAACAAAGCATCTCATGATCCTGGCACCCCCTTGCCTATCACCTGAACTGAAACCTCCTAAGGTTCTTTCCTGGCCCGACCTTCCTGAAGACGGAAGCATCAGTAGCCTATGCTTCCTGGAGGTGTCAAGAAGACTGAAGGGGGCCGTGGAAAGGATGCAGGATAGAGATGGTTTCAGCTACCATGAAAAGCAGATGCATCCAGTACAGCAGAGGCCCCCAAGATCTTTACAGAAGTATGGATTTGAGCAGCGGTATCCAAGAAGAGAAAAGTTAGCTAAACTTGAAAATAAATCATTATAATGCTGTCACCCCATGAGCAATTTTAAATCTGAATCTGCATTTATATCTTTAAGCTGTTGCCCAATGGCATGCTGGGGAAGTGGTCCAGTGTGCAGAGAGAAGTCCTTGTCATCTAGCCTGGTAGGCTCAGTTTGAGCCCCTGAGCTCACATGATGGAATGAGAGAATCCACTCCTAGGGTCGTCATCTGACCTCCACATGCATGCACTGGCCAGTGTACCCCCAAATCAACAACAAAGAAAAACACAAAAGCATTCTGTAATGAGCATGTTTAGCTCTTTTCATACATTCAAGCTGGTAGTTTTAGAACTGTAGGGAAAACGGAGAAATAGGCATGAAGATACCTCGTGTCTAGTAGATGCTAAAAGAGATACTGATCTTAACTATAAATACATGCTTACACACGGAAACTAGTGCTACATCTCACCATAAACCGATTTTTAACAAAGAGATTAAATTTCTAGAGACCTATTCAAGAATGGCCTTTGAAAGATTTTTAGGGATGTTCTTACCACATAACAGTAAAACTTTAAAGAAAGTTCTCAAATGGTTAAACATCTTTAGCTGTCTAAGCAAGTGCACAGTGACATAAAGTTAGACAGAAATACAGTGGTAGGACGGACAGACAGATGTCCTTGTAAGCAGCAATTAAAATAACAGGATGGGAACTGTATGAAGAAAGGCTCTTTTGACTCTTGACGTGTGTGGGCATGCGCACATGAACAGGCATGTGTGCACACTGGCATGTGTGGGCATGTGCATACATATACACACACGCTGCAAAAATGTTAATATCAGTTACTTTCAGACAGTAGAATTATGACGTTTATTTACCTTATATTCTCCTTCCCTCCCCTTCCCTTTCCTTTCTTCTCCTCTCCTTATTTTGTTTCTGTAGCCCATGTTTGCCTGGGACTCAGTGAGCAACACAACCCAAACTCATGGCATTCCTCCCGCCTCAGCCTTGCCAGGACTATAGGCGTGAGCCACTGTGCCTGACTTCTTCATTGCTCACTCTTCCCAAGCAACAAATTCACTGGTAAGATTTGAAAACAAACAGGAAACAATCAAGCTGTTTTAAAGGGAAGACAACACACACAGAAATTCAACTCAGGAGATAGTTTTAGCCTCAGAGCCCTGCTGGGAGGAGCTGGGTAAGAGCAACCCTACAGACTCCAAGCTCAGGCCAGCAGTGCAACCTAATAAATCTACGGGTCTCACGCCTGCAGCCCAGCAGTTCCTGCTAAGTCAAGCATCCCCACGGCGCTTGTTTTCAGAAGCAGGTCCCAGTCATCTGTCTCTGTGACTTACGCTGGGAAAATGGTCTTTGAGAACAGGACACAGTAAATCAGTAAATTACTCAGGCTCAGGGCATTTGATCTCTTCACAAGTTTCTCAGGGAGTGTTTTGTTTTGCTTTGTTTTTGCGTCCAGGAAGATCAGAGAGCTCTGCTTTCATGGGCTTGCCCAAGGAGTAGTTTCCTCTTTCACGCTGAGAAGATAGCCCTGGGGTCCTCACATGGGGGTGGACAGTCTACTGGTTAGCATGCTTTGTAGCAGAGAGACATTAGCGGAAAACATGCATTTATTTTATATGATCTCTGTTTAATTGAAGAAATAATTCACAAGCCATACAAGACACCCGTTTCAAGGACACCACTCAGGGGGCATTGGATATATTCCTAGAGTGGTGTGACCAATGCTATATCCATCTTAGAATGTTGGTATTACCCACAAGGAAGCATCAAAGTCACCTGTAGGCACTCCTCATGGTCTCTCCAGACCCTGTGGATTGGGACAATCACAGCTCTATTCTCTATCCCCATGGCTTTGCTTAGTCTGGAATTTTCAAGGAAATGGAATCATATATTTCAGGCTCTTTTGTGACTGGCTCCTTTTATTGAAAATGTCTTTAAGTTGTACCCACATTTCCCCGTGTTGCCAGCTAGCACTGTATTGGATGGATATGCTCCATTTTGATCATCCACATATCAAACCTTTCTTGTTTCCCTCCTTGGCTTCTCCTCCTGGCTGCTAAAACTTGCAGGCGAGGTTTTGCATGGTAGAATGTTTTCACTTCCCCTGGGTACACACTTAGGTGTGGAGTAGCTGGATTGGATGCTGTCCTAGCTAAGCTTTGTCAATTTGGCACAGCCTCGAGTCACTTGAGAAGAGATTTTCAACTGAGAAGTTGCTCAGATCAGAGCAGCCTATGGGCATGCTGGGGGAGGTTGTCTTGATTGTTAATTAATCCGTCCACTGTGGGTGGTGCCATTCCTCAGGTGGTCCTGAGGTAGTCAAGAAAGCTGGAAGAGCATGAACCGGAACAAGGCAGCAAGCATCCTGTCCCCACCGTTTCTGCTGTACTTCCCCGTCTCTGAGTTCCCTGGTTAGAGGCAACGCTGGGTGGAATAACAAGGAGGCCTGACTTCACTAACGATGGTGAAGGTTCAAATAAGCCTGTAGGTTCAAATAAGCCCCTTTCGCCCCAAAGTTGTTTTGTCAGAGCAATTTATCAGAGCCACAGAAAGGAAATTAGAGCAGATGGTAAGTCCGTGTCTAGGCTCTTAAGGAAGTGTCAGGTGGCTTTCCAAAGTGGCTGTATCGCGCTACATTCCCGCTGAGAGCTGACTTCTCTACACCCTTGCCATCACTGGTTAGTATCTGCCTTTCTCAATGCAATTCTTCTGGAGGGTTGGATTTGCGTTTCCCTTACAGTAAAGCTTTCCTGAGCTTCCTCACCACTTCGGTATCTTCTTCGGAGAGATTTCTCTTTGCTAACTCCTTGGTTACTTTACCTATTTTTAAATTGAGTCATTTGCATTGCTTAAATTTTGCCTATTTATTTATTATTTATTTTATAAAATTCAGTTGCAGCCCTGACATTTTCTTCAAACAAATTATTTTGTGCCTGCTTGGCCAGGCACTGTTCTGAGCGTGACTGACAGGCAGAGAAGGAAGATCCCTGCCTTCAGCAAAGTTGCGTTCTCCTAGAAGAGACAATCACTGATCTCTCAAGCAAATATCTATGTAAGACAGTCAAGCGAGGTAAACAACATGAAGAGGTGTCGAATGAACGCAGGGCAAGCGTGATGCCGTGGGTGTGTTGTTTTCAGCAGTGTGGTAAGGGGTGGTCTTTCTGAGGAGGCAGTAGAAGTAAATGAAACCCGAGCCACTCATTACCCAGAGACTCTCTCTGCTTCAGGTAGAGAACCCAGCAGTGACAAAAGCCTTGCAGCAGAACTGTGGTTCCTGGAGGCACAGGAAGGAAGCTAACTGGGCTAGATGAATGGAATTCATAAGGCGCAGACTACAGACAAGACTGGAGACCTTTCCAGGGGCTGGGTTATAGATGCAAACTAAGGCCACGAGGCACACGTGCCTGGTGAGTCATCTCCCCAGGACAGGGCTGGATCATATTCATCTGCTGTGCCCATGGCCGACACAGCGATTCCATACATAGTTGGGATCTGGTATACGTTAGAATGGGTCCCATGACATGATGGAGTGGATCCTAACTTCCTAATCTCCTAATCAGAGCAGCGCAGAGCTGTGATTACAGTCTATGCATGAGCTTCCTATGTGCCATCTCCTCTGACCTAAGCCTACCCTTCTCCCTCTACAGACAGGGAAACTGAGGACAGGGCAAGAGATTTGCGTGGGAACACAGGATTCCAGTCTTAAGGGGCTAAATGAGACTTTAGCCTGGGGGAGGTCCAGCGAGTAAGATCTAGACCTGAAACTCAGACTTTGGGTAGGTCGCTTCATCTTTTAAAAACTTAGGATGTCAAGATCTGGTCCTACTCAACATGGGTCCCATGAAGGAGAAATGAACACACGTGTATCTAGCTGGTGATCAATGTTGTTCTCTCTCCCTCCTTCCCTTCTCTCCTCCCTCCCTCCTTCCCCCTTTGTATTCCCTCCTCTCTCTTTCACTGCCAACCTTAGTCACACCCCAAGGCAATTCCGTGGGGGCCTCAGCTGGGACTGCCGAAGACAGACTGCTAAAGACCTCCAGGATGCAGGAGATAGAATCGTATCAGTTTACACAGGAGAGGTGGGGATGCAGAGGAGAGCAAGCGTGACGAGGGAGGGGCTGATGGGAAGGTGATTGGCAGATGCCCTAAGTTCCAGCTACACCCTGGGGCTCCTCACAGACTTCTGCAGCCTCTCCAAGGAGCTCCCTCCTGACGGCTACAGGATGTTTTATCTGGGCCTCTGGAGGCTAGAATTGGGCTGGGGCAGAAAGCCACTTTCCATGGGATGTGGGAGAAGGAGAAGAGGCAAGGCCATCTGTATTATCTCTCTGTCACACCGTGCTGGCAAACGGGACTAAAGAGCCACTGGAATTGATGGAGAGCCTCAAACTATCTGGCTATGGAGAGCTCGCTCTATCAGGGGAGCCTGGGCAGCTTCACTTCTGCACTGAGATGTGATTAAGAAAGCGCTTCCAGACAGCTGCATGACATCATTTATTACTTCCTGGGGCTGTATCTCTAGATAGCCGCCTTCTCCCACCCGATTACACAGCTGCAACACGCTAGGCTTCATAACGGAGGAAGTTCATAACCTTTGCGCCGGTCCCTCTACTCGGGTGCTGGGGATCTCAGACGCAGAGGGAAGAGGCAAGGAGTGGGGAGCCATGGAGGGGTGTGTGTGAAGAGCCAGTTTCTGGAGAATAGGTTGGTTATAGACCTTAATTGAGTACCTACTATGAGCCCAGCACTGTGGAAACCTTCCAATATGAGCCACCACCTTCGGTTGGCCACCCTTCTGGAAGCTTCCAGGGTCCTTCCATTGACAGATATAGGATGGGGTCCTCGAGTAGCATGTTCAAGGCTCCTCACTCAGCTCAAGGCTGCCAGGCTGGGCTGTGATGCTCTCATGAACCCTACGCCCACGCTCTTCCCACTAAAAGGTGTGAACGGGCCGGATAGGTGAGGCTGGCCAACGAGCTCCACCCCTTCGATGCTGAGATTACAAGCATGCCCTACTCTCTGCAACGTTCTCCTTTGAAATGTGGGTTCTGGGGCTCAAACTTAGGTTTATAGACTGAGCCAGGCCCCCACTCCCCTTCACCCATCTTTTATTGGACACCAGATAGGGCCAGTAATATGTGAAGTCGGGCTTCTTTCTCAAACCAATGAACTGGAGAGGATGTGGAGCTTGGCCTCAAATCTAGACCCTGAAGTCAGAGCTGGAGTGCCTTCTAGAAACCTGTTCTGTGTCTCATGAGGACTTAGAATGGGGGTCAGGAATGAGGGTAGCCAATGAACTGGCTGAAAACCATCCAGGAAACAGAAAGCACACTAACATAAAGCCACTGCTGCATGCTTCTCTCTGGCAGCGCTTTCTAAATAACTATAATGTCTCAATGAAAAGTTCAAAGACGGGCACGGGGTCCAAGCCCAGAGCTTGGTGAAGGTTAGCATTCAGAGAGTGGCATGTCCTGGAAGGGCTTCTTCCTGCTCCACAGACTGACTTGAAGCAGCTTGCCAGGCAGCCCAGAGTGGGCCCTTAACTCGTGGAGGACTCGGTGTTGGCCTCCTAATGGAGCTGAAGCTTTTGGAGAAGCCTAGTGGTGAGCTCTGAGGTCGGGCTAAGGAGGCAGGTATGCACAGGTGTGTGCCGAATGTGCATGCATGTGTGTATATGTGTGCACAGCGGGTGGGTCTATGTCCTAGTCAAACAGAGCTACATGTGCAGAGGCCCGGAGGGAGGAAAGAGCACGCAAGAGTGGAGGACCAGCAGGACGAGAGGAGTGTTCTAGAGAGGAGGTAGGGAGGGACTCAGAGTTGAGTGGAGAGAGAGTCGGGACCTAGGAAATCTTGTCTGTCATTATTTCTTTGGTTCTAGACCCAAGAGCAGTGACCAAGTAGGCTGCCCACCAGAATCAAGCCACCAAACGTCGCTGAAGCTGGAAATGAGTGTGTTACCAGGCTACCTTTGAGTTTTCCAAAGGCTCCAGTAGTAAAGCCGGCAAGATTGATCGGCACCGTTTTGCGAGTCCCGGGTCTGTCTCTCCGAGTTCCTCTTTATTACCCCATTTAGCAGGCGAGAAGAGAGAAGTTCAGGAAGGTTAAGTGAGTACATTCTGAAAGTCTATGATTTTCTGGAGGAAACCACCCTCGAGCGTTCTGCCTGAATAACCCAATCCTTTGCTCTCAGGAGGAATTTTATTCGGGGGCGGGGGAGAAAAAGACTCCTTAATCACAACAATGATCACAGTGGCTGCTATTGGGTTCATACTTTCTTCTTAGCAGACCCTCTACCGCACTGTGTGGAAGACACATAACCATTTTTTAATGCCCACAATAGTCTGACGAGGCAGATACTTAAATCACCCCCATTTCAGAGAAGAGGCTTCTGTTTACAGTGCTCAATCAGCCTGGCCCAGGTCATGTGGTCCCACAGTTTGAGCAGCCTATCATTCTTCTCTGAAGCTTAAAACCAACAGAGGTCTCGTAGTCCAACTGTAGGGAGATTTTCACAAGCAGGACACCACAGTATGGAGCAGCCTCGCCTTGCAGCCAGAGCATGACGCCTGGGTTTAAATCTGTTACCATTTCCAAGCTGTGTGACACTGGGTGAGAATTCCTACGCTCTCAGTGCTTCATCTGCAGAATGGGGACGGTGTTGGCACCTACCTCACAGACTGGTACAGGGTCTGAGTGCAGACCTAAAAGCTCCATCTGAGCATTTGTGGCCCCTTGTCACCTGCTTTGTACCAGGCACTGTATCTGACGTGCCTTGTCTCTGATTCTCACAGGAGCCGGGGGAGGGAATTTATTATTACCATTTTGAAACAGAACAAAACAAATACAAAAACCAAGCCAAAACACACATTTAGAAAAAATATACAGAGCATACCCAGGACTATGCAGCATGCGGACTGCACAGAACGGAACTGGAATCCACAGGTCTGATTCTCAAGTCTACATTGTTTCCCAGAGCGACATCATTCCGCAGACAGCATTGCAGAGAGCACTGTCAGCCGTTGCTGTGAAGTTCTTGGTATATTATCTGTGTATGTGTGTGTGCATGTCTATGTGTGCGTATGTATGTGTGTCCATGTGTGTGCATGTATGTGTGTGTGCATATCTGTGTGTGTATGTGTGTGCATGTCTCTCTCTGTGTGAATATGGGTGTGTATGTGCGTGCATGTCTGTGTGTATGTGTGTTCACGTCTCTGTGTGTATGGGTGTGCATGTGTCTGTGTGTGCATGGGTATAAAAGTGTGTGCATGTCTGTGTGTGTGCATGGGTGTATTTGTGTGTGCATGTCTGTGTCTGTATGGGTGTGCATGTGTCTGTGTGTGCATGGGTATATAAGTGTGTGCATGTCTGTGTGTGTACATGGGTGTGTATGTGTGTGCACCTCTCTCTCCCATTCTCTCTCTCTCTCTTCCTCTGTGTTTGTGTGTGTGCACGCACACACGTGCGCTGAGGATCTCAGAGCGTGACAAGCAAGGGAGCAAAGGCGGCAGCAGCACAGAAGGCCGCATTGGCTGCATTGAGGCATCGGCTATTGTTCTATAATAGAAATGTAATTATTTCATAAGGATAATAACAACTCATCCTGTGTGCGCAACCCTGGCTGCTGCAGGAAGCCCTTCCACACCATCATCTCACTGCATTCCATAACGGCCCCACAGGCAGGGGAGCAGAGCTAATTATGTTAGGTTTTGCGTGTGGCAGCCTCTCTTGGTCGCTCACTAACACCCATTGCCCTTGCTAACAGCAATCCCAACTCTTCGGTAGGCCAGGCCTCTATCTCATGTCCCAGTTGCCTGATTGTGGCTGGCAAATTACAGCGTTCCCTTTCTTCTCTTGGGAGTGTGACCGTGGGTCAGTTTGACATGAGGAGAAACTTGGGGTCCCCCGGATGCTGAGCCATCTGCATATGCTTGAGACTATGGTAGCAGAAGTTACGATGGCACCCTGGGCTTTGATAAACCGTGTCTGGAACTGCTGTGCCTTGGGAGTCCTTGCTGAGTGAAATAATGAGGGACCAAGCTAATAATCATAACGGTTACAGGTAAGTAGAGTTTGGCTTTTGTACATGGCATCTTAAGACAGCCCACCTTTCTTTGGAAAGTGGTAAAGATGAATCGCCATCATGTTGACTGGAGCTGGAATCACCTAGGAGACGCACCTCTGGGCAAACCTCTGAGGCTGTTTTCAGACAGGTTTCCCTGAAGAAAGACCCACCCTGAATAAGGGTGGCACCATCCCATCCGCTGGGGTCCATGGCTGAACAAAAATAGGAGAAGGAGGAAGCGAGCTGAAGACCAGCATCCGTCTTTTGGATTTCTGACATGGGTAGAATGTGTCTGATCATCTCGCAGCCCTAGTGCTGCGCTCTCTGTGTGTGATAGACTCTCTTCTCTGTAACACCCTTTTCTTGAATTGTTTGGGTTAGGTATATCATCATAGTAACGAGAAAAACAACACAGCATTCCTTAAAGTCTACTCCCGCTACTCCAGCTTTTTTTTTTTTTTAATTTATTTTCCAGTCACAGCCTATGCTAGGAACAGCCCTGCTGCTTGCTCAGTTGCCTGCAAGCTGTGGCTCTGTCCTTTGGGTTTCCCTTCAACACCTCCGTTACCTACAGTGTCTGTGCCGACTGTGTCAGAGGGCAGGCATGGGAAGCACACCCAAGAAGCCTGGTTAAATTGGCTGCACGGCAATCCTGGGGCTGCTTCCCCGACTGTTACATGAGATGCTGGTACCTTTTTCAGGCTGGCTATGGTGCAAGGGTGGGCACTGGACCTGTCAGCATTCCTCCATGGAAAGGGGACTTTCCTCAGTCAGGAGCAACCCCAACATTTTCTGGTTAGTATTTCGTGCTAGTCACAAGGACATGAGGTGAATGAATCCATTGCTTTCTTGATATTTCTATTCCAATAAAGCAGGGACTCTTGAATACCTGTCTACTTTCACCCCAGGCCCACCAAGACTTTGATTCTTCTAAGAATGAGTGGCAGAGAGCAATTTTAGTATCAATAAAGCGACAGTAAGCAGTTCCAACCCCTGGATGCTGTAGAAACTCCTTCAGCCAATAGCCTTTAAGACACTGGCCCACTTTGGGCGTGGTGTCATGCAGACAAAAGGCATGCGATGGCCCCTTGGCTGCTGGATTCGGTTCCATTTCCCTGAGCACAGAGAGGACTGAGGGTCACTACTAGTTCTGTGAGGTTTCCCCCCTAATAAATAAACCTTTATTATACTCCATTCTAGGCTAGTGTGGAAGTCATTCATACTGCAAGCCCTGGGCTCCTACTTCCTGCCTGTTTGGGTGATGGCAAAAGCATGATATCTCACTGTAAGCCTTGACTTCCTCTGGAGGGTCCCCACACCTGCTCTCAGTGTCATTATGTCCTGGTTGGTCAAACAGGGCCCTTCTTCCAGCCCTCCTCAGCACCTCATAGATCCTGTACTTTGAAGCCTGTTGGTACCCAGTGAGGACCATCTTGCTGCTCATTGTCCACGTCGGCATTCAGCCAAGCCTGAACCTGTGCACTTCCCACAGAGGGCTTATCCAAAATGCAACAGATGACTCCCTGTGTCATAACTGATTTCCTCAGATCCAGCTGAGTCATCCCAGGCTCTACAGTGCCCGTTGGTGCTAATGCCTTCCGGTGATTTTTGAAAAGTTGTTATTCTGTAATGAAGCCTCTGAGATTAGCTTACGTTAAAGGCCGGCCAAGGGTCTCCACGTCTGCTCCTACAGTCACTGACTACACACAAGAGCTCGCTGTCTTGACCGCTCTACTCTTTTTGTAGACTTTTCTTCTGAAATGCGATACCCTTTACAATATCTGTTTGGAAAGCATATTTCAAACACCGCATTCTTGGGAAGAGGTGGAGGAGCTCACCCTCTTAAGCGGGTTGTAAACACAGGGCTGTTTAAGCCCTCATTTACTTAAGTCTTCACTCACAAATTCATTTATTCTTTCTGAAAAGTATGTCTTGAAAGCCACACATGGTAGTCCCTGGAGCGTTGCCAGCAGTACTATCCTATGTGAACTCACAGACTCGTGGACGGTCAGTGTTATTCTTTGTATAGGAAATGTGCCTATACACATATAAAGGCTCACATGTTGGAGGCTTGTTCCTATCTGATAATGCTCTTAAGAGGCGATGTGATCACAAGGGTACTAATTTTATCAATGGTTTGATCCATCGGTGTGGAGGAAGCAGGTCATTGGGGGAACACCATTAAAGTGCCTACCTCGTCTGCCACTGGTCCCTTTCTATCTTTGACGTCTTTGTTTCCTGTCTGCCGTGTGGTGAGCAGTTCTGTACCCCCACGCTCTCTTGGCAATGATGCCCTGCCTTACCAAGGTGGGCTCGAGGAATCATGGACTAACACCTATGAAACTTTGGGCACAAACACATCTGTCCTCATTTGAATTGCTTCTTTTTGGTATTTGCCACAAAAACACAAAACCCAGAACTTCCTGTGTGTTATTTTCATATTGTTTTATGAACAATATGTGGCTGCCTGAGATGTTTTACAGGTGAGGGTGACTGCTACCAAAGATCAGGCCAACTGAACCAGGCCCTTCTTTGTGCTTCTACTGTGTTACCTACTCTACTCGGCAGCATAGAACCGAGCTCTGCTGTGTGCCAACAGTGGGGATACAGGTGGGAGAGTGGGTGAGGCAGAGGCTTTGCATAACATGGGCCACACCTGGTGGAGGGGTGGTGTGGTGATTTGAACAGGTATGGTCCCCAAAGAGTCATGGATATGAATGCTTGGCCCATAGGGAGTGGCATTATTAGGAGGTGTGGTCTTGTTGGAGTAGCTGTGGCCTTGTTAGAGGAAGTGTGTCATTGTACAGGTGGGCTTTGGGGTCTCATATGCTCAAGATACACCCAGTATGATACACAATCTCCTTCTGCTGCCTGAGGATCAAGATATAGAACTATCAGCTCCTTCTCCATCACCATGTCTGCCTGCATGCCACCATGTCCCGCCATGATGATAATGACTAAACCGCTGAGCCCGTGAGCCAGCCCCAGTTCAATGTTTTCCTTTATAAGACTTGTTGTGGTCACGGAGTCTCTTCATAGCGATAGAACCAGGATGAGAAGCATCCCTCCAGCCATCTTTCTCGCCTATGAGTGGCTTAGTCAGCGTCTCAGTTACCAGAATGACTCTGTCTTAGACCACAGTGCTAGTCCTCCACAAACTTTTATTTACTTAACAGCAATGATTAAGTATTTAAAAAGTGTGGAGATCAGGTCATATATTAATAAAATGGGGACTGAGACAATACAAAGACTCAGTGACACCGTAAGCCAGTTTTTTGAAAAGATAAACGAGATTGACTAGCTCTGGCAGAACTGGAGAATGTCATCAAAACGCCGGGTTACTGAGTCTGCCCCTGGTCTGACGGAAAGAAAGAGGACGCAAATCAATACAACTGGAGTGGAAATGGGGTGCATGACAACACAGACTAATGGAAGCAGAGTGTTCTGAGAGAATTCTTTAGAAAACTACATTTTTGGAAACCTGAAAAATGAAAAAAAAAATGGATAAATTCCAAGACACAAATAACATACCAAAATTAAACCAAGAAGATATAAACAATTCAAATAGATCTATAATAAGCAACGAGATTGGAGCAATTTTAAGGCGTTTTCCAGCAACGGCCTGAGGTTCTACCTTAGTCGGTAGAGCGCTTGTCTAGCAAGTACAAAGCCCTGAGTTTGATCCCCCATCACCACATAAAACAGGTATGATGGTTCATGAGGTAAAGGCAGGATGATCAGGAATTCAGGACCAGCCCTGGTGAAGTAGTGAGCTCAAAGGTAGCCTGGGCTATATGAGACAAAGACCCTATATCAAAAATAAAATAATTAAATTAAAAAGAGTCTTCCAATATAGAAGAGCCCAGGACTGGACAGACTAGCTACCAGATTCTACCAAACCTTGAGGAATAGTTAGCACCAATGTTCCTCCAAACAGGATTGGATGGGTGCCACTAAACACACTCTACGAAGCCAGTGTTACCCCAGTACCAAAACCAAACAGTGTACAACAACCACAGAACGCAATGGACCGAGTCCACGGGTGCAAAAAGTTGCAAGAATAAATTCACAAGCGGAGTTCAACAGCACATTAAAGAGCGACACACACGGTGGCCACGTCAGTGCGGCCACAGAGATGAAAGAAGACACAGTCCAGCACAAATCCAGACTCAGGGACGGGTGTCGCCTCACGACCTTTACCGTTGCCAAGACGACCTTTGACAAAGCGCTACATCCCCACGAGAAAAGCCGCGAGGAAATCGGGGATAGCAGGGAGAGTGATTGGGCTCCTCCAGGAAAGGCACTTGTTGCCCGCGGCTGACAACCAGAGTTGAGTCTCCGGCCCCCACGCCAGGTTGGAAGGAGAGACTAGATTCAGATGGGTGCTGTCACGTGTGTGCTGATGCACAATGTAATCATAAACACTTTATGAGAAAGAGAAACTAAAAATAGATCCACCTCCACATGGTAAAGTCCGTTTGTGACAAACCTGTAGCCAATACTATACTAAGTGGAGGGAAACTGGAGACATTTGCTCTAGAACCAAGGAAGAGACACAGGTGTTCACTCTCTTACTCTTGTTCAACATGGCACCTAAATTCTAAGTCACACACAGGGCAAAAAGAAAGAAGAGGGAGGGAAGGAAGAAGGGAAAAGGTCAAATTATCTTCATTTGCTGATGAGATTATCCTACACGTAAAAGGCTCTAAAGCTGTGGTGCTCAGCCTTCCTAATGCTGCGATCTTTTAACACAGTTCCTCGTGGTGTGCTGACCCCCAGCCATGGGATTATTTTCGTTGCTACTTCCTAACTGTAATTTTGCCTCTATTATGAACTGTAAATATCTGGTGTGCAGGCTATTTGATATGCGATCCCTATGAAAGTGTCCTTTGCTGCCCCCAAAAGGTCTCTCTCTACCCATAGGCTGAGAGCAGCTGCCCCAAAGACGGCACCGTAGACTTTCAGCAAAGCAGCAGGCGCAGAATCGGCATACAGAAGGCTGCAAAACAACCCGTTCACGATAGATGAGAAGACATTTAAGAAGAGTTACCGAGGAGGTGGGAGGCCTCTAAAGTCCAAACTCCAAAACTCTGAAGAAACGGAAGAAGATTCTAGAAGATGGAAAGACCTCCCTCCCAACACATGTGCTCATAGATCAGCAGAACTAATGTGCAGGAACTGTCTATGTTACCAAAAGCAACCTGCAGACTCAGTGTGGTCCTTATGTTAAGGGGGAAATGCCAGATTCAAAAAGTCACACTTTGCAATCACGCATGGGTACACACACGTGAACATACATGATGTTAAAGTACTCGGGGTGGTAATGGTGGGGGTGAGTATGATATAAGTACAGGCTTTGAATATGTGAAGATAAAAATAACGAAACCTACTGTGCTAATTTAAACAGTAAAACTTTCGTATGCTAATGTAGAAATGAACCCATTAGCATGGTGGGGAGACAGCTCTCTAGTAGATCCCTTCTCTCAGAGGCAAACAATTCTGGGTTCAGTCTTCAGATGTGTGGAGGGCAGAGAACAACTCTGTGGAAGTTGGTTCTCTCCTCCCTTGTGGGTCCAGGCGATTGAACTCAGGCTATCAAGCTGAAAAGGCAGGCTCCTCTATCAACAGAGCCATCTAATTGATCCCATGCCTGACTCGTTCAAGGTTTTGATCACGAAGGGATACATAACATTGTCAATGGCCTTTTGGCATCTAGTAAGATGATGTCATTTTAAAAAAAAAAAGTTGTATTTATTTTCATTTTATGTGCATTGATGTTTTGCCTGAACGTATGTCTGGTTAGGGTGTCGGATCCCCTCAAACTGGAGGTATAGACAGTTGTGGGGTGCCATGTGGGTGCTGGGAGTTGAACTTAGGACCTCCAGAAGAGCAGTCAGAGCTCTTAACCTCAGACACATCTCTGCAGCCCTAATAAGGTTAGTTTTTAAGACCCCCCTCAAAACACGTCTAATATGAAAGACATTTAATTTTGCATAAGGCAGAGAACAGATGTTAACTGAACATTGTTACAGTGATTTTTATATTTTATCAGTCTGTTTCACCTCTGTGATCACAGACAGAGACAGGAGGCAACTGCGGCCTGGGAAGATTCCCTGGGAACCCGTCAGGTTTTAAGCGGGTGGCAGGTAGGGGGCCACATTTTCTGACTTCTGGGGCAGGACTCTGAAGCCACAGGGACTAACTTGACTTAACCGGCTGCCTTCACTTGAGTCCAGTTTCCTAGACAGTCAAACGGAGAGAATTACGTTTCCTCCGATGGATTCTGTGAAATTTCGATAGGGAATGGCTGTGAGCATGTAGTTAGTGCCCGCGTGACAAAAAGTCTAATAAATGCCAGGACTAATTACAGCAAGTGAAGCAGTTCCTATTTTATTATTTCTTCTCAAACGTATTATTCCTCTGTCAATCACAGCTCCTTCCAGCAGGGCAGGTTTGTATGTGGCCGGTGGTGACAGTGATAGACTCATCATGATTTCAGGGCAGTTTTCTTCTCCACAATGTTCTAGAAATCATCCAAATACCCATCAACAGATGCATGGGTCAACAAATTGTCGTGATTCCTATCACGGGAAGCCCCACCGCAATGAGCAAGCGCATACGCGGCACAAAGGATAAATCCCAGTGATCTCTTGCATTTGTGGCAAGGGAAAGGAGCAGACACAAGAGTGCATGCCTTAAGATCTGCTTCCCTGAAATTCACAGGATTTCACAGAAGCTACGCACCGACCGTGGAATGGTTATCCGTGTATGGCAGTGCATGGGGTGCTGGGGGGGAAGGGGGTGCATGAGGGGACCTGCGAGGGTTTGTTGACAATCTTTATGTTCCCATCTGTGTGATACTACGGGGACACATGGTCCAGTAGCACACGGCTGTGCACTGAAGTCAGCATGCTTTACAGACATCACTGCACACACGCTCTTCTTCAAAGCTTTCTGAGCAGAGAGCAAGTCAGATGCAAACCTTTGGCAAAAGATAGGGTATCTACCAAATCTAAAAACTGATCAGGGTCGAGTTTCTGTAAGTAGTAAACACTGCAGTTACCTCTAGATGCTGTTTCTGTGTTATAGGACACGGAAGCTCTTTTAATATTCTATCTCAGATGTGTTGGGAGTGGACACCCAGGGCCTCGGGCATGCTGAGCAAGCCCGGTCCTCGGAGCTATATCCCTATTCCCTTCTCTACCGCTCCTTTCAGCTTCCTTTAAAAAAAAATAGGGTCTTGTTAAGTTGGCCCTGGTGGCTTTGAACCTGGATTCCTCCTATCTTGGCCTTCCAGCCTCCCGTCCCGGGATTATAGGATGTGCCAGCTCACTGGGCTTGTCACTCCTAACCGCCACAACTCTGAGGGGGTAGTACTATCATTTCTACCTGAAAAATTAAGAAGTTGGGATATGACAGGTCACATCCTTTGCCTCAAGCAACTCACCCACATTGGGCTGTGACTGGGGGCCAGGTCTGAGTTTCACTATGGCCTTCATTATTGCCTCCCTCCGTCCTAGGGGACTCCTGGGGAAGGGAATCCTCTGGCTTCCACTTTTACATTGATTCCCTTGTCTAATTCGCAGCGGAGCCAAGTTGGGACCCCAACACTGGAAATTCAGATCATTTCCAGGTCTAAGAAGACCTCATATTTCCTCGAGTCATTTGCCGTGGGGAAATCAGCACGTGTGGCGAGGACCTGAAGCCGCACGCCAGCAGCCAGCCTCAGTCCTCCGACGGTGAGTGTGCCATCTTAAAGAGCACAATAACTAGATGGTGAGCAAATTTTAAAAAAACACTAAATTTTTAATTGCTTCTGTGTGTGCATGTGCACATGTGTGCATGTATTTGCAGGTGTCCATGAAGGCCAGAAGAGGGGTTGTCAATGCCCTGGAGTGAGAGTTAGAGGAAGTTGCAGGTCATCCAATACAGATGCTGAGAATCAAATTCGGGTCTTCTGGAAGAGCAGCAAACACTCTTAAGAGTCCAGCCATCACTCCAGCTCTTTAAATGAAGAAATTCTCCCCCGCCCCTCTCGTGTATGGTAAGTCCACTTGCATGCACGAAGAGGCTAGAGGAAGACACCTACCCTGCTCTAACTCTCTGCTCTGCTCTATTTCCCCTTTGACTGAACCGCAAGTTGACTGACTAGGCTCAACTGTTGACCAGTGAGCAACCAGAATCCTCCTGGTTCACCCACCCTCTGGGCCAGCTTTACAGGCACACTGCTGCAATGTGTGTGAGGTGCAAGGGATTCAGATGCAGGGCCTCAGGCTTCTGCAGCAAGTGAGTCATCCCCTCGTCACCCCCCAACCTACTCAAAAGGCCCACAGAGTCTCACTGA
This sequence comes from Alexandromys fortis, assembly GCF_014885135.2. Lineage (NCBI taxonomy): Eukaryota > Metazoa > Chordata > Mammalia > Rodentia > Cricetidae > Alexandromys > Alexandromys fortis. Next base: position 5,584,424 of record NW_026067967.1, on the reverse strand, counting down.
GGGCTGAGATTTGTGTGGTAATTCCTAAGGGGCAGCCTTGGTTTCAGCTGTTCTCTGGTCTTCGTGGTTCTCCTTGGAATTTTATTTTGGGGTTAAATCTACAAAACTCAGGCTGAGGATCAGCCATTCCACACTCCGGCTGCATCCCCATAACCTCAAAACTCTAGGCCTGAGTAACGGGCAGTTGTGCGGAAAATAGAAACCCGCTCTTTGTTTGTTAATCAATTAGCCCCACGAAAGACAAAGAACACACGGGTTCAGTGGCATTTGGTTGCGGCTCTCCTCATTAGAATATTAATCACCAGTGTCAAGTCTCACTGGATTCTATTAACTTGAAGCAAAGGTTAGCTTTGGGTCAGCACTTAACATTTCAAGACTGTAGGAATCTCAGGACACGCAAAGAGCCTGCTGACATTCTTGGCCCCATCTTCTGTTCCCCAGGCAGATACTTTAGCCATATTTGATATACCCAGAGGTAGGGACCCACACACCCTCCTCTGCTGGTAATCGTGTTTTTTATGTTGCGTTTCATACTGGCAATCAAACACACTTCTGCACCTCACACACAGTTCCCGCGCTTTCATTTCAGCGCCTCTTCTTTTGCTTCGTCTTCTGAGAACATGAGGAGCAAGTGTTAGGATTCGTCTTCAGAGGCATCATGCAGAGAGTGATGACATCACGGCTCGACCCTTCTTGGCTTCGTATTCAACAGTTCACCCTCCTCTACTGGAACTCTTGCCTGACACTGCCCCCCAGAACCCACTCCTCTCCAAAGTCTCGGTGCTTAAGAATGCGATTATAAGCAGACAGTTCTCTCTCTGCCTCTGCCCCTGCCCCATAGGGCCATTTCGTAACTTTTAAACTTTCAGACTTGCAGGTAGGCAGACCCTGGACTTTTGTGATGCAGACATAACTCAGCAATGGTGTACCTGAGCTCGGTCTGGGGCTGGCTTCCTGATCAGCCTCCATTGCCGCTAGTCTCTTGCGTGGGTTGCAATCATCACTCAAGGGTGCCCACCTGGGTTTAAGTCTATTTTCTATTTCTACCGACAACACTGAGGCAGTGCCACCCGTGACAGTAAAGACAGGAGCATAGCCAGGGCCCTGGCACTTGGGGAAGACACTGTGTTGGTTTTGATAAATCTTAGCACGTTGTTAGGGAGTGAGCTACAGAATTCTGCCCAGCTCACAAACATCAGCTACCGAACAACTGAATACAGGATTCTGTTAGTGTTTGAGAAAGGTATAGACACGTGAGCTTGGCACAGAAATTTCTAGAAAGGCACACAGGAAGATGCGAAGGACAGGGTGAGGTGGATGCCAATGCCCTTGGCTTTTCATTTCATACCCTTCAGCACTATTTGAATTTTTAACTGTGTGACTTTATGACTTCTTATAAGAAAAGCAACATAAATATTTCAGTGTTAATGCTGGGGATTTCTGCGGGGTTTCCCTCTCCCCTTGTCATGACTTTCTAGTATTTGGCTTTTTCCCTCACCTACCAATGTACTATTTGCATACTTAGAAAAAACAATATTAAAAATAAATACTCAGAGTTTGAGACAAGCCTGGTATACAGAGCTAGTTCTAGGACAGGCTCCAAAGCCACAGAGAAACCCTGTCTCGAAAAATCTAAATAAATAAATAAATAAATAATACTCAGTAGCTGCAGTGACCAGCGTTTTTAGGGCACAAAGGGCAACGCTGCACAGATGAAATCAGTTTGCCAGTGTCTCATGGTGATGATGATATCTGAGATGGGCAGGAGGTGTCTGTGTGCGCTGAGTGTGGCTGCAGCTGTGCGCAGGTCCGTTTTGGTTGTCACAGTGACTAAGATGCCAATTGCTAGCACATAACACCCTGGTGTCATGGATGATAAAAAAAAAGTTCTGCCCAAAAATGCCAATAGAGTTCCCCTAAGAAATACCCGTGGGTGGTTTAAAAGTAGAGTTGTGGAATGTATCTGCGCCCCTCCCCCCAGTTGACCTTTCTATTCCCTTTAAAGAAGAATTTGTTCTTGTCCCTTGTTGATGGTGGGGAAATGGTTAGGAGATAGGTTCCCTGCAGGCCTTCTAGAGATAACTCCCTGAGAAAGAAAGGTACATGGGATTGGGTACATGGGATTGCATGGAGTATCCAAAAGGCAAGAGCATTTGAGTACTGGATGAGAACTTGTTCATGCAAGGGTTGTGCCAAGCCCCTTTAGTCTCCCCCGTGGTTAACAGGGAGCTATTACCCCATTTTACAGGTGAGTAAGCCCAAGGCTTATGCCACTGAACCCTGAGGCTTTGGCTAGCAAATGGCTCAGTTCAAACCCTGGCTTGGCTTTCCAAACCTTTGCTCCTTGCCAGGCTCCACAAAGGCTTCCCTCACATGCACAGAGGAGGCCAAGGGCACCTGGAAGCAATTTCTTCCCCGGTTTCCCCCAGGAGCAGGGCTAACTCTGGTAAGGGAATTCACGGTGAGAAATTAAGCTCTGTCTGCAAAGGCCAATTACACAGTCTGGAATAGAAAGAGCAACCTGGGCTTAGACCCTGGTAGGCACCCTCTACCTCCGCTGCCTGGAGAGGTAGTCAGGAAGAGTCCGGGATGGGGGCACGGGAAACCCGTTCTATTTTAAGAAAATAGCCGTGTTTGATTATCCAATAATACCAAGCTATAAAGCAGGGACAACTATGGATTTCCTCTAAATTTGAAAAATTGTGAGCCATTAACTTTTCACTTTTAAGGCCAATCTGTTTGAAAGGAATTGAATCCCCCAGGCTATGGAGAGAGCAGGAGCCAGTGACCACAGACTTCTGCGAGGGACAGGGGCTGAGAGAAGGCGCAGGTTTTGAGATTGCTTCCCACCATCTCACTGACCCTGAGTTTCTGCCCCGGTCCTCTCCTGAAGGCACAAAGCAGTTCTTCTCTCGTGGGCGCTTTAGACTTTGGCCAGTGTTGAGTCCTTTAGACTCAGTTCAGGTATGATTTCCTTTGGGCTGTCCTCCGAGACCCCTGAAAGCTGGTTCAGGAGCCCCCAAGTCCACACCGCTAACTTCTCTCATACCGTGACCCCATTTTACGGAGGGCTCTTGGATTGCACTATGCATTCCTTTAGGGTGGAAAACGTCTGACTCTCACTGATCTTATTGCTTACAATAGTGCGGGCGCCCGGTGGAGTCATGCTTTCTGGGTTCGTGGTTGTATGTGAAGAGATTTTTTTTTCCTCCAAAGTAGCACTTGGCATGGATAGAGAGTGAGAAGTGGACTTCGCTAGGTAGGTGTGGGAAACACAAGACGGACGGAAGGAATAAAACGAGCAGACAAAAGAACCATGGAAATATCTGATGAGTTAGTTTCAGTATGGAGTAGAGACAGCTATGAAGAAACAGTCCAGAAAAACCACTTATTGCCTATGTGACCTGAGGCGATTTATTTAACTGTTTGCCCTTTGGTTTTCCCAGGATGACTTTAATTAGGTGTTTATTAACGGTTTGCCACAACGCCAGCCATCCAGTGAACACTCAATAAATTGTGGGTTTAACTAATATCATTCTGGAAGGCGATGGTTATTTCGAAATCGTAGGAAAACCTGGGTCCTAGTTTCTTAGAAATTGTTTCCTGGGGCTGGAGAGATGGCTCAGAGGTTAAGAGCACTGACTGCTCTTCCAAAGGTCCTGAGTTCAATTCCCAGCAACCACATGGTGGCTCACAAGCATCTGTAATGAGATCTGATGCCCTCTTCTGGCCTGCAGGTGTACATGCAGGCAGAACACTGTAGAAATAATAAAGAAAACATTTTTAAAAAAGAAATTGTTTCCTTAGATGACCAAGACTTGATAAGTAATTTGTACTATTCTTGTGGTCATTCATTTGAATACTTCATTCATTAATCTTATCCATTTATTAAGAAACTACTCTTGGCAAGATATTGCCCTGCACTGTGAGAGTCCACACCACTGATGACCTCACTGCACCCCCAGGATCCTCATGGTGTGAATGGGATTCCTACAGGGTGCCCTCCATCCACTCATGTGCGCTGCACATGCACCCCCAACAAAAACCAAATGTCGCTTTAAAAGATTGAGTTCCAGCTACCAACATTCAAACTCTTGTAGGGGCAATGAAACAGACATAGAGTTCTAGGCTAGGAAGAACCAAAGTGGAGCTGAAGAGACGGGAAGGGACAGTCTTTAGAAAGACAACGGAATGCAGAAGGAGAATTGGTTCATAGGAGAAGGACCATTTGTGTCCTCAAGATTTTCTTTATACCTTACTTTCTGTGATTTTTATCATGGTTATCTGTTTGTTCTTGGGATTTCTTGAGCTTCCTGGATCTGTGAGTTTAGTTTATACTAAATTTGAGGAACTATCATTTAATATCTATATTTATCTATCTGTCGTCTATCTATTATCTTTGAAGAGCATTTTAATTTCATGTTATACTAAGAAGTATTCACTTACAAGTTACTGAAGCTCTTTTCAGTCTATCAGACTCCCTCCCTCCCTCTGTCCTTCCCCCCCTTTCTCTCTCTCCCCCTCCCCTTCTCTCCTTCCTTCCCTCCCTCTTTTTGAGTTAGATAGTTTTCATGGCCCTGTCTACAAGCGCTTGGATCTTTTGCTAGATAAATTATAAACACCTGATAAACAACAGTTAAATCAATTAATAAAAGTTTCATTTCAGATATACTTTTCAATTCAAGAATTTCCATTTGGTTTATTTCTTCTAGGACTTTCTTCTCTTAGCTCACTCATGTTTGGACGGCTTTGGCTTTTCTGAGTTACAGGTCCCGCACCCTTCTGGACCCTGCATGATGTCTCCGCTGTCCATCGCGTGTTAGGAACGCCAAGGCTTCTGCATTCTGGGCTTAGCTGTCTCCCTTGGAAATGTGTTGAATTTTATTGAGGTAGATTAGAATTTTATTTCTGGGTAGATTAGCATGGCCATGTCAAAGCTAAGTCTAAACTCCATGAGCACAAGCCCAAAGCAGTCTTTACTCCTTGACCAGTTTGTCCCTGCTCCTAACAGATGACCTTTCTGCAAGCGCTTCCTGGAAGTCTACAGCATCTAAACAAGGCCTTGCTACTCCAGACGGTTCACTGTCTCTCAGCCTCGTGTGAGTCACTGTCTCTCAGCCTCGTGTGAGTCCTGGCATTCAGGCGCTCAATGCGGCTTTTATTTTTGGATTCCTTTCTCTCTAGTCAATCAGTTTTCAATTCCGAACATGCCAGCATCCTCACCTGCCCCTGACAGGATAACTGAGCTCTGTTTGATCTCTCCTGCACTGTTGCCTCATAAACCTTCCTAGACATAAGCTGGGATCCATACCGTTTCCTCATTAGAAGCCATAGTTTGGGTTTGCTTTTCGTTCATTATGAGAAAATGATAATTTTATATATCATGCCCATTGTCACGATCATCTATCAGATAGGACAGGCAGTTCACTAAAGGGTAGCCAGAAAAGTCTGGAGAATGGAGAATACTTAAGAGTTGTTTTATGGACAGGAAAGGCTTAGACATAAGGCAGCGAATAGGAGGCTCACTTCAGCAAGGAGGCCACGGTGTGCTGAGTTCCTGACGTGTGCTGTACATGTGGATTTTATGCTGAATAGGACAAACGGAGACTGCCCTGATGCCGTGACCTGTGTTCATGTCGATGACCTTTGGGATGCCTACTCCGTACAAGTCACTGTTGGAGTAGGAATCTGGTGTCACTTAAAATGAAAAGGGTGTAATGCTTCTCTTTAGAGAGCTCACCGTGGTTTTAGGAGCGTGGTAGAAATGAAGCGGCCAGGTGACAACGCCATCCCTAGGGTGCTGTGGGAGAAGAGAGGTGGTAGGCGTCTCCACCTCCGTGATATAGGCACAGTGTCCCCGAAAATGACTAAGACTTAATCAAGACACAGTGGCACACACAAGGGTCCTCTAGGAAGCTCGAAGCATCTCAGTATGAGAGGATAAGATGAGCCTGAAGAAGCAGATAGGCCTCCGGGGGCTTCATCTGCTGTGCTAAGAGTTGGGATTTTATCCTGAGGGCAATGGGTGGAGCCAGGGAAAGCTTTAACAGAAGAGCTGGAGAACTCCTGTCCTTGACACAGCCCAGGAGCCGGCTGACCAATCTAATACTCCAGGGAAATTTATGGGCCTGGGAAGGGCTTTAGAACTTAATGCTTCTCTACTAGAACTGTAAAGCCTTTTGTAAGAGCCATTTGGATAAAGATAATAATAATAACTCAAGATACTTGCAAATGGATCCTATGGGGTCTAAGTCACATCCAAGAGATGTAGAGAAGGAGTCTGTGTGTTTCTTTGGGAAGATAGTAGGTTGGGCTTAGGAATGGCCCTTGGAAAGGATCAGTCCTTTTCCCTGCTCAAAAAGAAAGTGAGACCCAGTGAGATGACCGACAGAGGAGGGGCGACAGAGAAAGTTTTGCTGGGCAGTTAGGTAGATCGAGTCCTGGCTTTGGCCACCTGCTGGCTGTGGCCTCAAGTAAATCACTTATGATCTCTGGGTTCCGGTTCCTTCAATGAACATCAGAAAATAACAAGTCTGTCTTGCTGGACTAAATAGAAAAGTGATCCATATAGAAGCTGCTACGAAGCCTTCAAAGAACTATTCTGTGGAGCTTCCTGCTGCCCAGCTACCTAGCTATCTGCACAACTATGGAAGAAAGGGAGTCTATCAAGAGACCACTTCCTCGGAAACAGATAGGGAGAGGAGACAGTAAATTAATGAGAGCCACAAATCTCCACCAGCCTTAGATGAGGACGGGCCTTATTTTTCTCCTTGTGTGTCTTGGCTGACCTCGCGATCATCCCTTTAATCAAATGCAGGAGAGGGAACTAATTGCTGGCTCTGGGTTTAGACTTTAAGAGAAACGGCTACTTCTGCTTCCTGTCTATGGAACTGCTCAGCTCATGAGTTCGAGTTCTCCAGAAGTCATGCTGGGCAAGTCAGAAGACCACATGGAGAGACGAAAGTTCCAGCCTTCCAGCAGAGCAGAGCCATGTTGGGAGCTCCAGCCACTGCGGTCACAGCCCCATAGCTACAACTGGAGCAGGACCTGAGAGCTACCTGGCCAGCCCACATAATTATGAAGAAAATATATGTGGCTGCTATGTTAAGCCATTTGTGGTAGTTCATTTCACAGTGAAGGACACTCAGAAGAGATAAGAAGGTTTGCTGTCCTGCCTGGACCCAGGCAAAGTCTGAAACTTGCTGGGAAAGTCCCAAGCAGGAATGCTCTGGGGCCCAGGGACCAATGATGGAGGAAGGTCATTGGCTAATAAAGAAATTGGCTTGGCCCATTTTATTGGTTAGAACATAGGTGGGTGGAGTAAACAGAAGAGAATGCTGGGAGGAAGAGGAAGTGAGGTCAGACTCTGCTCTGCTCCCGGACAGACCTGACAGCTCTGCTCTCTGGAGCAGAGACACCAGGCTCCGCTCTCCAAGGCAGCTCCGACCCAGGATGGAGGGAGGCTAGAATCTTTCCGGTAAGCGCACCTTGGGGTGCTTACACACATTACTAGAAATGGGCTAGTCCAGGTGCGAGAGTTAGCCGAGAAGAGGATAGATAGAAATGGGCCAAGTGGTGTTTAAACAAATACAGTTTGTGTGTTGTTATTTCAGGCATGAGCTAGCAGGCGGCTGGGGTGCTGGGGACGCAGCCCCGTCGCTCCAATTTCAACAGACCAAGATTTAGGACACAGTGGGATCTAAGTCCTTCTTTTCCTCCCAGTCCGATAGCATCTGTAGGTCAACGATAATAGTGCATGGAGCAGAGGACCTGCAAGGGAAGCTTTGCAACCTTAGGATTGCCCAGAGTTCATTAATGGGCAGGACTGGTGGTGGGTTCAGCAGCTACAAGCGCAGAGGCAGAAAGTGTAGCAATGGCAAGTACAATGTGAATTATCATGACACATCTTAAGCTCACGTATAGGCTTCCAGAAAGCCCCAAAGAGTGGTAGGCTCTCCAAAAGTTGTTGGTGGTAGGGGGATAAGACAGGAAACCTAGATTCTTATCCAGTGTGATCAAACATTAAAAAACATGGGAACTGCTTGGCGGTGGTGGCGCACGCCTTTAATCCCAGCACTCGGGAGGCAGAGGCAGGCGGATCTCTGTGAGTTCAAGGCCAGCCTGGTCTACAAGAGCTAGTTCCAGGACAGGAACAAAAAAAAAGCTGTGGAGAAACCCTGTCTCGAAAATTCAAAAAAAGAAAGAAAAAAAAAAAGAAAGAGAGAAAAACATGGGAACGGTCATCTATCTATTTATTTATTTGTGTGCATTGGTATTTTGCCTGCATGCATGTCTGTGGGATGGTGCTGGATCCCCTGGAACTGGAGTTACAGACAGTTGTCAGCTGCCATGTGGGTGCTGGGAATTGAACCTGGGTCCTCTGGAAGAGCAGTCAGTGCTCTTAACCTCTGAACCATCTCTCAGGCCCCAGTGAAATTCTTAATACAGAGCTTGGTATATGGTAGGTGTTCAATGTGTGACAGTCTTTATCATTAGGGAATTGGTCCTGACATCCAGGGACGTCTAACACTTTCTCTCCGGAAGGCTCTATCCCTTGCCAACTCTTCTGAGTTTGTTTCAGAGGCAGCAATGTTTACACTAAGAACGCAGAGCTCAGAATACTCATGGGAGACTTGGGAACATCTCATCAACCGCCAGAGTCTGCATTTGGAAGCCCTCGTTTTGGGACAAAAAGTAATTCTCTGCTCTTGGGTGCTATGACTCTCTAAATCTTAAAGCAAATGTCACCTTTCTTTTGCCAGATCATTTTGCAGAGGAAGCTAGAGATAAAAGTGACTTTTGCAGCTTTCAGTCTGGTCAAAATAGGTAGGACAGTTATAATTCAGGGTTTCTCACAGACAAGGTCCAGCGTCCCTCATAGGCAGCTGAAGGAGGACATCACCTTCATTACCTGCTCTCATCTCACGGTGCGAGGGTCGAGGACCTGTTAAAGGGCACAACTGGCCAGAAGCTTGACTCTTGATTAGTATGGAGACTCAATACAATTGTAGGCATTGGGCAGCAAGAGTGGACCAGCTTTGGGCTGGCTCCTTCATGGATTATATCTGTGGGTACCCTGTCAGATTCCTAAAATGAATGAAGGTCTAGCATCCAGAGTGATGTAATTCAGGAATGCAGCACAAGGAGGCGTGCCCAGTTACATGAAGTCACAGGTGCCCACGTAAGGGAGGAAAGCGGTCTCCTCCTTCTCTGCTTGGTGGTGTATTGTCTGAGGAAAGGCCTGTGAAGTCACCTCAAGAAGGCAGTTGTTAACTTGTATGTAACCTGGTCCCCATAAACAGCCAAGACTCCAGAGACTCAGGAAAAGCCTCCGTCCTGGGCTTCAGTCTCTCAAGTATTATATATAAATATGTTTCATACACCACCTTTTTGCAAGAGCTAAGAGACCTACTTCCTTAAAGCTCAACAAAGCCCCGCCCAGTAGGCATAGCAAAAATGGCACCCAAGGTAGAACACGGACCTGGAATTCTGGTCTGGCTAATTTCTAGTTACACAATGATAGAAAGTCATTAAACTTTTCTGAGCTTCACAGCCCCCCATTTAATTTTTAAAATATAATTAATTTAATAAGTGTGTATGTGGTTGCCCATGGAGGCCAGAAGAGGACATTGGATTCCCTGTAGCTTGAGTTACAGGTGGTTGTGAGCCACCTACCACGGGTGCTGGGAACTGACTTGGCTCCTTAGGAAGAACAGGAACACTCTTAGTCTTAACTCCTGCGTCAATCCCCCCACCTGTCCTCTTCCTTCATTTCCTTTATCTCTGAAATGGGACCACCGGCATTTACCTCAGCTCTCTCTCCCAATCAAATGAGATTATGGAGACTAAGGGAGTTTGGAAACTTCAGAGGGGATTTCTAGCTGTGGCCAATGAGGACCTTGGCTAAGCACCTCCCCTCAAAAAGAACTAGAACGTAGGACAAAAGTGTCTAAAATAACCATTTCAAAGTCCTGGAAACTGAACAAAGATATGATATACAATAATCAGATCTCAAAAGCCTACGAGAGAGAGGGAGAGGGAGAGGGAGGGGGGAGGGGAAGAGGGAGAGGGGAGGGGGAGGGGGAGGGAGAGGGAGAGAGACTTTGCTATCTTTGGTCACAGAGTAGAGAGAGAGAGAAAATTCTGATGCAAAGAAGTAGGGATCCCTATAGATGTTTTAGACAGTTACGATGGACAGTTCTTTTTTTAATTTTATTATTTTCTGTGTATGGGTGTTTCGCCTGCACGTATGACTCACCCGGTGCCTGTGGAAGCCAGAAGAAGGCATCAGATCCCCTGGAACTGGGGTTACAGATGGCTGTGAGCTGCCATGGGGGTGCTGGGAATCAAACCTGGGTCCTCTTCAAGAGCAGTCAGTGCTCTTAACCACTGTGCTATCTCTCCAGGCCTGTCACGGTCGATTTTATATATCATCTGGACACGCCATGGAACCTAGAGACTTGGCCAAATAGCATTCTGGGTGGTAAAAGAGGAATGAGTATTTAAGCAGGTAAGCTTTGAGTAAAGCAGATTGTTCTTCACGAAGGGGAGAGCCTCATCCAATCACTGGGAGGCCTCACTAGAGCAAAAGCTGGGCTCTCTAAAGCTCAGCAAATAGCCTTCATCCCGGCCCTATCACGCCACGTCTCCTGGGTCCCAAATCTGCAGCCCATTCTTTTGTTTTGAGTTGTCCAGCTTTTATAGAGGCGTGAGCCAATTTCCCCATCATGCATCACTTTGTGTGGAGCCGACACTGCACTGGAACGGTGTCTCTGGAGCAGCCAGGCCAGCGCAACATCTCGATGACCTTTAAACATTATAACTGACTGGATGGCGGAACTATTTTGCTGTGGACATTTACTACAGTGAGTGGAGGGTGGGTGATGGGAGCAGCGGGGAAGACAGCTTAGGATGATTCCTCTCTCTGGGTGGTGGGCACAGAGGCAGAAGAGAGACCTGGGTAGTGGCGTCCCTAGTGTGCGGCAGAAACAACCAGGTCACAGAGCCTAGAACACAGGCCTCCTAGTGCCCAGTGGTGTGGAGACAGAGGCTGCATCAGGTGCTAGGACCCAACTCCCCAGGCTCTGCATGCAGAGTGGGTTCCTGATGTAAACAGGTCACATGACCACTGTAGAGCAAGCCTGAAAACTAGGGGCCTAGGCCAGGAGACACTGCCTGGAAGGCAGAGATGCTTAGCATAGCCTGTGCTGCTTCTGAGACCCATAAAGGGTCCTCACATCCCAAGGGAGCAGCTATAAGTGAAGGCACTGTGCCCCCACGCTGGCTCCTCCCCTGACTCCCGCCCCACACTCTTTCCTCTCTTAAAGGGTGTCATCTTTCCCAAACCCTCTCCTTTCCACTCACCTCACTAAAACTGCAGTTGAAATGGCTTTTTTTTTTAAATCCACCCCTCTGCCCTGAACCCTCACAAGGGGCCACTGCGCTCTGTTTGGTTGCCAGCTTTGCCCCAGATCCCACACTCTTACTGTGTGGAGTTCTAGCCTGCCTGGCTTAGCAATGTGCGGTGCTCTGGGCTGGAAACAGCAGGGAACTCCGAGTTTCAGAGCTGCAGCTCTTGGTGGGTGAATGGGATTTTTATGAGGCCGCCACAATCAGTCTTGCATACAGGGTGCTCAAAATTTTTATGGCTGGCTAGGATTCGTTGGAAGCGCCAAGCCGGAACGTGATGGAGTTCCCTATTAGACAATGTCCCCAGGAAAGCATGCGTGCACGGTTCCCTGGTACTCGGAGGTGTCAGGGAGCTGGTTTTATGGAAAGCAATTTCCTCAGTAAAGAAAAAATATGCTCCAGAGACAGCGCGATTTCGGCACAGGGGCTCTGCCGCCCCCGGTTTAACCGGCTTCCTTCGCAGGCGGTCCCTGGTGACTGCAGAGACAAATGGGTCCTAACTATTCCGCTGCCAGCAAACTTTTCCTCTATATCTTTCTTTAAAATATACACACTTTTATCAAGATAATGAAAGTTCTCAAAAAATATATATAAAAAAGTAAACCACGCTGCAATGACATCACTCACGGAACACTAGCCTTAGTATTTTGTTACATATTGTACACAGGGTTGACAGAGTCTGAATGTAGCTATGACACAGCTTTCTAACTTTGGCTTAACGTTTTCATAATAAGTGTTTTGGAGTCACGGGAATCTTTTTGTAAACCGATCTCATTCTAAGGAACTTTGTAATATTCCATTAGGTTGGAGTATGTAAGCTAGTGCTTCTGCTTTTAGTATTTTTGGATTTGGAGCTGGTTCTGTGCATGTGCACATGCGTGTGTGTGTGTGTGTAAATAGTGACGTCATGAACATCTGGTGATATAAAACTTGTTCACGTTTCCTGTGAGTCCCTTGGCCTAGAGTTTACGGCCCAGGCTCACAGAAGGGCCACATTTCATACTGTCCTGACATAGCTTCAGCTTGTCTTCCTTAGACATGCTCAGTGGGCCTTCTTCCACCCTCCACGAGGACACCTATGCAGCCACGCCTTTGTGGATGCTGTGTTCTTTAGTCCCTGACGCATCAGATGGTTCATTAAGTCCTCAACGCCACCTTACCGTGTCGTGTGCTTCTAGGTTAATGATGAGGCTGAGCATCTTGGCCATCTGTGTATCACCGGCCTTTTTTTCTGTGACAGCAGAGACCTATCCTGCACTGTTTGCTGTAGAAAACCTTGTCAGATGCATTTGTTATAGATTTCCACCCGTTTGTCAACCCTAGAACATTTCTCGGGTACGAATCCAGCAGGGAACCCTTGGGGTTCTAGGTCCTCACGGTATCTGTTCCAGGTCCCAGCTTCTCCGGGATGGAGGGAGTGGCACTCACGCTTTGTCAAGTATGCAGGGAACTCTTGGGGCCTAATTCAGTTACAGGTCCTCAGCTAAGTACCTCACTGTTCTCACACCTGACCCTGTACACCCAGATCCTGGAGACATGAAGACCAACTTACACCCCTCACTGTTCTCACACCTGACCCTGTACACCCAGAACCTGGGGATGTGAGGACCAATTTACACCCCTCCTTGCAAGTAAGCAAGTGCTACTGGGAGCACATGGCATGCGATAAGGTATGCCCCAGCATTTGAGGTTCGCATTCTTCAATTTATAGAGCTCCGAGGTCAGTCTCTGAACCCAAGGAGCCCGGCTCTTAGGTCCAGGTGACACAGAGCTGGCGTGGAGGAGTTCCCCGCTCCTAACCTTCACATGATAGCTTTAATGTGTCAGTCATCAGGACTCAGAGTTTAAAATACAGCTTTTGCTCTAGCAGGACTCACAGTTAGTGGGGAGAGGGCCTTTTCAGGGAGGGGGCAGTGCACATACAGCCAGTAACTGGGCCACTAGTGCTCAGAGGAGACTGGGGGATGACGGGGTTGACGTCTCATTTTGGTTATCCTGGGGTGAGAAAGTATTCCACCAGGGTGGCAGGTGACAGGCAAGCAAGGGAAAGCAGGATAAAGACTTCATCAGAAAGCACTGGCTCCGGCCGAGTACATGGCAGCTTGGGAGCCAAGCTCGTCCCTTCATTAACTGGACAAGTCCCTTCCTGCTGGTCCTTGGTTTTCTGATCTCTAGAAGGATGCTTGTGAAAAATAGATGAAGCACATAGAACGCTTGATAGAAAACTAGTGTGTACCCATTTCTGTCCACTCTTACCAAGCTTTTTAGGAATAGCCTCTTTTTAAAAAACTCGCCTGAACAAGCAGAAGTTCAGAAGAGCCCTCACATGGATGCTGCACTGCCCTGCTCCTCAGAGAATGTTCCTCGCCTCTGCCTGGCTGAGCACTCTTAAAACTCTGCCTTTCCCTGGGTCCCCAGACAACCCGCCATTGGAGCCACAACCCTGACCCTGTCCTTTCATGTACCTTTGCTTGGTTAACAAAGAGTTCATGGGTTTTGCTGAGCTCCAAGACACAGCTCAGATTTGGCGTTAACTCTGGGTATGGGTATCTGATTTAGGCCCCCCGTAGGCCAGCTTTGCCTTACTTCTGTGAGTCACCTTCTCAAGACCTTTCTGAGGCCCTGGTGTATGCGTTTAGATTCCCAAGTGTGGAACCTGGGGCCGATCCCCTACCTGCACCCAACTAGCTGCTGGAGAGACCACCAGCTGAGCCCTCGCTTGGCAGTCTCTGTTTAGCTTCAGGAAGAGTGCCTAGCACCATTGCCATTTTCCCTTCACTTCCCTGATGGCTGGGAGGCACTTCAGACCGGAAGTGGGTGCTATTTAGAAGAACATTATGCTGGGTCATTAATGGAGTCACCAGGGATAACAAAGAGGAGACTATTCCTCATGAAGGGATCCTAAATGTCATCTTTTTTTTTTTTAAAACCTTTTCAAAAAAGTCCATTGACTCCAACTGTCATTCTGATTCAGGAAACACAACTCTAGTTTCTCTCAGTTTCCCCTCTTCAGGTGACGCCCTTTCGCCTGGGAGGAACCACTGGTCTGTTTTTACTTCCATACTTCTTTCAACTGTACATTAATTGTCTACCATGTGTGTGCTCTTCCATCCAGAGCCCAGAACTAAGACTTCCCAGATCTGCTCAGCCACAGACTACATTTCTCAGCTCTGTGTATCTAAGTAGCCCCAAGGCACTGAATTTCTCTTAAGAGAACTGGCCAGAACAAATTATGACTATTCTCAGCCCAGATGGATAGGGCGCAGGTTTCTTTCTATCATAGACACCTCTGAAGTGCTAGGTGAAAGAAGAGCCACAACACAGAAAGGATAAGGGTCTCTCAATCATTCCCAGACTAAACAACTGTTGATGCCATCCAGGAATACTGTCCCAGACTGATGAAAGAGCAACTGAGATTTATATAAGCCTTTGGATGTTTGCTTTAATATCCCAAAAAATCTGGTAAATGAAATTGGTGTGGTTCTCTCTCCTCATGCTTTCTAGAAAGGGTACATTCACGGGATGGCAAGCATTCTTGACGCCAACACAAGAGCACTCATTGAGAACTTTCCTTTACTTCTTCCCCAGTATCCTCCACATGGGTAGATACACCAGACTAGCCTATACTCTCCGTAGTGCCACCTGGAGATGTGTACCAGCAAAATGTCTATGCAAAATCAAGTTCACTGGAAAAAGAACTGTGATCAATTAACAGTCTGTCAAGGGAATAGGAGAAGGTACTTTGCTCTGTTCACGCATGCCTGCTATTCAGGACTGGAAGCAATTATTCTGGGCTGTAAGTAATCAAAATCAAGGAAATACCAAAAGCAAGGCAGGCCTTCTACTGAGACCTAAAGCCCAAATTCATAATTGCAGCTTCCAAGACCACATGTGCTCCAGCTAGCCAGGATGGTGACTTCCACGACCCTGTGTCTGATCTGGGACTCGAACTCTGTGAAGTTTCTTCCACAGCAAGAGGCTGCCCTTTATCTCATTCACTAACCTCCCCATTCTCTACGGGATGCTGGAGGCAGGAAGACCCCCGCAGAGCAGGTCAGACCTAGCTCTGTCCCTCACACAGCTCCTCAGCCATGCAAGAACAAGCCTCCATCTCCAAGCTGGTATCTGACAAAGAGGCAGAGACCAGTAGGGCTGGTGAATCCATTTATCTATTAATTTATTATCTAATTAAGACTCACAATGACAGTGCTATCTGTTCCAAAATGCCCTCAAACTAAACCAATACAGCACATGCACGTTCTAATCAATTAAAACGGTTCTCCTTAATGTCTGCCTTCAGCAGCCAGTAACTGTTGCATTCCCAGGTCCAGGGAAGGGAATCGCCTTTGCACTTCATTAGACCCCAAACCGTCTAATTGCTCGGTGGCTACCACCAGTCTAGAGTGAGAAGCAGCTAACCGAGGTTCTCCGTGAAGAGTGAGAGGGGCTCTCTGCAGACAGAATTGCCTTTTCTTTTTCCCTTTGCAAAGAAAGTCCTGTAGAAGAGAGCGTGTGGGCTCGGGCAGACACAAAGAGGAGCAATGGGAGGCAAAAGCCTTCACCCATGAGCCTTGCGGGTCTGGCTAGAGCCTGTGGATTTTAAAACCAGGAAGGCCAGGCAGGGCTAGTGCATTTGAAGCTAACTGTTAGGGTGAATAGGGAGAGTCAGGGCCTCCTTCTCAGGCAGCTCCCCAATTCTGCACTTGTTTCGTGACTTCCCTCTGAGCTGTGTGGTATCCCTAAAAGACTAGAGAACTTTGGGGTTCATATTGGCCGGTGCTGGCAGGTTCTTATAGGAAGCACTTGTTGAGCTGAACTGAAGTAAATGTACCTCTTTAGGTTGGTGGGAGAAAACAGCAGCCAGAAGGTCGGCTTGCAGCCTGGAGCCCATAATCACTAGGACACATTCTAACAACGCCTGCTTACTATCTGCCAGGCACCGGCTGGGAACACGTGGAATCCACAGTGGGAGGTGGTTTTGGTGTGTGTCTGCGTGTGCATGCGCAGGGGTGCAGGGCCTGTGCAAAGGTCCGCTTTAGTTTTCGAGACAGAGCCTCTTACTGAACCTGGAGCTCACAAGTTGTCTAAGGGTACCAAGGTCACAGGAGCCTTTGCCTCCACCTCACAGAGCCTAAATAACAGGAAGTACACACCTCCACTTTCCAGTTGGGTGCCAGGGATCTGGATTCAATTCTGATGTTTGCAAAACAAGCACTCTACCCATGGAACCATCTATCTCCCCCACCCAGGATAGGCAGTGTTTTCATCATCCATTCACTTCCGAGACGAAGGATTGCCATAGAGCTTGGGTTCAAACCCAGGCAACTGACCCTTCGCTCGCAGTCAAAGCCAAAGTCATCGCAAGCACTTTTGGCTGTGCTGAGCTGAGCGGTACCCACATCTGTTCTCATCACCTGGTGCTCTGCTGCCTCCTGAAGAAGGGGAAAGGTCAGAGGACACGTGCCTCCACTTTACACCACAGATCAGCCAAGTACGAGGAAAAGTGGCTGCTGATTTCAGAAAGGGAAAGCGCTCTGTGTGTGTGTGTGTCTGTGTGTGTGTGTGTTCCAAAAGACATCCTTATTGTCAACTTTTCTATAGTGCAAAAACATATTAAATTAAAATAACAGGTCATGAAACTCATACTGCAGCATTCCAGAAAGTTCTATTATGTGAAAGGACCAAAGAAAAGAGGGGGAAAATCCTGCAGTTTTCTTGCATGTGGTGATGATTGCTGTAGGAGGTGCCACCATGAGGGAGTAAAGGAAAACATAGGGAACAGAGAAAAGAATGGACCCAAGTGTTCTGACGGAGCTCTGTTGTCTCCATCAAGACTCCTTGAAAGAGGACGGCAGAAAGCAGTACAGGTAAGATGGTCAGAGAGTGTAGTGACATTTCACTTGTATTTTAATAAGTAAAGCTTGCCTGAAGTTCAACAGCTACACTGATCAGCCTTACAAACCAGGCAGTGGTGACACACACCTTTAATCCCAGTAGCCACACTAGTTTGTCTTAGAAACCAGGAAGTAATGGTGCACGCCCTTAATCCCAGCACTAGAGAGAAATATAAGACGGGAGGAGACAGCTCTCACACAGTCTCCGAGATTCCTGGAGGCAGGATTGCTATTTCAAACGGAGGTAGAGGTAAGAACCAGGGGCTGGCTGTTTTGTTTTCTGACCTTGAGGTTGAACCCCAATTTCTGTCTGGAGGTTTTTTATGAATTGTGCTACAAAAAAAGGGCTGGAGAGATGACTCAGCAAGAAAAGGAGAGTTGCAAGCCTGATGACCCGAGTTCAAGTCCCAGCACCCACAGAAAAGAAGGGGAGAAAGGATACCACAAAGTTGTCCTCTGACCCCCACATGTGAGCCACGGCATGTGTGTTCACACACAATAACAAAAAGTGAATTCATAATAAAAATATTATTAGGAAAAGTCTCTCAAGAAGATGACAATCATTCATCTAAAGAATAAGAGAGGCAAAGAATGTTAAAAGAAGAGGGAAGAGCATTCCAAGAAGAGAATAGCAGTTAGGAACTGGAGGACACCATAACCTCAGAAGGAAAATGGCTGAGAAAATAGATTGCGATTCAAAGAAGTTGAGGCTCAATGCAGTGGGGAGGGGAGGGAACGTCCTCAGTTTCCACACCTTTGCAGAGTTTCACATGGGGAGAAGAACTGGCCCTGCTTTGTGTGGTTTCGAAGGTAGGAAGCAGAGGGGCAGCTATGGTGGGGGCTACTGGATTCCTGGAAAAATGTTGCCGAGCATGGCACAGAGAAACCAAAGAGTACGCAACTTTGGGTCTTTCAAGAAAGGTGCCCAGGTAAGACCATGTTTACATGTGTAAAAAGGACTCTGGAATTCAGCGACACGGAATGCTGGGGAATGTGTGGGAAAGAGGGTGGATGGGGCAGAGTGAGTTTCCAGTGTGCGTCATCATGTCTTGCTGGACTTTTGAGCCAAGGAAGCACATCACACGTTCAAACCATTAAACCGGCTATGGAATGGAGGCTAGCAAGGATGCATGCAGGAGGGTTTGCAGGCAGGCGTGTGGCTGGCAAGCATGCAAGCAGGCAGGCAAGTAAATCTGAGCTCTGAGGTCCACAGACAGGGTTCAGGCTGCTGGAGGGGCAGGGCTCGTGATGCAGGCATAGCCCTGCTGGCCTGCCCAGAGCTAGGGCTCAGAAAACCTCCAGGCTCCATTCAATTTCTACTGCTGCCATCTTGAAATCATTGCTCACGGTACACAAAGAACATTTTCATTTTTAATTTGGGCCCAGAAACAACGCAGTAGGCCCTGCTTGGAGAAAAGGTGGACCTCATTCTCAGAGGTGGTCTTTCCTGACGGCATGGAGCAAACCCCTACTTCTAGCTGTTTCTAACACCAACGTCTGCGGATTGGATGAACATGAAGCAGGTTGATTTGCGATGATCGTGGTTTGTGTCTGCAACCCTCGGGTTCTTAGCTATCCATGTTTAATGTTTAGATTGTAAATTTACCCTGAGGTTCCCTCTCTTGCCAGTATCCAGCTCCTTGTTCTGGTGGTCAGGAGTGGGAATTCCATTCACTTGGGATGCTTGAGGATCTAGGCTGCTACCTGGGCCCTGTTTGCTATGCCAAAACACACACACACACACACACACACACACACACACACACACACACACTGAGGTCTGGCCTAGCTCCCCAGTAAGCTGATTATTTATAATGTGGTAGAAGATAGTTTTAAGATAAGGAAATGGAACTCGGGCCTGATTGAAACAATGTACTTTTCTCTGTCTCAGGAGGAAAGAGTGGCTGGCGAGAGGGAGATAACCCGGAATAGGTTTACTCGCTTCCTGGAGACCACCCCCACACCCCGCCTCATTTTCCAAATGGGTTTAATATATGATGTGATTCGAGCCAGGCCCAGCAAGTAGAGTGGAGGTGGTTTACTAAGGTCTAAGGCCAAGCTGATCCATGTGTTCTTCATGGATTTTTTTTTTTGCCAGACTTTCAAATTAGCAGGCTTAGAATGACTGGGTTGGCTCAGAGGCAGAAACGGAGATGGTTTTACAGAGCGAGCATAACCACATCTGACAGAGGAACAGGCCCAGAAACAGGCAGGACTCTGACAGGAGAGTCAGGATAGAAGCAGGGCTCCCACTTGGGTTTCTGTTTCTGGAAGACTCTCCAGTTGTTTGCCTTGTCCCCCTCCACACTACTGTGACCCCACAAAAACCACTCTCCTGGCTGAAGCGCTAACCATTCGCTTGTGATTGAGAGAGGGGATTCCTCCAGCCCGGCCCATCCCTAGGTCCCCGGGGACTAGACCAAAGCCACTCTTTGGCTTCCTGGAGGATGAAGGGCAAGAGTTATCAGCAGATATAGAGCCACCTGTCCCCTCCAGAGCAAGCTCTGATACCTGAACATACCCTGAATGCCAATTCTCCCACAAGACGCAAAATAGCCACGCCTGTTGGAGCAGAAAGAATGGCTGTCCCTACCTCTGGAGGTCCTCTCTGGTTGTTGCCTCTTCTGGAATGTTCCCTCCCATATTCTCCTCTCGCTTGGTTTGTGAAGCATCCTCCATCCCAACTCT
This sequence comes from Alexandromys fortis, assembly GCF_014885135.2. Lineage (NCBI taxonomy): Eukaryota > Metazoa > Chordata > Mammalia > Rodentia > Cricetidae > Alexandromys > Alexandromys fortis. The sequence continues at coordinate 5,564,433 of NW_026067967.1, read as the reverse complement.
TGCTTCCTTATTATGTGAACGAGTATTTGTTAACCACCTTCTAGAAGTTGTGTTTAGCGCTATGTGCAAGTTCTTCGGTAGCAGTTGAGAGAACAAGGACAGAGCCTTGCCGTTTGCCTCGAGTTCACGGTCTGATGGAAGAGGTGAGTCTGCAGACAGGAGAAGGCTAGACGGAAGGGGGCCCTGGGGATACGAAGGACGGCCTCCTCGAACCAGGATTCGCAGAGAAGTGAGGTACTGGAAGGTGAGCCTGGCGTGTCTGCGAATTGTTGATAAATGCTCGTGACCCCCAGGCACAAGAATACTTTTTAGCATTTCTTAGTTCATTATCTTGCCTCTGTGTCAGCTAAATAGCTTTGTAAGACTTTAAGACTCACTCATCTTAGGCAGGTGGCGGCACATGCCTTTAACCCCAACACTAGGGAGGCAGAGGCAGGTGGATCTTGGAGAGTTTGAGACCAGCTTCGTCTATAGAGTGAGGCAGAACGGTTACACAGAAAAACAAAAGACAAAACCGAAAAGGACTCATCCTTTCATATCCGCATAGCTCATCTCCACACTCCGAATCCAACCCTTCTTCATTAAACAATACAGCCAATTATAGCCCATATGTAGTGCAAGACAAAGCATCCAGTCTGCTAGTTTAGACTTCACAGGGTCATGTGACTGACAGAAAGAATTAAGAGACCTCGCACACCCCCACTGTCAGTCGGCTGACTGGGACCGCTCTCCAACCCAGCCTCAATCATCAGTTACCACCGCAGCAAGATTGAACACTAATTTTGCAGACATTAAAATTTACCAAAAAAAAAAGCTATTAGAAATTTCTTCCCAAATATTGTGCTCATGTTGCTAATTTTGTTTTAATATTAGCTATCTCATTTGGAAATTATATCTCAATAATGAAAAGGTTATCTCTGCTGTAAGATAAATAATGAGAAAGACTCACTGGCTTCGACTTGATCGTTTGAATTTCTGCCACTGGAGCTGTGGTCTCAATTAAGACCCAACAAACTGATTAAATATCAGCCAAGCATGAACAATAGCTTGCAGCTCAGATTCTTCCTCCCCACCTCATCCCTGAAAGCATTTGAACCTTAGAATATAAATGGGAATTTCCCTCACATAAGAAAGGCAACAACAAAATCCCTTGCATTTTGGGCCCTGCTGCTGACTGTCTGTCACTGGCAACCCCTTTTTCTTCTCTGAAATCAAAGATCTAAGATGCAAATAAATAAATACGTTAAAACAAAACAAAACAAACAAAAAACCCAACATTTGGTCCATCAAGATGATTCAGTGGGTAAAAGTGCTTGCTGCCCGACAACCTGAGTTCAATCCCTGGAAGCTGCATGGTAGAGAGAGCCATCCCTTCAAGTTGGCCTCTGAGCTCCATATGACATGTGCAGACCATCCACAAAATGAAAACAAACTTAAAAATGAAGAAGCATTTTAGACGATCTAAAAAGAAAGGGACTCTTAGTTCTGCTCAGGACTTTCTGCACCAGCGACTTCTCTTCCCTGCTCAACTGCTTAGTTCTGCTCCACAAATATCCCTGGGCTCCTATGCTATGCCGAGAACCCCAAGCTTATTATTCTGCAGGGGAAGAAAACCTGCCATTGCTGAGCCCAGGCCTGCTCCTTGGAGCTCTTGCGATGCTCTCCATGGCTGCATGCCTGTGTTACTGCACAATGTGCCTCGAAGATACAGTCTGTGTCTTTCGTTGCTGCATCCTGTTGCACCAACCCAGAGCTTGGCACCCAACACATGCTCACCCATTGTGTGATGCGTATTAACAAATTACCTGAAATTTTATACACCCTTTTTTAAAAACACAATCCTCAGAGCAATCGTCAACACAGTCTCGTCCCCCTAATCTGTATTTTCAAGTCCCCTCCCAAGAACAGGAGCTTCTGAAGACAGGGGCCTTCATGATTCCCCTGAGGTCCAGGCAGCTTCTGTCATGGGAATGGCTATGCCTCCTCTTCTATAGGCTGGGGAAGACATGACTCAGGCTCACGCAGATTCTGAGAACGAGGCACACACGGATGAAGCAGGGATGTGAGGCAGTACACATGCACCTGGGGATCACCCCCGACAGGCGGAATGAGCTGTGGTATTTACATGGTAATACCAGTCGGCCGTTGGTTAATGACCACTTGGGGGGGGGGGGCAGTTGAGCCAGAATTGGGGCTGACTGCATTGCCATCCTCAGAGAGTATGAATTGGATATGTACTCACATCTTGAGATGAAGTCTGAGTAGATGATGACATGAGAAACCCTAGACCACCCAAAGGGGAGGTGTAGGCTTTGAACTATGATGGTGCACCTGAAGAACAGGACACAAGAGGTCCCTAAGCTACTCATCATGTTCTATTATGCCATAGACTCATGCATTCTACTGGCTTAAAATCTCTTTAATTACATTTATTTGTGTCTCCTCCACATCTCTCTATTTGCCATGGGGTGTGTATGTTGGTGTCAGAACAATTTCCAGAAGTCGCTTCCCTCTCTCCCTTCTCCGTGTGGGTCCTGGGGCTCTACCGCAGGTCATGAGGTTTGGCAGCAAGCGGCCTTGCTCACTGAGCCATCTGACCAGTCTCCTGCTGGCATTTGTGGTGCAGGGTATTCCCAAAGGAAAATCCCTGCGTCTTTGGGTTGAGCAAGTAAAAGATCGTGTGAGAAGCATGATAGTGTAGCCAACTGCTTTGGCGCAATCATTCTTACATGAAAGCAACTTTGAAGAGACCAAGAGGTCTTGTGGGGCGAGATAAGCCAGGGAGCAGAGGCAGACAGGCGGGACACTAATAGGAAGTGCCAGGGAGCCACAGCCACAGGGCCGACTTTCACCAATTATCTGACACTTCACCCGTCACCTGTTTCGTGGCAGGCACGCTGTCACCCTCACATGCGTTTATCTCAGTGAATCTTCACAGCCACCCTGGAAGACAACGTAAAAACAAAATTTTGCCTGTGAGGTGACTGAAGCCCTAAAACCTCAACAGTAAACTGCAAACCAAGGTGGGTATGTGAGTCTGTTACTCGTTGTGTGACCCTACGGTGCCCCATTCGCTCCGTGGCTGTTCCTTCACAGCCTTTCAAAGGATGCACTACTGGGCTCAGCTAGGCAGTCAGCATCTCCTGCAAAGGATCTTCGCACTGAGTTGTGATTAAAGCAAACAAGGTAATCAGTTACAGGACCAGAGGGGGGGCGGCGCTCACCCCCATGCATGCCTCTTTTCACCAGACCCTGGAAACCTTTCAGCATGACAGTGGCTGCAGCAATTACCCCTTAGACCACAGAAGAAAGGGGTCCTGTCTGGAAATGCAATTATTTCAGAATAAAAGGTTTGAAAAAGACGGACGCCACAAAAGGAAGGGTTTTGTTTTTCTGAAAGTGATATTCCCAGTAAGGGTGAAGACTAGCTTTGATCGTGGTCTATAAAGCTTTGTAAAAAAAAAAAAATGACGGGGATGATGAGGATCACGAAGAGGGTGGTGATGATGCACATCCTAAGAGCCTGATGATGAAGATGATAATGGTGGTGATGAGGAGGAGGATGGGAACAATGTGTCTTTCCCAAGCACTTAGACAGGCCGATTGTTATGGGCACTTCAGACATACTTTGCGGTCATCATAGTAACTGTGGATTGGGGACGAGTGTTCCTATATAACACACAGGAAACGAACGCTCAAAGCATGCGCCCATAACCACTTACCCAACAAACGCCCTTTATTTATTCTTCCATTTGCTCATTTACTTTTAGAAATCCATTCATGTATTCAGCAAACACCAATTTCGGGTCTACCTACTGCAGCTACAAGACCCTTCTAATTTCCATGTGTCAAGGAAAGGCCTTTCTCCTCACATTAGGGGTAAATGAAAATGAGCGCAAATTCCATTCAAATCAAGATTTATCGCAACGAATGGTCTACAACTAGTGTAAAAAGAACCATTAACGGTGTCTCAGCTCCTATGAACTAATGCCAATTATCTGCTTCGCTCTTAATTAACGTGGCAGTAAAAAGCTACTCAGTCATTGGTCGAGAAGAGAGGGGCTGCCTTGCATTACACTGATGTCTGTGCCCTAAGTGGCAGCCCAGCTGATTAGGGTTGGTGGATTCCAGGAGGAGAGCATGAAGGCTCGCAGTGCCGGGCTAACATCTGGGGGCAAACACGGGTGGAGATCTGAACAGCTCTTACTACTGCTTGGCCACTCTCTATAGGACAATGGAAGGTCTTGTTCTCTGACCCTGCTGAGAGCCGTTTGCCAGGTATTTGTCTTGGACTATGACACACCAAAAAGGAACATTAGACATTGTTATAAGATATAGACAGTTAGGTCATTTAGTTAGTCAGTGAAAGGAATAGTACTTGACCATATCTGTCTATGAGCTTTGGAAGTTTACATAGGAGTTGCCATAGAGATATATCTCCATCATCATGTAGTGAGAAGGACAGATGTAATGGACGGCGATAATGATGTCAGAGCAAGGCTGAAGGACACGACATCTAGATTGTCAGCCCACGTCTATCTCCGACTTAGACTATTTACCTGCCTGGAATATATTTGTTCTTGATGCCTCTGGGCCCACTGTGCTTGGAATGTGTCTCCCCAAACTGATGAGTTAGAAACGTGCTTCCTACTGCAACAGAGTCAGGAGGCAGGACCTTTGCGGAAGTGTTTAGGCTCCAAAGACTCGTGAGTAGGTAAATGCATTATAATAGCTTGATGGAGGAGGTGTGGCTCTTTCAGCCTTTCTGCTGCATTTGAATTCACATAGGTCCCATTCCCAGAGGCTGTAGTGTTCAAGGTGCTACCTTGCCATCAGACAGTGACACAAGCAGAAAAGACAGGGTCTTCGCCTACAGAGGGAAGGGGCTGCTTGGTTTGACTCCTCAGGTCTCTTCAGCCTCCCTGACTGACTCTTTAGACTCTAGTCTTAGTAGCCCACCTATTGTTTAACTCATCTGATCATAGGACAATGCAGATAGAGCATAAATCAATCTCATCGATCTATGTAACTTAAAAGTAAGCCCTCATAGCATCCTAAAGTTGTGCATATCCAAGAAAACACACCTTTGTAGCCAGCAAGTAAGTAATGGGGAAGTTATACCCAGCCTGGAGAAAACTGAATTATATCCTGAAATTAGGATATATTGTTGTTCCTTGCCTAGATCATGTGTGGACATTTCCTCTCAAGAGGACAGGCACCCATTCTCTATTCCTTTTGCATTTCTCATAGACCCTGCCCAGCCCTGGCATGGAAAGAGCCATAAGGATCATAGTTTGAGTCACTATAAAATCATGGCACTTCGCCTCAGAGGTCATATTGAGCAGAACCAAGATTGCCATCTCCATATTCCACAGGAGAAACCTGGGGCCAAGAGACTACAAAAGGCCTGGCCAATGGCCGCACATTCCATAGCAGCGGGGGTAGGGCTGGTACCAGGTCTTCAGATTCCTGGACCAGGGTTCATACCCACCATCCATTGATGGAGAGATCAGTTCCTCCTTCAGAAGAAAGAGAAAAGCATTAGGAACGGCCTCCTCGGAAGATCAGCCTGTGCTCTGGGAAGACCTGCTGTAGTCAGCGCTGGGCCCGCTGTGATCTTTCAAGATGCCTGGAGGATGCAGGCTGAAGGAAAGCAAGGGCAGACCCCTGGTATTTTTCCACTTCAAACAGCCCCCTGTTGTTGCCATAAAAACATAGCTATTTTGTCTCTAACACCGGACGGTAAAACCTGTCCAGCAAGGTCTAGGTCAAATTCACGTGCATTTCCCTACTTCCAGCATCAAGAGAGATTTGGCATCAGGTGGACTTAATGAAAGATGGAATGAGGTTAAGTCCACCAACCGTGACACGCCTACATGCTTTCATGCACTAGGTGTGACCTCACAGACCCTTGGAGCTGCAGTGTGCTCTGTGACACATATCAGTGACAAACATATCTTGCAAACTATTTTGTAGGGCGAGAATTATCTCTTATCTTCAGGATTTGTTTTAGCGTGTGTGCGCGCACATGCACACACGCACATGTGTATATAGGCGCCCACGGAGGCCAGAAGAAAAGGAATTAGATCCCCTGCAGCTGAAGTTGCAGGTGTGTGTAAGTCACAAGACGTGGGTGCTGGGCACCAGACTTGGGTCCTCCTCAGGAGCAGCGAGTGCTCTTAACCACTTAGCCATCTGTTTAACCACTACCCTTTCAGTTTAGGAGATGCTGTAAGATTCATTTACCGAACTGTGCCAAGTCTTTTGTTGGTGGTAGCTTATTCAGATCTTGGCAACGGTGGGCATTCTGTGATGGGTGCTATTATTATTCATACCCCTTAGATGAAGCCTAAGGTCTTATGGGTAGGGACTTTATTTAGAGCCCAACTGAACTGACTCCCCTGAGCCGTTTCAGCCAGAGCTGGATGCCCTAATGAGGTGCTTGTCACACTGACAACAGAATGGAAGGTAATTGGGAATCTTCCAGGAGCAACAGACGCAAGCCCAGTCTCTGGGTATGAGTTGCATGGCTGGTTTCTGATCACATGCATGCATGCTGAGGGGGGGATGGAAGGAGAGAGTGAGAGGGAAAGAGAGAGAGGGAATGTGACCTCATTTGGGGCTCATCTCTGAAATATTCCTAGAGGCTGCAAACCTCTGTTCCCTGTGCTGTGAAGTGGGGCACATCCCTTAGCGTCAATCACAGCACATCTGTGCCAAATTCAAAACAGTACTTGGACAGGTATGAACTGGAAGGCAAGTGTCCTCATGCCAAGAAGAGCCACAGGTGGCATATTTGATAGTGTGTGTGTATGCATGTGTGTATGTGCATGTGTGTGCATGTGTGCCTGTGTGTGCGCAGCTGTATGCATGTGTGCATGTGTGTATGCCTATGTATGTGTGTGTGCATGTGTGCGTGTGTGTGCATGTGTGTGCGAGCACAGGTGTATGTGTGTGTGTGTGGTGGCAGGGAGCAGGGTACATGCTCATGAGATATTGGATGCCTTGGAGATGGAGTTGGTTACAGGTAGTTACAGTAGTTGCCTGATGTGGGTGCTGGTAACCACTTTTGGGTCCTTTGAAAAAATAACATTCTCTTAACTGCTGAGCCATGTCTCTTGCCCCCAGTGTTACTTTTTTAAAAAGTCTGTAATGCATAAACAGGAAGAGGAATAAAGCCCTTGTTGCTAGGAGGTGCTCTTACAAAGCCCCCTGTGTGAAATAGGAGATGGGTAAGAAGGTAGAGAAGGGGTAAATGTGGACGGCCCAGAGATTTGAACTTGGAATTTTCTAGACCTAAATAAGAGTCTTGTGAACTTCAAGGGAAGAGGTTAGGACAGAAAATGCCCCTAAGAGTGGGTTTGTGGTTTTTATCCACAAACCACAGAGGGCCAGCAATTCTCCCCAAGTTAAGGAAAGGCCAAGGATTCATACATTCTCTGAGTTTCTGACCAGCAGCGTCTTGGTGATCACCAGCCCCAATTCCCATTTTTCCTTCCCAGCTGCAGCCATGGCCAGGAGAGACTGATGCTTCCTGGATACCACAGCTGTTGTCCAACAGACCCGGAACTAAAAATCCTTTTGATCAAAGTCTAGTAGTTTGGGAAGAGGGCTCTGTGAGTGGAGCGGCCATAGCAGCTGCCTGGGTCCTACCTGGCCACCCAGATCACCCAAGATACCATCCTGGAGACTGGCATCTTCAATTGCATCTTGTTTCCTGAGTGCTGAATTGAAGGTGGGTACATCTTATCGCCCCTTTTCCTTAACTCTGTCTCCACTCATTTCTTCTTCTACCCAAGCCTCTCACTTCCATGGTCATTTCTTCTCTGATCTTTGGGTCTAGCCAGCTCCAGGGTTTCCATGGGCCATGGAGAACCCACTTCCTCCAGGCGCCATCTGAGAAGTGTTTATTGCATCTGTCACGGTTTTAGCATCCTTAGGTCTAACAACAAGACCCAGGTAGATGTTAGGTATATCCTAATGACTGAGACTCACTTCAGCCCCACAATTCCATGGCATAGGTACCACCAGCCCCTAGGTTGGTAAGGCTCACATGGGTTCACTACAGTTATGCAGTCATGAGGAAAAGCCTCAGTTTGATATATATTGATATACATACTGTATGTATTTACCATATTGCAGTGTACATTTCTACCTCTTATTAAGATACTTATAGAGTTTGTGTATTGATACATATTTACCATATTGCAATGTATATTTGTACATTGTTTATATTTGGAGGTCATTGTCCTCATTTGTTTCACAGTCGTTATTGTCTTAGTCTTTAAGTTAGATAAATATTGAGAATTATATAGATTAATAGTCATCTAAGTTTGTCATTTTTAATTAGGCTAATCAGGTTCTTTAGATATATAGAGATTATACTCAGTATAGATAGATAATCTTCAACTTCTTCAAAGAGCTGTAGAAAATGGCCTTTAATCTAACTCAGAGTTTTGTGGTAGTATGTATATCTTGAGAGGTAAAACCCTCTACCTTTAGTCCAGACTCCATATATTTGAACCCCAGCTCTGCTACTATTTGGCAGTGTGATCCAGCGCACGGTGTCAGCTTTCCTGTGTCTCAGTCTTTGCTTTTAATGGGGTGGTGGCAAAGATTTATGGCAGGGTCAATGGAAAGCATTTAAGACATAATGGAAGAGCGATTAATATTAGCTGTTGCTCTTGGTATTACTATCACACGTCAGCTTATCTAGGGCTCTAGATTACAGACTTTGGGCTGTCTGTTCCTTGTCTTTGTTTCTCTGGGAAATGGGGCACCAGGTGGCAGCTCTCTAGAAGGAGTTTCCCCACACTTAGGCACACCCCTGAAAGGACAGAGGGGGCCAGGTTGGGCAGGGGGTGAGCTTGAGGTAGTACAGCCAGTGTCATGGAGAGCTCTGGAGCTGAGCTGGCCTTGGAAAGTCATCTTGAGCAGGGTAAGGAAGCCTGGCCTTGGAACTTTATTTCCCCCCTCCACCTTTCCTTCCGAGGTGAGGCTGGGCAAGGCAGCCTTCAGAGATTGGGTCTAACCTGGGGCTGGGTACGGCTACTCCTTTCAGGTGAAGCTAATTCCCAAGAGAAAAAAGTAGCTGAGGGCCTGAGTTCACTCTATGGCCTTCGGAGGCAATGAATATCCGGGCTTAGGAGGCTTATGGAAAGGGCCCCTCTATAGCACCTACCCTGAGCCTCAATAGCAGAAGGGTCGGGCGCCATCACCACCTCCAGCGCCGTACGGCAGGATAGGCATGGTACAGGTGTAAAGATCCTGCCCGGGGCAGTAGTTACCACAGCTTTTAGGGTTACAATTAAGAACCACTGTGAGTGAGTGTTGTGCAGGTCCCAAGGTATACTGCAAATTCAGCTCGTGTGTCTTCACTCCCTGCTGGGGTTACAAATAATAGAGCCAGACTCTGCCTGCAAGGAATTCAATGCTAACACACCAAGCATCTTCCACAGCTGCTGTGTTTCCTCCTGGCCTCCTCCGGCAGCCTGGTCTACCACTTTCATGTGTGTTTTCTGGGTCCCGATAACACACGCTCCGAGCACCTAATAGATGCGTTTCGCTTGGGTCTGCTGCCTCCCCTGCCTTCAATCATCTGCTTTCTCTGCAAGGGCACCGGATCAGAGGTTTGGTTTCTCCTTTGTCCGTGTTCTCTGCTTCCCGCATCATTAATATGTTCTCAGCCAAGTACAGCAACCTATTTCATGTTAGATGTGTGGCTGTCTTGGAAACCCAAGAGCCCCTGGGGGAACCGAAGGCCCAAGAGGGTAAGAGTGATTTAGAATTCCTCAAAACCAGGCCCTAACATTTCTCGGTTCTATTCCTAGAGGGCCCTTTGCAGTTGGAATCTTAATTCAGAAAGTTACCTTCGGAGTTGGAGGGCAAACGAAAGAAGGGAGAGGGTGAAATGGGACAAGGGTGATTTGGCATTTGTAACAAGTAGCTCTCTCCATCCATGTGGGCCCTTTTCCAGGAAGCTCTATTAATAACTCCACTCGCTATGGAAACGGCTTTCACTGTGAGAAATCCCCAAGTCCTTTATGGGGAAAAATCGTATCACCCGACAATGAACTTGATCCGCAAAGCAGAGTAAGTTAACAGCTGTTAGACAGCTGTATTTCCCCAGCTGAGGGGAAGGGCCTCAGAGCAACTGAGGGAAAGATAGCCACAATGCTCCTTCTTTAACAGGACAGTCAGCGTCCACCCTGGGTGAGGAGCAAGAGTGTGCCTACTCAAATGGATGGAACTAGAAAAAAATCATCCTGAGGGAGGTAACCTCGACCCAGAAAGACAAACACGGTATGTATCCACTCATAAGTGGATATTAGCTGTAGAGTAAGGATAACTGTGCTATATTCCACAGTCCCAGGAAGACTAGGAACAAGGAGGGCTCAAGGAGGGATGCATGGATTTCCCTGGAAGGGGAAATAGAAGAGATCTCCTGGGTAGACTGGGGGCAGGTGGGGATAAGAACATCAGGAGTTGGGTTGAGGGGTGGGTGGACTGGAAGAGTGAAGGAAGAGATATCTTGATGGGTGGGGGTGTACTTCTGGGTCAGATAGAAACCTGATATAAGGGAAATTCCCACAAATCTACGACGATGACCCCAGCTAAGACTTCTTGCAATAGTGGATAGGTAGCCTGAACTGGCCTCCTATAACCAGATTGCTGACTACCCCAGTTGTCATCAGAGAGCCTTCGATCGATCAGTACCTGATGGGAACAGAGGCAGAGAGCCACAGCCACGCCCTAGGCAGAGCCCAGGGAATCCTGTTGAGGAGAGGAAGGAAGGCTCGTAGGAGCCAGAGGGGCCAGGGTCATCACAAGGGAACCCACAAAAGCAACTGGCCTGCTCATGGGAACACACAGACTATGGACTGATGGCTAGGGAGCCTGCAAGGGACAGGCCTAGGCCGTCCGCATGTGTGTGATGGCTGTGTGGCTTGGTCTGGAATCCTGGCAGTGAGAGCCGGGCCTGACCCTAACACTTTGGCTGTTCCGAAGGATGGGTTGCTTTGCCCAGCAAAGGAGAGGAACTTAGTCCTACCTCAACGTGCTAGGGCAGGCTTTGTTAGCACCTATGGGAGGCCTGGCCCTTTCTGAACAGAGGAGTGGGTGGGGGAGGGGGTAGAGGGGAAGTGGTGGGAGGGAATGGGGAGAGGGATGAAGCTGTGGTCAGGATGTAAAATAAATAAGAAAATTTAATAATAATAATAAAAGTGTGTCTACTTGGCAGTCAGCAGTCACAGAATCAGAGGAGCCGGGATAGTCACTGGGAGCAGAGCTGGCGTATGACAAACACCTCACGGACCAGGGACCTGTGCTAAGCCATTTGCAAAGGATCCATTAAGTTCTCACGCCTAAGGGAATTTGGAACCTTGGTACTCCCATTTCATATGACGGGAAAGAGTCTCAGAGAAGCAAAGGGACCCTCCCAGGTCCACCGGGGCTCCCACCTTCTCACTCAGAATCAGAAAATCTCTCAGCAACTCGCTTGACCTGACTCTCCAGAGTGGCTATGCTTCATCCAAGAAGCGAAAGGAACTGTTGTTTCATTTGAACATGCCAACCAGTAAAGCTCGGCACATCTTTTCGCTCCGACAGGGAGGGAGAAGTCAGGATCACAGGGCATCTGGTTACTGGTCCTGGGCTATCACCAGCCCTTGGTCCTCCACCACTGGGAGTTTCCCGCAGAAGCAGCCGCGTGCTTGTCAAGGGCTTGTGGCAGATGACTGATGACCTCCTATCCTCCCATCCCCAGGAAGGGCCGATCTTCCTCACTTATCCTTCAAGCCCAGCTAACCTGTCAAACCCCTTCAGCAGACCTTTGAGGCAGTCATTCCCTCACCAAGGAGAAAACCAGGGCGGCAGGCGCTGGATCGAGATCTGGCTGGCACCCCCGAGAAGCTGTTCAGTGGATACGGATGGGGGTAGAGGAGACTTGCCAGAGGGACATAAGAGACAGGTCAAAACAGGAAGGGGGCAGACAGAAAGCAGGAGGAAGACAGGGGTGGGAGGAGAGAGGAGACAGGAAGGCTGGTGAAGGCACATTTATGTTCGTGATGGATGATGTGACGAAAACCCCCTCCCCTCGCAAGGCCATGCCTGGTTTTGCTCACTTTTATATCCACAGAACACACCCAGCATAGTGACTGAGATGAGCGGAGCAGGGGGGTGCTCTCAGTATTTATCAAGAAAGATTAAAAATAAGGAGAAATGGTAGAATATCAGTTTTGGCCCCTAAGAGGAATGTAGCAAATGCTTAGTTATTAGATACCTACTTAAGCTCAGGAAGTCGCTGTGGGTAGGAGCGTGCGAGAGACTTAGTTTTCAGGCTAGGGGTCCAGAAGACCCAACAGGAAAAGGAGTACTGAGGAAAAAAAGGCAAAGGGCCAAGTCGGTGCTCTCAAGTCGACGTTCCTGGGCCAGAGTGGGCAGTCATCAAGACGCAAATCTCCTCATGAGGACCCAGAAGCTGGCTGCATGGTCGCCATCTTGGAACAGTGGGAGAGGAGGGTAGACAATGGCAGGGCTGAGAATGCACAGCTGATCTCTTAGGATCCAGCACCAGTCCAGACGTGCCATGGCCCATAGGGAGAAGTCTGCCAAGTGCTGAGTGAGAGCAGGATTGGAGGATGAGAAGGTCAAGGCTGGAAGCTGGAAGCAGTGCCCATGGAAGAACCGTGTGACTTGTGAGGTGGGCACAGACCTTTGTGTATTTGGGCACCACGCATGACCCTTACTTCTGCTCACACAGGAAACATCTGGTCCTCAAAAGGGGTCCGTTTTCTTCCTCAGGGCAAACTTGGCTATGTTTGGAGACATATTTGGCTGTTATCACTCAGAGAAGGTTCTAGGGTCTGGCCTGGGATGGCAGCTCACATAGTGCACAGGGGGCAAGCTCTACAACCAAGACTTAGCTGTCAGACGTCAGGGCGTTCTTTAGCTCCCTGAGAGTACAAGGGGCTCGCTGTCTTGCTGTCTCTGAATCTCAGGCCTCATTGAGATTCAGGGGTTGCCAAAGATTCACACGCTAACATGTGAAAACAGTTAGCTGCCCTTGTGGGTTCCTTCTTTAAAGACAATGGCAGTAGTTCATGCTCGGAGACACAAGGCCATAACCCTCATCCATAGGTCTGAATCTACCATGGCCACCACAGTGACACTTCAGGGCGTTTCCTTCTTAGGGGCTTCCCATTAGATTATTAGATTTCTGAAATTTACAACCTTGGACCATTGAAATGAAAGGAGCACGGCTTTGCCTGACAAGTAAGGAAGCAGATGTCCAAGAGAGCAATGATATAGCCAGGGTTCCAGGGCCCGTGAATGGCAGGTAAGGCCTGGAATCTAGGCCCGCATAAGCAGCCTTGAGATTTTTTTCTGTTAGAGTCTTCAGGAACTTAGTTTCCAAGAAGTTCCTCTTTGAATGAGATCCACAGGTGGCCTGCTGAAAGCCTTACAAGCATGTGAATAATCAGGTTCAGCTCACTCAGCCTGACTGTTGATCAAGGAGCAAGAGCCCAAGGCAATGAATGGTCTTTTGGGAGCCTGGGTCTGAGCAATCCACTTGTGTTGCTCCAAGACATTCTTAACCACTCATGGGTGGCCTGAGAGAGCCAAAGACCAAGACTGTTATATAATAGCCAGGGTGTGTCTCCTTTACTTCCCCAAGGAAAGGTGGTGCTGGCCAGTCAAAGGATCGGGACAAGCCATGTATGGTGGCTTGTGCCTCTAAACCCAGCAATACAAAAGGCCAGGGAGGAAGATCAGGAGTTCAAAGGGATCCTCTGTTACATAGTGAGTTTGAGGCTAGCCTGGAACACATTATATACCCATAGATGATCCCACATTTCTCAACCCACCTTAGAGAAGCTTCTCCTTGCAAAAGACAGTAAGTGACACAGAGACTCTCACCAGGTCAGTGGGAGAGAGAAGAAGACACTATGGATTGCCCAGCCCTAAATGAGACATATACATCACAATCCTTCCCCCAAGATTCAGGGATCTTTGAGAAGGAGGGGATGGGAAAAAAAAAACAGAGGTAGTAGATAAGAAAATAGTGTTTCTCAGACACAACAGGGTACACAGAAGACCTGTGCAAGTTCCAGCCAGACAAATCCCAGAGATGGGTAGGGAAGATGAACATGTGATCCTATCACTAGTTTCCTATCACTAGTTGAGGAGCTAGTGCACTGGAGAGCTGCAGAGAGAGAGAGAGAGAGAGAGAGAGAGAGAGAGGGAGAGGGAGAGGGAGAGGGAGAGGGAGAGGGAGAGGAGAGGAGAGGAGAGGAGAGGAGAGGAGAGGAGAGGAGAGAGAGATTTCTTTAATGATACGACCCCTGGTGCACAGTACACATGCCAGGGCAGGCCTAACTCTCCCAGATGAGTTAGGCAACACAAATTGGACTTGATGGGAAAACAAAGAAAGAAAAGAAATCTCAGAGCTGGGTGGGTAGAGATGATGTCGAGGTTATAAGAGGAATCTGGGGCAGGGTAAATATGTTCAAAATACACTGCATGAAATTCTTTAAAAATTAATAAAAATATTGTTTAAAATAAATAAAAAGTACTACAGATAGGCACGGGTATTTCTTGGCCATTCCCCAGGGCCCTGGAGACTTATTTTGAGGATTAAAAAGATGCTCTTCACTTGCCCAGGGAGACATATCAGTGGCTGGTTCATTTTGAGTGAAAATTGAAGATCACAGACTTGTCCTGAGAGATGAGGTCATTTAACAAGCCACAGAGCAATGAAATTCCCCCTCTCCACTCACCCACTCATCTCTGAGTGCTTTGTTCCTGCATCCCTGACTCCAGAAGGCATGTCTCATGCTCTCCTAAGAGCCAAATTGGCACTATCTCATGACTCTTATGGCTACATAGGCAGCACCTGATATATTATGGCTGTGTCCGCAGCAGACTCTGAACTCTGTCCTGAGTGCTCGGCGTGAGAATGGATGGAGAATAGAGTTCACTGAACATTTGTTGACACACCAAAGCTGGCTGTGTTGGTGAAGGGCTTGCTGTACAAGAATGAAGACCTGAGTTCAGATCTCTAGAACCCATTTTAAAGAGTCAGAGGTGGCAGCACACACCTATAATCCCAGCAGTGGGGAGGCAGAGACATGAGCATCACCTGACCTCACAGGCCAGGCAACCTAGCTGGATCGGAGGGAGCTCCAGGTTCAGTGAAGGAGGCTGTCTCGAAAGATAAGGTAGGGAGAAATTGAGGATAGAGAAAAATACCCCAAGTCAACGTCTAGCCCACATATATACCAACACACTTACAAGCACACATACACAACTCACTCACACACACACACACACACGACAGGCAGACAGACAGATACACAATGAGAGACAGAGACACAGACACAGAATGAGACATACACACAGAGAGACACAGAGAGAGCTAGTTCCTGTATCAAAGCTGTTTTGAAGGGAGAAAGCCATGCACCAGAAAGCAGAATAAACATTGTTACGCCAAAGGATGTTCACAGCTGCTAATCTTACACTCTGTGTGTGACACGGGGTGACAGGCATGGTCCTCCTGATCATCTTATACATAAACTATAGATGGCACTTGACTTTTGATAGGCTTATACTCCAACAAACCCAACTGATGTTGAAAACAGGGTAAATAAAAAATACACTTCATCCCTTCAACCTTCCAAATATCATAGCCTACCTTACGGTTTCTTTCCTTTCCTTTTTTTTAAATGTGGGCTTTCTCTATGCAGCTAAAGATGGCCTATAACTCCATGTATCCCAAACCTGTGATCGTCTAGCCTCTGCATCCCGAGTGCCAGGGTTATAGGCATGCACCAGGAAGCTGGGCTTAGTCTAGCCTATCTACAGCAGCCTGCAGTTGTGTGAAGTTATTTCATACAACATCCATTTTATAACTAGGCGCTGTCTGTCTCACACAACCGACTGGAGACTGTCTGAACACAACATGCAGAAGGGTGATATGTATATCAAGTCAAAAATTCACTAAGCTGAGTCACCGGGCCCCAGGGACTGCTTGTGTTGACCCCAGTGTACCGACAAGGAGACGGTATGACATGCGCAGAGCTGGGTTTCTGGTCTACCAAGCTGTTGCTTGCTTTGCTTTGGCTGCAGAGCAGTAGAAATTTATTTCCTCAGTCGGAAGAAACACATAAGAGGCTTGGTTTGATGTGTAGACTTCAGATTTATCAAGCTGTTTGTGAAAAGGTTCTGCAAAGATACAGATAATAATATTCTGCTAAGAGCATAAAGACCTGATTGTAGTTTAACAGTCCCCCAAATTCAGGTCTGTTCAAGACATCCATGGCTCACCATAGCCATTAACCATTGCAGGTGACTTAGGGCAATGGTCACAGAGTGAGAAGAGCAGGGACCGGTCACAAAGCAACGGTTACGGAGGCAGTTCTCAGTCTGTGTGTGAGGCCGGGCTAATGCACCATGTACTACAGCTGTGGGAGGCTTAGCACTTTGTGTCCACTTGCAAACGCTTAATTTAAAAGCAACTTTAATTATGTATGTGGGAAAAGTTAAGGAAAAAAAAAAAGAAAAAAAGAAAAAAAATCTACCACCCGAATAGCTTAAAGCAGTAGGCCGGCTCACAGACGTCAACATTCAGGTCCAATGCCTTCCCTCCCCCACTCATGTCGAGGATGAAATGACCTTGTAATTTGTAGCATAGCCAGCCGAGCCGCAGGTGCTATTCCAGTGCTTCACCAAGGCGTGATCCTTGTTAACCTTCAGCCCTCGGAGGCTCGTGCCTGAGATCCCTCTCTCATTGTGGGTCTAATTACAGACATTTTTAGCTCTCCAGAATCCCTTTCAAAGAACAAAATGTTCGGAAGAAATCCTAAGCCATCATGTAGGAAATATTGTGGAAGTTTAATTAAAAGAATTTTTTTTAAATGTTAGGTTTAAAAAAGAAATGTTTGAGATGTCTTAAAAAATCATCTCAAATGCTCTGGTCTGGGACTGTTGAGATGTCTGTGAGCTGCTACTGGGAATTCTATAGTAAGTCATGGGTGGTCAAGCAGCCCCAAAGGGATGGCAAGGTGAACTTGGGGTGGTGGGACTTGGATGGGCAGGAACCAGGCTGGTGGACTGAGTACATCTTTGAAATCAGACGTATTGGTAGGAGGTTCTGGGACTTTCCTGAAACCTCTGTCTTGAGGACGTGTAGGGGACTCATTCTTCATAGCCTCTAACACAGACCCTCCCTGGTACCAGTGGTGCTGGGAATTGAGCCTGAACCTTTGCTCGTGTGTGTCAAGTGTCCTACCGCTGAGCCACACACCCCGTTCTGGAACCTCTGCTGCATGCTGGTCCTCACACTGTGCTGGCTCATCAGGATCCCAGAGGCTCCTGGAGGAAGTTGAGGTGCTCAGAGGCCGTGAACCAGTTCCCATGCTCCCCTGAAAATGTGGGAAGTCACTTCTCAACACAGAAGGAGCTGAGGCCTCTGGGTCAGAAAAAAAAAAAAAACTCACATCCATCTTCAGGCTACAACGTTGCCTCACTGTTGCCAGGCAACGGGGGAGTTACTCTGTCAGGTCTGCACAGCAGCTCACCTCTGACCTTGGAAGGGTGTCGATAGCATTCCCAACCCCCAGCTGTGGGGTCATAATTGTCTTGGAGCAAAGGCTCAAGATACAGCAGCCACCTAATCCTAACTCTCCCCTGTTCCTTCTGTCTATATTTAGTTTTTACCTTCCCAGACCGCCCTCAACCACAGCCATTTGCATCCTTCAGGTCTGGGTCATGCCCCTGTGCCCACGTTAGCTGCTGCCTCCTTATCTCCTTTCCTAATTCCTCCTTATAACATTTTTGGTCTATTGGTTCTTCCTACAGAAGAAATACACATTCGTTGTAGAAAATTTTAAAATTTCAGACAACAAAGAGGAAGAAATAAAGAAAGCAATCACCCGTAATTCCACTCCTTAGAGCTATCCTAGTAACAAAAAAAAAAAAATGTTTCTTTTCTGTTAAGATCCTCTTTGAAATGCCCACGACGCTTCTGAAGGCTCTTCTCCACTGTGTGGTTAAATGTACACTTACCACAATCTCCCACCCTTTTGGAAATGCTAGTTTGCATATATCTTCTCTAAAAATAAATAATACTAATGTATGCATGTATTTGAATTCAAGCAACACAGAAATAAGCTGATCATAACTGTGTATGTCTTCCTTTACTCCTTCCTACCCCAGCCTTCCTACTCCCCTTGGGAGGCAGCTGCTGCTCGTTGGAGTATATACAGACATTTCCCACTTCATTTCCATATTATAGCTAATTGTTGATGCTTAAAAATCCCTAAAAGATGACCTCAGACCCAACGTTTGGTTTCTCTGGCCTGGTGGGTCATTTTGTTCCAAAGCGTCTGGTCTTTAATTTGGGCTCAATATTTTCTCTGCAATCAACTTTCTTAAAAATCTAGGCCAGGGCTGCTCATCTTCTGTGCGTGTGTGAGCCACCAGGGAGCTGGGCGAGGAAGAGATCTGTGAAGCGGTCTGGACTGGGCAAAGATTCTGCACTTCTGACTGGCTCACACTGTTGTTTCCTGGAGCACTTTGAGGAACAAGAGTGCAGGACAACCATCCACCTGGGTCAGGCCTTCATGACCCGGATGACGGTTTTGCCTATTCATCCCAAATACTGTATCACTATCCTGTCCTGATGGGCCAGAGTAAAGTCTAATGCACAAGTCTTTCTTGAAAGTTTAGGTCACCCATGATAAGGAGGGTTTTTTTTTTGCGGGGGGGTACTGGGTTCCCAAACAAAAGGGAACTTGGTGTGAACCATCTTCTGCAAGGGCAAATTTTTGACATCATGATCACCGTGCCAAGTGCACAACGATGTGGCATCCAAGGAATACAACTACAAGGAGCTCTGAACTGCACCGGGTGACAGAAGCCAAAAGAAGCACAGCAATATTTGAACCCCTAAACTCAGCCGAAGGAGTTAAGTACTTTTTGACATGCCAGTTGGAGTGAGAGGAACAGATATGAACAGCCAGTGAAAGAACCTGCCCTCCAGTGTCTTCTGACAAAGGATGCTGGGTCGGGGTGGGGTGCTGGTGGGAACGGGCGACTGGGTCAATATGCACCATTTGAGAAAGAGGGACAGTGTGGGGTGGGGCTGTGCACACAGGTAAGAAGAGGCATTAGAGGAGAAGAAGCTGCCCACGGGTACCACCACCAGGGTGGCTTCTGGAGATAGGGGTACACCTGGGAACCTCACCAAGATCCACGCCACCCGGTGCTGATCTTAAAGCTCAGCCCATGGGTATCTTACATAACCATGGCAGTTGGCCATGGGGAAGAGAATGCTTTGTGGACTCAGCAGATGATTAGTCATCCAGCCTGGGGGCTGGTGAGCAGCTCTGAATCCGCTGTACTCTGAGAATTAAAGAACTAGGGTTCCCCTAGGATAAGACAGTGTCTGCCAAGCATAAACAATGTCCTATGCATTTCACTGTGCATTTTAAATGTTTAAATCTTTTGGATACTAGAGAATAGCTTACAACCCTACTAGGCCACAGCATCTTAAACTTTCCCTGATAATGGTTGGCAGGTATTTCTTCACGATTTGTCTATAAATATCACTCCTCCAAAATAACTCAAACCTACAAAGGATATGTCTTGCAGTTTTCATTTATATCCTTCCGGAGCTCAGAAATCAACACATCTTTCCAATAAACTTTCATGGCTTTGATCAGCATGAAAATCCTCAGAAAAACTGGGTTTCCCCTTCCTACCTGAACCTGGGCAGTAGTAGAAACTGACTCATGGCGTGCAAGAGAGTGAAGGGCTCATACTTCAGAGCCAACGTCGGTCTGTCAGTCAGAGCCCTGAGATTCCGTGTGTGTGTGTGTGTGTGTGTGTGTGTGTGTGTGTGTGTATGTCCATACTTCGCATCTTGAGGCAGAGACTGTTTTCTCATTGTATAAGTCAGGTTCCTAGGCCTATGACCTTCTGGTGATTCTCCTGTCTCTGTCTCCCATCGTCTCCCTGCAGGCACACTTGGATTTCAGATACCCCCACTACCTATCTGGCATTTGCATAGGTTCTGGGGATTTGAACTCAAGTCCTCAGACCTCCCTCACTGGGCTATCTTCCCATCCTCGAGATACCTTCTATTAACGGGACATCTCCAGAGAAAGGAGAATGGGGACAGATGACAAACACCCCAACCGGTGACCCTGCAAAGCCAAAGCCAGACGACGGAAGTCAGAGACTGCCCTTGTCTGGGTTGTCTGTTTGGTGATTGCTGCAGTCCAGACTCCAGCTCAGCCCGGTGGAGTAGGTGCTGCATGCATTTCCCTTGAATGAACGGGGACAGGGATGAGAGCATGATCGCTTCTAAATCAATATCTCCAGAAGCTCTTGTTCAGCGCCAGGTGTCTAGTAATTATCTCGACTTAGCTGCTTCCCAGGTGCCTCGAGCTCATCACGTCTACCATCGTAACTCATCAAACCCCACTCCCTGTCCCTGCTAACTGCTCCTTCAGGACTCTGGAGTTTCGAGGCCATCTTTAATCATCGGAGCCCCTCTCTCTTACCTTCTTGTTTACAAAGGTATCAGGGTGAGTGTTCCTTTCTCCCCGATACCTTTGGATGCCTCTCACCTTCTCTTTTTCATTGACTTTCTTCTCTGAGCATAGACTAGAATTGGAAGTAATACCTGTGCCTCTTAAACTTTAGAATTTAGTAGTGTGTGTGTGTGTGTGTGTGTGTGTCTGTATGTATGTCAGAGGACAACTTGCAGAAATCAGTTTCTCAAGCTTGGAATTACATGTCTTAACCTGTGAAGCCATCTTTCTGTCCCTTCCTGTGTCTTCAGGGATTGGAGGCAAGAGGCTGGCCTACACCTACAGGCAGCAGACTGTCTCTGAAGGGCAAGGCAAAGTTTCTTCCAGCTCATCACTTTCTGTTGTCCTTCTAGCTGCAGGAAAATAGAAGTCTGACTGGGGGAACCAGGGGAGGCCAGGAGCTCTAACCAGAACCTACTTAGTTCAAACCCTGACTCAGGAAAGAGCCATCTTAGAATTGCACTGAACTTGCAGGAAGTGGAGGCTCACGAGAAAAGGAACAGCTTTTCACTGCTCAGCTTTCAAGAGTCACGAGGGAAATTCAAAGTTTGGAACTTCTGATGGTGTCTGTTGAATACCCGAAGACCTTCACGATCACGCCTGTGGTCATGATGTAAGTGTATTTACTGGTGGGAGCCGGGGAGATACCATGAGCAGGACTGCCCAGATATTACAGGTTTGGGCTTCTGTTGGATGAATCAAGACAATCAAGGGAGCCACGCTAGCTCTGGATTAGGTGATCGTAAGGTGGGGACAGCTGAGTGATACATAGTTGGGGACAAAGGTTAGAGGGAGGTACAAACTGCAGTGAACAAAGCAGAGATCACAGAGGAGGGCGATAGCAGCCCATCACTGACACGACATGTACTGTCCTTGTCTATGGCCTGAACATGCTCACGAGGAGGGCTGATCTACGCTGGGAATATCCATCTGGAGGTAAGAGTACCGAGTTTCACTATCTCTGGCTTTTTAAAAGTGAACCTATGATTATCAAGGGGCTTACGGTATGTCAGTCACGGCAGCACATTCTGCATATGTGAGCTCCTAGATCTCTTCATGAGAAGGGCAGGCGTGGTGGGCTTTCACAGCAGAGAAAGGCTTAGCTGTGCCCATCACACTTCTGCCGTTACACAGGTCAGTGGCAGCGTTGCGTTTGGGGCTAACGGACCCTAAATTTGGCGTGCTCACCTTCTACACTCTTTCCATTGTCTCACTACCTCTAGTCATGCTCCCAATGGCGACTGAGCCCATGGTAGCCTCTGTACTAGGACTAGGGGAATAGGGAGTGTGAGACGTAATTCCTAACTTCACAGTGATGAAGGACACACCCCCAGCCCCTGATCTGAGAGCTGCACAGATCCAGTCTCCACCCGTGGCGGTTTAAGTACAGATGTGAGATAGAGTCAATTAAAATGAAAAGGCCACTCCCTCTGCTGTGCTCCTTGCTTCCCCAGTGCTCGGCGGACCACAGCAGATTGACGGGTGTTGCACAGGAAAGCACAGATGGGACATCCGACCATTCACAGTGTTCTGCCGAGGAGTGTCATTGCAAGAGAAATGGTCCTTCTAATTAAAGCAGTTATGTCTGCTTTTAAAACGCCTGTGGAGGGAGGGCACCCACGTGGATGTCGGAGGATGACCTGGGGTGTCGCCCCAGATCCTGAATTTCTTGTTATCCCCTGATCTGAGTGCCTACAGCTGCTCTGAGCACGAGACCTTCAGGAGTTCCTGATGGCAGGAGAGTGGCTTCTGGTGGGTTTGGCTAGGGCGTGGCTATCTCTATATAATCTGTCCCTGAACACAATAAAGAGGGCATGCTTGGGGAATTCAAGGATGACCCGTGTCGCTCTCTCTGTCTGTGTGTGTCTGTGTATTTTAACCTCCAGCCCCTTGCCCGAAGCTCGGGAACTGGGTGCCAGCGTACAGAATGCAGACACGGGGGTACGGTGCACAGCATGCTGGGACAGCTGGCCCTCAAGCTTCTGGAGATTTCCCAGTCACTGCCTTATCTGTCCCTGAGGGACTGCAGGCACATGCTGCTACACCCAGCTTTTATGCTGGTGAGGAGTCTTGAACCCTGGTCCTCAGGTCTGCATGGCAAGCGTTTTCCCTATGAAGCCATCTTCCGAGCCTTGTGCCTACTCTTTATAAATCCTGTTCTCTTTGTCTGGTTTTCTATCTAGGCAAAGAAGTGATCTATCTAGGCAAAGATCGCCAAACCCCATGAAGAATGTGAGTGTGTTTTCCTTCCCCTGCCTGTTCATGGTGCCTTCTGAGTCATGAACACACATCTTCTTTACAGCCCCCGAAGGGTTTGGGAGCTGTGGTGACAGGAAGGAAATGCTACCCGAGGAAGAAGCATCGTCCTGTGTTTCTCTGCATCGACAGAACTGCCAGCCTGGCCCAGATGTGATTGCTCCAGTAGCTGCTGGAAGCAGAAAGGAGTTGTTTTGATGTCTAGGCTTTGGAGGCGAAGAGAAACCCCTCCTTCCTCTTGTGAACTGAACTTAAGGGATGTAGGGATGGTCAGAGGGGAGAGTGTGCCAGGTGCAGGACATGGTCTCCAGTGAAGATTTACAGCAGGCTCTAACTGACCAGCAGGTAGGCAAGACCCTCTCAGAACGAGGACATTGGCGTTCATGTCCTTTGTGAAGGCTTTTATGGCAGCTGCCAGGTTTGTCAGCTGAACAGAGCCTCTGTGTGTCTCTAACCACGCCATCATCTCTTTCCTACCCCATTGTCTTCTCTGGTGACTAATGATGGGCCCAGAGGAAGGGGACAGGATGGAAGACATTGCATATAGTACAAAATCTAGATAGAGAACCATGACAGGGAGGCCGTCTTGTAGCCAAACCTAGTAGTACAGGCCTGTATCCCAGCTACATGGGATGCTGAGGCAGGAAGAGTCCTAGTTCAGTAGCTGCCTAGTTTACAGAGTGAAGTAAGGACCACCCTAAACAACTTGGTACCTCAAAATAAAAAGCAAAAGAGGGGTAGAGATATAGTTCAGTGATGGACCTTGTACATAGCAGGAACGTGGCCCAGGATCAATCTCTGGTCTTGCTAAAAAGAAAAATATTAAAGAAGAAAGAGCCCATGTTGACTACATTTGCCCATGGAGCAGTGGCCAGCAGCCTGGCCCAAGTCTGCCTTCCAGCCTGCGTGGTCAGTTTGCATCTCACGGTCCACTTGAACGCAGCTTTACAGGCAAAGATGGGCTCAGCTGGTCAGTTCTAGAGATTAAACCCAAGCCAGTGAGAAGTAAGATGGTAGGACAGGCTGCACTCTCGGCCTCTGGAGACCCAGTCAGGTGGACTCAGCACCCACCTTAGATCCAGAATGTCTAGAGTTTCAAAGGCCTATGCTGTGCCTGCCAAGCAGGGTCTGAGGGGCTCTTATATGAGACGCCAGATTCGTTGCCTGCCAATTAGAAGTCGTCACCATCCCAGCTCACAGAAGAGGAGCCAGACCCCCTGAGATTAGCTCTGTCTCCCTGCCATCCTCAAGCTCATGCGGAAGGGGTTCTCCTGACTTAGCCACTCACTGAGTGCAAAGATTCTGTAGGCCGGGAGATACATTTGCAGGCTTCCTAGAGACGCTCCAAGTTGGGGAACACTGACGTTGCTCTGGACTACAGCTTCTTTTTTTTTCTGTAAAAATGACATCATTAATATGGCTAATAAGAGTGGTATGAAACCTGCGCATCCAATAGGAGCGCAGACCGATCTGGCATATGCGCTAAGGCGCCCATCTTCCCCTCCGGTTGCTCTCCTCCCCTCTGGCCTTTTCATCTGCCTCCAGCCTCCTGCCTTTTTCCTGCGCCCGCCCAGCAACCTTAGTCATGCTGGATCCGGTCCCAGTCTACTTGGCTGCAGTCTACTGTTCAGTGCACTTATTATTCCAGGCACCCTGTGATTTACTTTTCTAGTGAGTTAATTGCAAAATCCATATGGAGTGGAGAGAAAACATCCACCCAGGCTTGCCATGAAAAGCAGGGCGCAGAGGAAGCTTTCCATCTTGGCCGGCGCAGCCTGCAGAGGCAGGGGGAGGAAGCCGTCAACGCATGGTTTGTGCACGGAGCCCAGCTGCCAAGCTCAACGCAAGGCATGAGGTGTTTGGACCCCTTGATTCCCTTTTGGTTTTCACTCTGGTCCCTTTAGACAGACATCTTTCTCAGGTTTAGAGACATCGCTGTGGGCATAAAGTAAGGTCTAGGTGATCAAAGACCTTGGGAGCTTTTATTAACAAAACCAAACCGAAATGTCATGCCAAGCTTCTTTTTCCAGACTCTCATTGAATGTCTTGGATGGGGCCATGGTTCATCCCTGTATATTGCTCATATTGCCAAGCTGTAGGTCAAATGTGAGGAAATAACCCTACAAAGTGAAGGTCGGCAGTTGAAGCATTAGCAGAACTTGAGAGAGGTTTTGGCTTTCCTCCGTCCAGTATGTGCCCTTGGAAAAATCACACGACATCTCAGAGCCTTAAGAATTCTTCCCCTCTCTAAAGCAGGAAGTAGCATACCTGCCTGACACGTGCATTGAGAAAACAACACAACCATCCTAGAAGCCTTTCACATACACACACACACACACACACACACACACACATAGAGAGAGAGAGAGAGAGAGAGAGAGAGAGAGAGAGAGAGAGAGAGAGAGAGAGAGAATCCCAAAGACACTTTTCTTTCCCAGGAAGGCACTTTTTAAAACTAGCCCGAGGCAACTTAGCTACTGAATACTAATATCTTTCTGTACATGTTTACTGTTTACAATATCTACTGACGGGCCTTGAGGGGGGAAATCAGCTCTTGTTTTAAAAGCACTTTGAAGATGAAAAGGTGTTCAACCCTCCGGAGACTGAGTTGGTGGAAGTTTAGACAAATGTTTATTTTAATTTGTTGAGTTATAACTTATTAAAAGCTTCTGCAATGTGGAAGTACTATTTTTGTTCTCACAAGGGATCCAAACAGTTTTGAATTGCTTGTCATTAATTCATCCATTGGTTCAAAAAACACTACCTGAGCACCTGGGTACCAGGCCCCGAGAGCAAGTGTCGCCCCCCTGGGACTTGGCCTCTGAAGGATGACAGGACAGCCTAAGGAAGCCCAGGGAGCTGTGACTTCCTCCAGCCTGAGAGACTGGGCCTGAGGAAAGTGACAAGCAGGAAATGGCTCCATTTTGAAAGCACCCAGATTGCCACACAATTTAAAAAAGCAATTCTGGTCCTGGGAGAGATGTGTAATTTGAGATTCCCCAGAGGTCACCCCCACAGCTTTAATTTCGGAGACAATGGGGAAAGCAGGAAGGCTGTCCTCAGCCTCAGGCGCTAATATTCAGGTGCTTCCCAAACACTTTTGATTTCGAGGTTCCGCGGCCCTTCAGACACAAGCACGTCCATCTCTCTATCATCTCTCTCCAGTCACGCCCCAGCTGTCCCTCACGCTTCCACACAGCTGCCTTGCCAGCTGGTCTGACTGCTTATGCCCTCATGTTGAAGCCCAGTCTGGGGCATTCTCTTAGTCTGATGAGCGATGACCTTTAGGAGGGGATTAGGTTAGGAGGGTTCTGCCCTTATTTCTGGAATTAGTGTCATTATGAAACAGACTCAAGGACACTGTTCCCTCCCCACCACGGTGCTTTGATCTTAGACTTCCTAGACTTCAGCACCCCGAGAAACAACTTTCTGTTGTTATATAATCTAAGTCATTTAATCGTAACAGGCCAAAGGGTCCAAGGTGATGGTTCTCAACCTGTGGGTGGCGACCCCTTTGGGGTTGACTTATCAAACGACCCTTTCAAAGGGGTCACCTAAGACCACCAGAAAAGACATATATTTACATTATGATCCACCATCGTAGCAAAATTACAGTTATGGGAGTAGCAATGAAATAATTTCATGGTTGGAGTCAGCACACCATGAGGACTATATTAAAGGGTCACAGCGTTAGGAAGGTTGAGAACCACTGGCTTAAGGCCTACAAGCAGTCAAAATCTATATCACAAACCTGTGCCCTTGTCTCTATTTAGCCACATACGTCTCTGCTCCCTTGTAGTCAGGCTGAGCCTTATGGCTAAACAGACCTGTGGGCTGTGAAAGGCAGCTGGAAGGCCACTAGCTGCAGAGATGGAACCTCTCTTCCTCGGTGTCCTCGAGAGACTACGAGGAGCAAAGTTTGACTGGTAAGGTACGTAAGAGGTAAAATCTGTTAAATCACCAAAACGCTAGGCTCGCCCCAATTGTTTCGGCATGAGCGCAGACTCACATATACAGAAATAATCGTTTCTACCTATAATCACCAACACGGGACCTGGAGATGTCAGTGCTTATGACACATCGGACGGTAGCAAGGATGTGAGAATGAATATGCAAATAAGTCTAGAAAATGGAACTTGAGACCTGGAGGCAAAAGAAATCGGCCCATGTTAAGCATCCCAGCAGCTCCTGTAATTTGTACTCAGGGTAGGATTGATTCTTTGGTGTCTTGTCTCTGAAATGGCTCTTTATTTATGCAAATCAAAAGTACACACAGACCCTGGTGGACGTTTCAGTGCCTTGGGGAGCCTGGTGACACATCTTTATCAGTTTTCTACCAAACTGTACAACCCCCGCCTACTTCCTGGGCTGTATCCGGATTTGGTTCTGAGGATGGAGATTCACAAATTATCCAGGCCAAAGGTTTTTAATTCTGGCAGTTCCTTCTCCTACACCAGATTAGATAATAGCCTCATTAGATCATGTATCTCTACACACATGGGGTGGGGATGGTCACTACCCCTGAACCTTTCAATGCATTTCAGTTGAGCACAAAAGCAGAGGTTCCAAGTTTTGGACTGAGTCCATGTATTTTCAAAAACAAATACAAAAAATAAACTTTATTCCAATGTCATGGGTTTTTGAAGTTCCTGCTCAGCAGAAGGGTGGAGTACTCATACAAATGTCGAGCTCATAGTTTAGAAAGAAGTCGGATTGGGAAGTGCTGGAATGGGAGGCAGGTGCCTGAAGGCAAGAAGGCTGGCTAGGAAGGATGGAAGCTCTCCAGGTCCAAGGAGGAGGAGCCAAGGTTCTTGGCACCCTGATCAAGTCTGTGTTTCTCTACTCTCTGGCTGTACTAGGATGGAGGGAGCTGATGGAACTGAAAACACACATCAGCACAGAGAGAAGGTTCATATCCTAGCGGACCACCTTCGGATGCTGTGACTCAGGGCAACGTCCATGTTCTGAATTTCCTCTCTAGATAAAGTACAGGGACGGTCTAGTTTTTGGAGGATCACATAGATTGTATTCTACAGCTTCTTAGCTTGCATCCTCTCATCCCAAACATTTCTACATCACCAGGACTGAACTAATGAATGCATTCAGTAAATGTGATGACTGAGGGGTTTCCTAGTGGGACAGTATGCACTTTGCAAAGCCCTGGGTTTGAGTGACAGCACCCAAAGCAAAATGAGGCACTGAAAAAGGAAGTAAATAAATACAAATAAGATCAAGTGTTTTAGGTCCCCCCCCCCAAACACAGTGGCACTGGAATTCATGCAACTACCTGTTCTAGAACCTTCCCATCACTCCAAAGAGACATTTCCCATCCCGCTAAGAGTTACTCCCCTTATCCTCCCATGTTATAGTGGTTTTAGAGAAAGACAAGTCTTTAAAGCATTGCTAGTAGCTGTTGGTTTGTGAGCCTTGGCTGATGGAGGGTGAGTATCCTCAGGACATACTGAAGAAGCTTGTGACCAGGGTCTGGAGAGAATGCAATGAAGATGGAGCCAGCCCAGGCAGAGTGGAGCACGGCGATGCCAGTGAGGTCAGATGGGGGACCGGTAGGGCTGGATGCTGAGACTTAGACTTAAGTCCACGAATCTAGGGGTGGTGACTCAGTCCTCATCCAGCCTGGGATGTAGGCGGAGAGGATGGGGACACACATTTCTTCCCGGCTGACAGGTCTGAAGGGAAGGCCTCCTGGCCTGGCTCCCTCTATAGCTGCAGTGCTGCTGACTGGGAGGCAGGCAGCCATGGACAGTTAATGAGTGATTTATCGGTGTTGCGATATAGCAACTCCCCTGGGACCTGATCTAAAGTAACAAACACTATCTGGATGCTCTCTCTGTCTCTGTCTCTGTCTCTGTCTCTGTCTCTGTCTCTCTCTCTCAAGTTAAGAAGACTTCAAAGACTTTCTTCCCTGTCTTAACGGCAGGAAAAGACTTTATCTAAGCTTATTGACTGATTCTAGAATATAACAGTTATTTAGCAGAAAATTCCTTTTCATTTCTCTCTCTCTCTCTCTCTCTCTCTCTCTCTCTCTCTCTCTCTCTCTCACACACACACACACACACACACACACCCTCATGTATGTTCAAATACACACACACACACACACGTTTCCACACTTCCCAAGCACTGCCCTAATTTGTTTCCGCACTGAACACTTACATTTGTGTCGGGAGTATCTTCACTTGACAGTTGAAAGTGCTTGCACACAAGAATTTCAGCACAGAGACATCATCACACCATCAGGTCATCGCACACCCCCCCCCCCCCCCCACTACTGTTAAGGCTCGGCTGCCAGGTCACTTTTGTGGGCATCTTGTCCCCAGTGAAGAGTTGAGTCACTGAGAAGGGGCATAGGATTGGGTGGTCTGACTTGGCTTGATCAAGGAAGGAGAGAGAGAGAGTTTTAGGGTCCCTGGAGTCCATTTACCTGGGGAATAGTAAATGGTTCATCATTTGGAATACAGAGCTCTTTCCTGCCTGCACATATGCTCAAGAATCCCACTTCTGAATGGGAGAACCACGGTGCCTAGGATAGTGTCTGGCACCTAACAGGCACCTTTCTTGGGACCAGCTGGTTCCCCTCAGAAGATGCATTCAAGTCTTATGCCCAGGACCTCAGCACATGGCCGTATTTGTAAATAAGATTGCTGGGGCTCTAATTATAAGATGAAGTCACACTGAAATTAGAGACCTCCCCATCTAATCTGATAAATCTCCCCATTTAACGCTGATAAAGAGTCGTGTGACAGACAGGGCAGAGACTATAATGATGCAGTTACAAGACCAAGGATGGTAGCCAGGAGAAAATGAGGACAGATCCAGCAGATTCCAGAGGGAACACGTCTTAGATGTCAAACTTCTACCCAGAGTGGTAAGTAAGTGAGACTTTGGTCATTCTGAAGCACCTAGTCCTGTGTCCTTTGTATGAGCTCTGTGTTTTGCATCCTTCCTGGACTTCCAGCTAGTATTCTGAAGTAATGGGCATGCTGCCCAGGATGGATAAAGGATACTTTCCAACCTGAATACATTTACAGACTCTCATGCCCAGGCCCTGATCCCATGGAGACAGATGCATGCACTACAGTCTTGCTAAGACTTACAAAGACCTGACAAACGTCTAAATGCCAAAGGAAAACAATGCATCTGACTGTAAGACACAGCTAAAGAGGTCATGAAGAATGGCCCTCGTGAGACAAGACTGAACCCCGGAAGGGGACGGCAAGGTTGACTGTCACTTCTACTTTACAGTGTTCATCCCAGTTTTGAGCAGTAGGCCTTGAGCTTCATTAAGACTCCATCGTGGAGGAATACAGAACCGATCACTAGCGGGCATCTCTTCCATGTTAATCAGCCAGCTGTGCAGGACCGGAGAGCAGACAAAGCATCACCTTGTCCTCTGGGGATGCCCCACAACCAGCTCACTTGATGCAGCTATGACTGCAATCCCCTAGGCACCTCCTCCCTCCGCCAGGACAAGGGCCTTGTAGGAGTCCTGTAAACTCCATGTGTGTGAACACTAGGGGGTCTGTCACAGAGCTCTTGTGCTGGGCTAGGCTCAGCAGACAGCTGGGCCAGTCATTTCTTTCACTGTCCTTGTCATCTGCCAGCCAGGAAAGCTCCGGGCATTGGAGCAAATGTGGGTTCCGGAGCCACGTGGATATCTGTTTGAATTTGGTGTCTCACTCCCTCTCTTCTTATCTGCACAAGAGGAAGATAGCAGCTTTGTATAGATAGGGAGATACAATAAGGGCTTTTAAAGAATATACTTGGCCTATAATAATTATTACTGCATATACATTACTAAATAAATTTTAATGGTGCTTAATTTAGTAATATAATTGTTCCTATTATTAATTAAGACATTTTTATTATTATCCTCTCTGAACACTAGCATTTGTCAAGGGTACATACAGCTCACTGAAGGCTCTCAAAGAAAATTCTCAAACCTGGTACCAATGTCTTATTCATTATTTTTAGGCTTGGCATAATACGACGGTTAGTGCTAATCAGCGATCTGAGAGGATCTAGAGTAGCTGGGCATCAGCAGAGGACTGGGGTTAACTGGGATAGGAAGACCGCCATGATGTGGGCACCGCTACCCAATAAGCTGGGGTCCGAGACTAAATAAAACAGAGACGAGAGGAACACCAGCCTTTTCTCTCTCTGCGTCCTGACTGGGGGTGCAAAGTGACCCACTGTCTCAGAGTTCTGCTACCATGGCTCCTCTGCCACTCTGGACTGCACCCTTGAATGTGAGCCACAAGGACCCCTCCTTTTCCTGAAACTGATTTTGCTGTTTCGGTGAGAAAAGTAGGTTATAGAGATAAGCGAGGGAAAAGGCAGCCCTTGGTGGCCAGACAGCCTCAGCCAGAACGACAGTGGCATTTTGCCGCTGGATATAAACAACCAACACCATTTCATACACCAGCTCCAGAAAATTTGGTGATTACAATGGATGAAGCTAAAGACAAGGGCACCCTGGAGTTGTTTCTGAATTCAGGCAAAACCCGAAAGCATGGTCCAAACCGCAGAACGATCAAGAAGCTCCCACACTGCCTACAGTTAGAGACAGAGGCATTCTCCTGTGGTTCTGTGGCTGTCCTTCCTTGATCGGCTGGCTACTGGCCACTTGGTGCTGTTCCTAGCACTGAGGTGTCTGTCCTTCTGTAGGGTGGCTACTCGGTCCTACGCTGAGACCATCACTGGCTTCATGTACAGCTAGACCACTGCAGAGCCAAAAAAGAGTGTCACATTGTTCTGCTCGGCTTAATTTACCCACACCACCACAGACCCAGGAGCCTGGTCCTGCTGTGAGGTTCATTTGAACACAGGTCGCGCCGCATCGTTTCCTCTCTTCTTCCCTTATTGCCTGCACCAGCATCAAGTGTTCTTTGTTAGGCAGATTCTCCCAGCTAAGATTTACAGCCACTGGTTAAGACCAGTGTGTTAAGACTCACTGGTAAGGAATGAGAGTGTTAAAAAAAAACAAACAAACAAAAACTTCAATGCTGGCCAGTCTACTTGGATCATTCTTTGATCGAGCAGGAGGCTCGTCCAGCCCAAGTGTGCACAGGAACTAACACACCGCAGACCTGACACTACACACAGAGTCCTTCTGCCTGCCAGGCTGATCCTGGGCTGGTGTCTGGGAACCTGCTGATGAACGGCCCCTCCCCATTTATGAACGTGACTCAGGGTCCCTGGCTGCTTACCCAGGTAATGTGCTTACGCTAAACAGATACACTGTTTCTGGGTCTGGAAATTTGGTGAGTGGCCAGCAGAAGTTACCTATAGGATCAGTTCCCTGATGAGAAACTTCTGCTCTGGGTCTCCCCTGTGCTTCTCTAGATGACTGCGGATGTCATTACAACTCACGGTTGCAGGGATCAAGCTCACCCTCCGTCACTTGGCAAGGGAAGCCCCTCAGAAGCTTAGAGCTGGCTTCCGACTCACTGGGCCCCATGTGTGTTCCCCTTAGATGCTTTGCTTCGGGTCTCTGTTGGATCATAAACTTTGGCAGTGAGTCCCGCAGCATCCTGGGCCCCATCTGGATTTCACTGAACTGTGGGTGTGTCCTGACATTGGCTCCAGGTTCTAATTTCACTGTTGGGGTTCAGAGACTGGTGATGATAGAGTTGTTTGGGGAACACAGGTATCGAAGAGATAATGTGAGTTATTCTGCTCTTTTTTTCTTTGTTTGCTTGTTTCTGTTTTTGTTTTTTTTCGAGACAAGGTTTCTCTGCAGCTTTGGAGTCTGTCCAGGAACTAGCTCTTGTAGACCAGGCTGGCCTCATCTCTGCCAACCAAGTTCTGGAATTAAAGGCGGCGTGTGCCACCACCACCACCCGGCTATTCTGCTCTTTCCAAATGTGAATAATAATGGCCAGGCTAGCAGGGAAGATTTCCTTTAAAATCCACCTGGGGACAAATGTGGCACAAATATTGTCTTCCCATATACAATCCATCCTTTAGCTCCTAATAGTTGTGCTGCAGATATGGATGTGAAGGCGGTGGGTACGGCGAGGAAGACATCCTGTGTGATGGGAAGGGTCGGGCTTGGAAGAGCTACATCAGGACTAACAAACGAGAAAGAAACCAGTCAGCAGAGAAAGGCTGGAATTCCTCCCGCGCCCAGCCTACATATAAAGGACGGACAAGGATAGAAAACCCCCCATAATATACAAATGTGCCAATGTGGAAGAGACAGGGGCTAGGGAAATGACCTAGGAGGGGTCAGGAGTCACTGGGCTCCTCCTCTTTTGAATGAATGCTCTAGCCTCAGCTTACAGGCTCACTCCCAACGGTTGGAGCAGATTTCCCTTTCTTATTAACTGTCTCTGCTTCTGTTTCTGAGCTGAGGTACAGAGCGCAGCAACTTCAGGTGTCCTGTAGCACTTGGGGTGTAAGCGCACACTCTTAGCCGCCAGGAGCCTGGTTTCTAATTGCTACCTAACTTCTGCCTTCAGCCCTTCCTCCTCTCAGCAGCTTCTGCATTTTCACAGCCCACTTCACACCCAAAAGGGCTCTTCTCTCCGCTCTCTTCCATCTTTCCAAGGAGCTAGAACTGCAAACAATCTCCCTTTGCTCATAGGCTGCTTTGAACCTGGCTTGTTTCACATGCTCCCTTCCTTCACAGAAGTGCCCTTGCAAAAGCAATCTATTTTGTAGTTAGGGTACTACAGAACTAAGTGTAGCAAGCTCATCAGTGTTCAGAACATAAAGGGATGGTCTATTTGTTCGAAGCGAAGTGTGTTTCTTCCAGAAGGTGGCTGTTTCTCACAGAGCAGCCTGGAAGAAGCCTTGGAGGAAAATCAGGCTTGCTGGAGCCCTTATACTTGGCCCAGGTACCTGGGAACCATCCCTGGAAGAAAAGCCAAACTGACTTCCTGCCAGATGGAACCATGAGCAACTGTGCGTGGGTGTGGAGTCAGGGAGACCTGGGGTTGAGTCCCATCTCTGCCTCTATCCAGCTGAGTGATCTGTGAGCACTTCCACCAATGCCGAGCCTCATAGCTACCTCTTAGTCTCCCACAGATGTTAAACAATGTCATAGCCATGAAGTGCTGTGCAATTAATAACAACAACATGTGCTTAGCACGGCACTTCCTATGTGCCAAATAATATTTCAAGTGCTGTGAGTATCTTCATTCACTTAATCCTTGTGACTTTCCTATGAGGTAGAGAGCAGAACGGTCCCAACTTTCCAGGCAAGCCAACCGAGGAATGAAGACATTAAGGGACTTTGCCTTGAGATATAAAATAACAAACACATCAAGAAAGTGATAGGGTTCAAATCCAGACAGCGTGGCTCCAGAGTCTGAGCTTAAGTGTGGGCAATTTTGTTTTTGTAGATGGGTACATCTGGTGTATCAGTATCATTTTAACCTGCCGAAGCCTTGGTGGTCACTCACTCAAACCGTTCTGTATTTTCGTCTCCACCAGGCAACACAGCTAGCGGCAAGCTTTGGATTTCCACGTGAACTCTGGGACTTCCCACCTGGCAAGTGATTAAAACTTTGAAGGGCTCCTTTTAACCGTTTATAAAATGCTAATAACAAATGGCTTTGCAAACCGATTGGGGCAATGAAATGAAATAAAGCACCCACACCGCCTGGCTTATTGTAAAAGCACACAATAGATGGTGAGCATTATTGACACCGTTATTAACTGAAGTAGGGTTGAGGAGTGGAAAGAAGGTGGGGGCAGGAAGGAGGACAGAGAAAGGAAGAGTTAACCCCAGTGCATTCGTCACTTGGCGTTGCTCTGACAAAAATACCCCAACAGACACCTTGAGGGTGGGAAGATTAATTTGAGGTCATGGTTTTATAGTTTTGGGTTCAACCTAAGAGGGAAGGCTTTCCAGAACAATTCCCATCTTCATATCATGGTGGCGAGGAAGAAGAGTGCATTACAGGAAGTAGGTAGGGATAATATACCTCGGGAATGCCACCACCACCCCTGCTCGGTGACCCACTTCCTTTGACCAAACTTCACTACTCTCTGCTTCCAGAACCTCCCAAGTCATGCCAGAGTTTTCATCCCATCAAGCATTCGGAACATGAGCCTTCCTTCTGGGAATATTTTTGAAAGAACCCGTTGGAGTGGTACCAATGGGAGCTTATGCACCTGTCTTAGGGTTTCTATTGCTGTGATAAACGCCATGCACAAAAGCATCTTAGGGAGGAAGGGGCTTATTTCAGCTTTCACTTCCCCCTCAGGGCTTGCTCTGCCTGCTTTCTTTTAGCACCCAGGGCCACCAGACCAGGGATGGGACCACCCACAGTGAACTGAGCCTGCCCACATCAACCATTACTGAAGAAAAACGCCTCACAGGCTTGCCTACTGCCTGTCTTCCGGGATATTTTCTCAGTCCAGGTTCCTGCCTCTCGGACGGCTCAAGTTTGCGTCAAGCTGATCTAATACTAGCCAGCACAGTACTTTGCCGAGTCTCCTGGCGTCCTCACCTGCTGGAGGTAAATGATCTGCCTGCAGATGCGGGCAGTCAGAGCCTCCCGGTGCTCACTAATGTCTTCTATCAGGATCCTCTCAATGGCTTGTCTTTCTGTTTTCCCTTCTTTCGCACCGTCTTCCTTCTGGAGGCGTGGTTTCTCTACAGGGTTGGCAGGAACCCCATGGGCTGGCTTCCTAAGTAGAGGCCAGGTATGGCCTGCACACTGTGTCACTGTGAAGACTAACTAGCATGGCAGGATGTCACCTTTCTCCTGAGTCTCCCCCTTCACCTCATTTCTCTTCGCTGATACTACCCTGAAATCGGACCTCCCAAAGAAGGCATGGGTTCTTTTGCTTACCTGAAGCTCTATTTTCTAGAAAACTCAAACTAAGTCACTTTTATCAATACAAGAGGGCAGGAGTTGTATATACAAACCAGCTCTGGATAAAGGGTTTGCACTAGGGAACTCTCTAGTCCATGTTCAGCAGACAGGACCTGAGGTCATCCATGAGCCAAGCTCTTAACTGCTGTCCAAGGCAAGTGCATTCTGAATACAGGTTCCAGCTAGACCTGGACATTTACTCTGCCGGACTGCTTTGCAGCTCAAACCCAAGGCAATGCCGTCTTCTGGAGAGGGAGACCTCCCTACATGTGGTCTAATCTGAAGCAGAGGAGATTTTTACTTTCTCCCAGGTCAGACTTGGCTTGGTTTCTGATCCCTTTCAGAAGAAAGGCTGCAGCATTCGGCTTTATCCACTCCATCACACCATCGGGGATCCTAGCTTTCCCTTTGGCCCATCTCTTAGGCTTCAGCCATAACAAATGCTAGTGGTTTGATAAACAGGACATTCAGCCAGCAGCCAGCCCCAGCCCCCTCACTGCTAGGGGTCCTCTTATCTGCCTGGCTGCTTCCCTATCAGAGACAGCTGGCCTTTCACTGTGGGAAGAGTTTGGGGGAGGGCCTCGGTTTCTCTAAATCACTTCAGGAAGTTTGTCCTGGGTTTCCCCTGAGCCTGGCTCCAGAGATCCTAGGGGTAGCTGGCGTCATCCTCCCCACATCAAATTTCATGTATCAAGCCCATATGAGCCCCTTGGGCCCCCTTCACCTTTAGCCTACCCCATGCATGTCCCCCCCCCACAATGAGGTCAAAGGAAAGATAGCTGTTTCTACATGGTGGCCCATCTACTTGGGTGATCGGCGTGAAATCTCATTGTGGTAAGATCTGGGAGATGCTGAACTCACTAGCCATTCTCGCTAGCTACATGTGGCATCCTTAAATACGTGCCCCCAGGTCCCGCATCACTGCTGTGTTGAGCAGAGCGGTCCAGATGGCTGAGTGAAGCTGCCTTGTGACTCATGCGGCTCCAGGTGCTCCCAGGGCAGCACTTCCTGCTTGAGGATGTTTTTCTTGCCACCCATAGCTACTCTTGGATTTATTTTATTAGTCATTCATTCACACAGGAGGGAGAGAAAGAAGGGGGGGGGGGACAGGCTCCACAGGCCAGGGGGTCTGGTGCTATCACAAAAGCTCTGAGCCTTTGAGTCAGCCCAACAGACCCCAGAGCTATAATCTCTGCCCCTATGTCTCAGACAGGGGTCCTGAGAAACAGTAGGGCTAATAGTTTTGGGCCAAACCCATGATGGACTGAATCATGGAATTTTTGAGTAAAACATTCCTTAAAACTAAGGGAATTAGCACAGGATCCAGTCAGGTGCCGGGCACTCTCTTTAAATCTTTAAAAAAAATTCTTTTTTACTCGTGTGATGGAGGTGGGTCTTGTATCTTATCTGTTGATTTCATTGGTTAATAATAAAGAAACTGCCTCGGCCCTCATAGGACAGAAAATTAGGTAGGCGGAGTAGACAGAGGAGAATGCTGGGAAAAAGAAGCTGAGTGAGGAGTCGCCATGATTCTCCCGCGCCAGACAGACGCAGGTTAAGATCCTCCCTGGTAAGCCAGCTCGTGGGCTACACAGAATATTAGAAATGGGTTAGAACAATATGTAAGAGCTAGCCCATAAGAAGCTGGAACTAGCCAGGCCAGGCAGTGTTTGAAAGAATACAGTTTCCGTGTAATTATTTCTGGGTATAAACTAGCCATGCGGGCGGCCAGGTGCCGGGGACGCAGCCCTGCCGCTCCTAATTTCAACACTCGTGTGTGTGTGTGTGTGTGTGTGTGTGTGTGTGTGTGTGAGAGAGAGAGAGAGAGAGAGAGAGAGAGAGAGAGAGAGAGAGAGAGAGAGAGAGGTACAACACAATCACAGAGAACATGTGCCACCACACACATGTGGAGGTCAGATGGTAACATGCAGGAACCGACTTTCTCCTTCCACCGTGGGGTTAAGGGATCAACCTTGGGCGGTCACGCTAACACGGCAACTACTTCTCCTGCCGAGCCATCTCGCCAGCCACTTAAACTTACAGAAAAATAAATGGAAATGGATAACCCGAGGTGTGTTTTACATGGTGACTACACATGCTTTGTGTCAAGTGTCCTCGTAGTCAGCATCTTACAGAGTCAGCATCCGTTTGGCTCCGTGCTGTGTCTTCTCTCCTGACTCTCCCTAGCTCCTTCATCACGTTAACAAAGATCCTGAGTCATAATGTTTGTGTTACAATTGATTACCAACCCCTGACTGAAAAACAGCGACCTCCTCCCTTCACATCTAGGCTCCTTTTGCCCTTTCTGCTCTCTCCACATCTTTGTGTAATAGGCACTTATCCCTAAGCTGCAGATGGGGAAACTGAGGCTCACTCAACTTCAGTAATTTGCATAAAATTCTTCAGTTGCTGTGTGGCTAAGATTCTGAGTGCCAACCCCAAACCCATTGTCCTTCCTTGTTACCCCACTGGTGACGGGCGCGCAGAGAAGAGAAATAACTGGTCTGGGGTCACATTAGGGCTGGTGACAGCCTCGCTCTGAAACCACACTCTGCACTGCGCTCTCCTCAGCAGGAGCCTCTCTTCTGCCATTGGAGGGAGTGAGCGAGATAAGTTCAAAGAGGTTTAGGAACCCACTTGTCCTGACAAGGCTGAGCTCACCCGAGGAGGAAAATGTCTCTTGAATATCTTGGGAAAGGATCCGGTCATTGCGCTACTTCCATAGGAATTGAAAGTCACGTTGGCACAAACTAAAAGCAAAATTCTTGTTTGCTGCACCTCTCTGTGCACCCACTGGGTCTGAACAGAGGTTCAAGGAAGCAAGGGCTGACTCTCCCCATTCCCTTCTCCTTCCCCAGTGCAGAAAGGGACACAGTCTGATTGGCACCAGTAACCGAGCTAACAGGTAGGAGGGAGGCGGGAACACCAGTTCCAGGCCGGGACTTTCCGAAGTCCTCTGACAGGGCACTCCCAAGAACGGCATTGCTCATGGCCTTTAAACCACAGCAGAGGGACCACTGAGGAGGAGAGGTCCCTGGTCATGCTGTCTGAGGCCGCTGAGCAGAGCAAGTGTGGCAACTGTGGCTAAAGACAGGATTTTAGCAAAAGAAGCCAGAGCCACACGTCTCTCCCGGGGACGAGATCGCGAGGCCGGGGTTGGGAGGGAGGCAGCAGGATCCGAAGAGCTGGGATGAGAAGTGGCTGGGGACGGATGTGGTTCAAGATCAAAGCCATGAACGTGGAGAGAGAAGGGGCGCCGGGTGGGCCAGTGGCTACAGAATCCAGCAACGGTGCCCAAGTAGGTGGGTGAGCAGAGGATCGAACAGATACTCTGCTGCGCTAGAGTACTGGGAATCCAGGCTGGTCCAGGTCTGGAAGCAAAGGGGTGGGATAGTCCTTGATGCCAGTAAGATCTTGGGGGAGCAGGGTAGAGACGTTCAGCATAGAGGCAACTTATAAACTCTGCCTGCACTGTCAACCCCCCCCCCCATCTTTTCTTGCCTGGATTTTTTTTTGCTATCGCATCATACTTCAGTCTTTGCCTGCGGGGGTTTATTCTTTACACATTATCCAAAATCATCCCGCTTGCGCACTGCAGACCTCAGCCAGACTCTTCAGAGGGTCTCCTAGCAACAGCTTGCACACCCTCCACCCCAGGCCATCGCTTTTGGCCTCCTCTACTGGTCTGCTCACTGGCCCCCTTCAAAAAGCCATTTACATCCTACACCAAGGTCCCTGCAGCCATCCCCTCGGCTGGCATTTATTCCATGACCTCCGAACTCCCGTTATCCACGACAAAGTTCCAAAGTCATGTCTCTTTGAAGCCTTCTCTGGTCTTCATATTTAAAATCATAACCCCTTTCCCTCACCCTGGGACCTGTTCACACAGCACCTACTATCTTGAAGCAGCCCATACAGTTTAGGTTTTCAACTGGTCATCCTCAATTCCCCCATTCAAAGTAGCTTCGCTAGTTTTGACGGTTTACAGAATCTCTGTACTTAAAACCATCCCCTAGAATATAGTAGTAAGTGCTCAGGAAATTGCATCTATTATCGTGGCGAATTGTCCTGAGATGTCTGGCCTTGCGGAGAGTGGACCGTGGTATCAAAACAGTTCTCCTTTGCCCAGACTCAAGCATGTTTATATCAAGTGTCCTCCAAAGCCCTGTCCTAGGTCAGGTTACTCAGTGGCTTTGGAACAAGGGCACGGGAAAAACAGTAAACACCCAAGGATATTAAAAACATTGTGTCCTTGAGAACGGCTAGAAGGCAAATCACTCCCAAAAGACTTTGCTATTGTTTGTCCTATAATGTAAAACTGTGTGCAACTGTGATAAGAAGCCAGGAGCTTCCTGATGGAGAGGCTCTCAGGTGGGACTCCAGCATCACCAATATTTCCCCAGTCAGCTTCTGCTGTATGTCTGAGCCCGGTCTCTCTCTCTCTCTCTCTCTCTCTCTCTCTCTCTCTCTCTCTCTCTCTCTCTCTCTCTCTCTCTCTCTCTCTCTCTCTCTATTCGGTTCTCAGACAAACTCGGGTCTCTTCAGGAGGGAGTGTGGGCTGGCTCCCAAAACAGGAAGGCTCTCAGCAGGGGGGGGGGTTCAGTCTTTAGCCCAGCTGTCTGGCTCAACTCCCTGCCCTGGAAGATGCTGTCTCTTTGGACAGGAGACTGAGAGGTAGCACTCAGAACATTTCAAACTTACTGGCCAGTTTTCATCTAGATCTTGGCAGGAATGACTGATCTCAAGGGTCTGGACCCAGAGGTGGGGGCGTGGGGGGCAACCCCAGCAGACTTGGGAAGGAGCTCTCTCTCCATTCGCCCTGGAGATTGCTGCTCAGTGGACTTGATGCCTCATTCGCTTAACCCACACTTTCCCCTTTGATGTCGGTCTACAGACTCATAGGGGAGGGGTAAGCCGACTTTTCCTTCATTTTCTTTTCTAAGTGAATTTTTAAGTTGGCTCTTGGGATGAAAGCAGAGGCCACCCAGACACTCTTCGTGCCTCCTGGTCTGGGTCCTGCAGTGGTCTCTCCTGGGCACATCTCTCTAGTGCACGGTCAGCTCTTACCCGGCCCCGAGACCCAGGTATAAACACGAGTGGGGAGGAGGACCTTGCCCTTTGCACACTCAGGGGAAGTGAGTGGCTCCTTCCTCTGGACCCTTAAGCAAATACCACCGTCAGATGCCTCAGGACTCAGAGAACAGGGACTTCCTAAGTGGTGTATAGGCTAGCAACGCCTCAAAGATGGCATGGATTTTTATATGTTTCATTATTTTTGTTTGTCTGTGTGATTGTACATGCATATTTGTGTAGGTCCAGATGAGTCTAGGGGCATGTGTGCCCATGTAGAGGCCAGAGGTCAACAGTGGGTATGGGTTCTCAGGCACTGTCTACCTAATTATTACAGTTGTTGTTATTATTATTAAAGATAGGGTCTATCATTGGCCTGGAGCTTGGCAATTAGATTATACTGGCTTGCCAGTGAGACCCAGGACCCATCTGTCTCCACGACCCCTGTATCAGGATCACAAGGTTACCATAACTCCTGGCTTCTGAGGATGGAAGTCAGGTTCTCATTCTTATGCAGGGAGCATTTTACTGACTGAGCTATCTCCCCAATCCCAAGATTTTATAGTTTTTAACTATGATAATTAAACCTAATATCAGGGCTTTTAAAGTGAGTAAGTGGTATAACTTTCACTAGATTTATCTTCAGAGCTGCCTCACCCTCCAAACTGGAACTCTGTAGCCCATAACAATCACCGTCAGGATCTCCTTCCCTGCCTCTTATGACCACCAATGTGTTGCTCTTAAAATCCAGGCTCCGTGGCTCAAAGAGGTGAACCAATTTGTTCAAGGTCTGGCAGCTGGGACTTAGTGCACCGCACCTCACTGCAAGGCCCAGTCTCCTCAGGGGCAGTCAGTTCTTTCCAGTGCTGGACGCCTCTGCTATCATAAAGGACCACAGGGGACTAACTTCCCGTCCCGCCCACTACTGCTCTGCATTCACCTTCTAGAAGAAAGCCTGCCACACCGGAGACACTCAGCGACCACACATTCCACATGAATCTACAGAGAGATTTTTGCTATTCTGCCTCAGTGCTGGGGATGGAGCCCCGATCACGTCCTCTACCCTCTGAAAAACATTTATCGGATGCCTACTGGGTGTCTGTGATACTAGAGTCTCCTTACTGCCCGAGGCTTGCTGGACTACGCCAGGAGGAGGGACCTGAAGGGTTTCTCTGGCTGATGATCCTGAGGACGAACGGGCTTGTGTCTCTATTACCGGGTCAATTTTGTATTTATTTTGAATGTTAAGCAGTGACATAAAAGCTGCTGACATTAACTTTCAGGGACAGAAATTGGCCTTAATGGACCCTACACAAGTTATTACTGATGACAGCTGCACACAGCAGCCCTGTGACCTCATCGGAAGCTCCCACCGCTGTCAATACTGTTGACCATACTTGACTGACACAAGGCCAGGTGTGGAAGTGGAGCACATGCTTGTGTGGCTGGAGGTCACGGGGGTTATGCTCTGCCCTTTACATCTATCAGGGGGTCCCTCTGAGAGCTTGGATGCACACTGCCGATGTTCTCAAGTGAGAGACCCCGGCCTCCTTGTGACTCAGAGGGATGCAAGCGAGGGACCAAAGAGACCTGCAGTCCAATCAAAGCTTTGCCAGCGTGCTGATGGTGACTGTTGTGTTAGCCGGCTTTGGTTTTTGGTGTGTGTTTGTTGTCCCATCTGGCAGGTGGGAATGCATTGCCGTGCCGTGACAGTTAGAGGCCATCCCACGCGTGCACTGGGGCCCTTGGATTTCCTTTATTCCTGAGCGGTGGCCTCACTGGGATGAATAGCTAACACACCCAGTGCATCGAACCCTCCTTCTCTGATGAGAGCCAAGCCCTC
Organism: Alexandromys fortis; assembly: GCF_014885135.2. Taxonomy (NCBI): domain Eukaryota; kingdom Metazoa; phylum Chordata; class Mammalia; order Rodentia; family Cricetidae; genus Alexandromys; species Alexandromys fortis. The sequence goes on along the minus strand of NW_026067967.1, from coordinate 5,521,822 downwards.
CTCAGAGGCAACAGAGAGAGCCAGGTCTAGAGGGGTGGGCGGTGGAGGAGTAGAGAATAGGATGGTGGGAGGTTCCATGGAAAGGGCAAGGGGAAGAGGGGAGTCTGGGAAGAGTTCTTGACAGGGCATGCCCTCAGTTCAGCCAAGCAGACGGCATGGCCTCTGTGAGCCTCAGTTTCCCCAGCTGAGCAATGAATCATACCGGCATTCTGATGATCGGTATTGCGATTCTGATCAGAGTAGAAAACAGCCATTAGCACAACTTGCCAAGGAGTCAGGGTTTCAGAGGATGGAAACCTGTGGGCGCCTGCTCTGGGAAGCCATGCCTGAAAGGGATGCAGAAATCAGGGTCCTTTGTTGGACTCCCCTCCCTCTCCTCTGTCTCTTCATTTCTTCTGAGTATAGCTGCCTTAGCTCTGTGGTCCCAGTGGAGATGGAAGCAGGGGAAGGGAGCTATGCCTACGCTGGGGAACCAGCCACCAACCTCCTGGCCCTGCTGTCTGATGGCTTATAGCGCATGTCATTATCCCCCCAACAGAGGCTTAATCCACCTTTTGCAGATATACAATAAAGTGGGCGGTGTGTGTCTTACGCTGTCATGACTTTACAGAAAATGATCCTGTATTGCCATAGCAAGAAGCCTTCAAAAGAACACCCAACCCCAGCATTTCTCTACTCAGAGAATTCAACAGGATAACTAAAGCTGATAAAGTTAGGGGTTCAGATCGGTTAAAAGGCCCGAGTTCTAATTCCATCTAGCACATGAGCCGGACAGACTTTTTGGCCTCTGCGGCTACACTTCCTTGTTTCTGTGCAATGGTTGTAAAGAAACGGACTTCCAAGAGTTGAAGCGGCAGTCAGCAAGCTCCCGTGGCTGGAGTACGGCCAGCCATGCTCAGATGTTGATAATCAGGTGTGGTGATTAACTCTCCTGTGCCCCTAATCCTTTCAGGCCTGTCTCCAGCATGCAGCTGTCAGTCAGAATCCCATGTCTACAAGTCCTGGACGTCATTCAGCCCAGCTGGTATAAGAAGCAGCTATCAGAACACCCCCCCCCCCAGATGAGCTGGGTTCTGCGGTTGAAGGCTATGACGTGGGCGACCTACAAATGCTGGTCATTTAACCATCAGCATATATGTTAATATTTTAAAGGCTCAGAGCACTCCAGCACAAGAGGATCTCCTGTTTCCTCACGATCACAAAACGCGCCCCTTCTCCTAATTTGAGAGCTTAGGAAATGAGAGCTCCTGGCTTCACTAAACTGTAGATGAGGAACGTGAGGACGAGAGAGGAGACGAGAGAGGGGACGCAGCTCAACCATTTTCCAGGCCAGCGACGGAAGACTTCCTGTTCCCCCAACCAGACCTCATTTTCTCCGAGCGCTGTTTAAAAAGGTGCTGTGGTTCCACAGGTTAGGGAGTGACGGGGCTGCCAGCTTAGCCTGGGCCTTCGTGGTAGATGAACGGTACAAGCTATCCATGGTGGGAGGGAAGATCCACAGGGGCTGAGGCCATGGGACCCTCTCCTGGCTCTCCTCACCCACTCCTAGGAAGGATGCCACTGGCCCAGATGGCAGAAGAGACATCTGGAATCCTATTGCTGCTGGCTCTTTAAGGGGGATGAAATCCTCTACCTGGTTCTGGCTCTCGTGGTCAGCTGCCTGCTCTCTAATCTGGGCTTTGATCTTCTGCAGCTCAGCTGGAGCTGTCTTGTTTTGGACTAAATGGGCTAAGCCCTCATCCTGACCCAGATGCTGGCTGGGAATCCAGGATTTTGCATTTAGAGCTGGCAGCCAGTAGGGGGCTCTGGCATCTGTCTGGCTCTTCTCATTCCTTCCTTAGTTTGTTTTATTACAACATCCCATGTTGCATTGTGCCTGTTCTAGGAGTTAAGAGTAAGAGCCCAGATCCCTGACCGAGTGTCTCAGAAACAAAAGCCTCCCCGGATGGGACTGTTCTGGGATCTGACAGTGACCAAGGTGGACTCTGAGTTCCTCAGGGCCCCACCAACAAGATCTGAGGGGAGAGGATGATTCCGAAGCCGAGCTCCCATCCCTTGGACATAAAAACATGTGCAAACTACTTGCCCTTTTCCTAAAACTGTAGCACCCCGGAGCCTCGGGGGATGGAACACAGTCTGGAGTCAGCTCCTCACGACAGGCAGGAGTGGAGCAAGGCCCCCTTTCCACCTCAAAACTTATTTTTACGTCCTCAGCTCTTAACTGACGAACGGCTATCGCATACATCGACAGGTTTTCGTGTGATGTTCCCATAGACGTACGCAAATGCAGTGGAAGGATTAAATCCGGCTGCGGGTCGACCACCTTACACTCTGAGGGAGGAGGGGACCTTGGTAACCTACACCCTTAGTGAGTTTGAAATACATGTCAGAGTGGGTTGAAGACCCTTCGTCTTAAGAGCAGAAACTCTGAAATCTGAAATTCTGAACATCGTGTTGGAATAGGAAATTTCTAGATTTCAGATCTGGGGAGGAGAAATCTTCAGCTAGGAATGTCTATTCGAATAGACCCAGTTTGGGCAAACTATGATTTCCTGACTCCAAGCTTTTGGGTGACTGGGCAGTTCCACACATTCGTCATATAAACTTATTCCTCCTACTGGAAACTTTAGTGCCTTTGACCTCTATCTCCTTGACACCCCAAAGGTCAAGTTGCTCCTACATGAACCTTCTTCTGAGCAACAAAGGACAGCAGAATGGGACAGTGGCCCTGGACGTGGCCTAGGACTGGTGGGGGAGGGGCAACTGGATGCTAGAGTGTATGGGAGCAGGGCTGAGCCCTGCACAGTTCACAGGGAACCAGCTCTTCAGGGGATGGGTCACCGACACCGGCAGCCCTCTGCTCCCTTACCTTGTGAGTAATAACCCAGCGCTTTAGCCTTGCCCTAGTCCAGACTCAAAGTGCAGCGAGCCGTCTCTGACACATCACTGATGGGTGGGCCTTTCATGCGACATTACAGAAGTCTCTGACTCTTGCCCACTGAAGGCAAAGCCATTTTTCATCAGCTTCCCCAGAGCCCCAGGGAGAGAGCAAGAAATCAATATTATAATGCAAACCACAGTCTGGCCATCCCCGTAACCGACAGGCCAGGTGAGGAGGCACTCACCGGTCTCCGTGTTCTCGTGCTCCGTGTCCGTGAGTGTGAGGTTGGAGTTGGCCCGGCTGGACAGGCAGGAGCTGCGTCCTGACCGCGTGCTCCGACCCCACAGGCGCACCGGGTGCTCAGGGGACAGTACAGTATCGGCTTCCAGGTCCGCCTCGGAGCTGGCCCCCATGGAATAGCCGCAGTGCGGGAGGCCGATGTCTGTCCGGTAGAGGGTCCCATGAGGGGGTGTCATCTCCCCAAGCCCCAGCTCACGCAGGGTGAAGTTGGTGCCTGAGGGGAGACAAGGTAATTACGGTGAAGGGGCTGGGAGAGTTTTCCACACCAGAAGCCCCTTATGGCTGGGTTCCCTGCTGTACTCCAAACTCACTGTACAGCCCCAGCCCCCTCCTCCGCGTGCAGGGCTCCTGCCCCTCCTTTCCCTGCCAAGTGCTGTGCATCAAAGCTGATTCAAGCTGCTGCCTTCCTCCGTGGAAACTCCGTGTTGCTTACCTACATGTGTGCAGAGTTCGCTGTCTCTTTCTCCCAGTTCCCTCTGGGAGATGCCCTGCCTCGGTGATGTTAGATGGTGCCGTTGTCTGCCACTTTTGCCGAAGGTGGCTTCTACGTAGGCAGATGCTATATGTCTTGTTTATTTCTGAATTTATGTGTCTCCAGACAAACCCAGTAGATTGAAGGCACTCAGTTTAATACGTCTGTTAAATTGCATTGAAGGTTTCTGTCCCCCCCCCCCTCTCAAATAGAACTTGCCAGTAAAGTCCAGACTGGGGCAGAAACTTCTTGGGTGAGCCCTACATACATCTCTGGAACCAAGAGTTCTTTCCTGGACAGGCCAGAGGAATTTGGAATGGGAAAGGGTTCAGAGGCTGGCACAGCCACGATTTGAGGGCAAAGTCGTAAAACCCTCCCATGCTTGTGGATAAAAAATGCATCAGTATCTGGAGCCGCTAGTTCCCCCCTTACTCTGCCCTTGCTGTTCCAGCCACTTCTCTTCCCCCCCCCCCATCCATTACCCCCTCAGATCCAGAAGCCAGACAATTTAATCTCATGTCAGCAGGCCCTGGACCTCAGGGACCTCCGGGCTCTGCTCAGTGGCCAGTCAAATGTTGGGATCGGCTGGGGAATTGACCTGACCAAAGGTTACATGCTTGGAACCTTACCCCTGTGTGCCATACTCCACTCCTCTCTCATACGTTTTTCTCCTTCTAAGAACAAGTGATGACGTGCACATTGGAGCCCCAGTCCCCAGGTCCTTCCCAGGTCTCTGCAGATTCCGAGTCCTGGCTGCTGTGTGCACTCTCGTCCTCTCCAGCTCTCCACCAAGCCCATAGCCGCGCTCGCTGGGTTAACCCTCTCAAGAGAGGCCACTCATAAAGAATGGCTGCTCTGCTTAGTGAAAACAGCCTAAGCCGCATTGATTTCCGTAGGGCTTTCCCTCCGTTCCCTTTTAAGCTGACAGATTTGGCATTCGTACCGTAGATGAGCAGAGGCATCTGGATAGAGAAGGGTTGCAAGGTAAGGGCCAAGTCCGAGAGTTAGGGATCCCAGTGAGCCAACTGGGCCCCTCTGTGAGGTGGGAGAGTCATTTCACCACATGGTCTCTTTCTTGAAGAGCCCAGACCCTGGGTCGCCATCCTAACCTCTCTCAGAGTCTAACTGCAAACTCTGGGCTGGAGGTCACCTGAGCTTCCTTCAGTCGGGGGATAACCCATGCCCTGGTCCTTCAAGCGATCTTTTAAGATCCCAGATGGCCGTTAGCAAAAACGGGACGGCACATGTTTGAAGATGCCTAGATGTTCTTCCCCGGGACCAGAGGGACTCCTTTCCTCGGCCTGCTGCGCTGGGCTTGCATCTGAGCTGTGGGCTCACTTAGTTTTGTTGAGCACGGGCTGGGCAGGGCTAGAGGAAAGCTTGGAGGTATTTTGTCTCTTGCCTTCCCTGAGGCTCAGAGGTGACAATATAAAGTCACAGTAGCATTCATAAAGCATGGGTTCCATGCCAGGCTCTGGTGGCAAGGATATTGTTTACAGTCCTCACTAACCCTCACGAGCACCCTACCATCAGGTGCCATTGTCCCTCTGTACAGGTGAGGATGCTGAGGGCTGGAACCAGTGCAGAGCCAGATTCACATCCGGATCTGTCGGATGCCAGGGCAGAAGCTCTAAATCATGAGCCAGGGAAGAGCTGTGGAGACGACAGTTTTCAAGCCTGAGAGGCAGCCTTGCTAGTGGGGCAGCTTTCGTGTGGACCCAGGCCTGCGGGAGGGAATGGGAATGAGGCCATAGATACATATGTGTGTTTGTGTGTGTGTGTGTGCATGTGTGTATGCCTGCATGCTCCTCTTTCTTGTTTGATCTTGGAAACACGATTCAATCTGGGGTTGCTGTGAGGATTAAACAGCATTGCTAAAACATGTCTAAATTACATAGCACATGTCTAAATCATGCGTGGCGGATGCTGTCTGGGGAGGGGAGGAGCACAGGGCAGAATCCCACAGACTGCTGTCATTGGGAAGGAACAGGGTCACCTACCAGGACTCACAGAGGTCTGGAGCAGGACAACAGGCTCCTTGAAGACTCTACAGTAGGAAGCAATCACAGTTGCAGGATGCAACAACCGTTCAGATGGGCTAGGCCGTGGGTGGGGTGGAGAGGCCGGAGACAAAAAATTCTAGGGAGCCAAGGAGGAAACTGAGGAAGGACTCCTAGTGTTGGGAGTCACTCTCGGGCTTCACTGAGGCTTATGCCTGAATGGGCAGCTGTGGGTTGGATGGTCATCGAGGTCAATCTTCCAGGACATATAACCATGTCCAGGACTGGGCAGTGGCAGAGGGGAAGCAGACACGGGGTTCTGCAGAGAGGTATTCTGGGAAAGAGTGGCTAGACTTGGCTGAGGACTGGATGGAAGAGGGCGGGGGGGGGTATCTAACAGCAGGATATCTCCCAGTTGCTAAGCGGTTCAGTCTAATCATCCCAGGAGCGGGATCTCCCAAGGTCACGCAGCTCACACTGAGAAGGTGCTAAGATATGCTCCTTGAATGGATAAACCCACAAACTAAGCACTGGTGTTTATCTGACCCCTACCTCTGTTATCACTGCTTACAACTTACAGGTGTCCACACCTCTGTCCCCCTCACCAGTCACAGCAGCAGGGAGACTGCTCAAGGCCAGCTAACAAGGACCAGGGGTAGCGGAAAAGCTTGATTCCAGGCTGGTACCCGAGCCCAGCCTCCAGCCAGCATTCTGAGCAAGGCAGCTGGCCCAGAAAACATGTCTGTCCCAGTATGAACTGTAGGGTAGACTCTCAGCAGATCCAGGGCCCCCAAAGAGCAGGAACTTGGATTTCTCTAGAGTCACCTCCTCCCTCTCTAGAGTCCAGCTCACCTGCATTTTCAGTCACGCACCACCTGTATTCTTTCGGGTTCAGTCCACACTACGGCGTGCACTCACCTGTGCGGCAGAACTCCTCGGCCTCTTGGGGTACCATGTCCTTGACGTGGCTGCCATAGGCTAGGCGGGCATCTTGGTCATAGGCCTTCAGGGTCTCACTGGAGCTGTAGGACTTCTGCGGGACCTTGCCCTCCTCGCTGTCTGCCGACGAGCTGGTGTAGCGGCGCTCAGCCTCGCGGCGCCGGGTCAGCGAGCGGTAGGGCTTCCTCTCCTTCACCTCCATGGCCTCCGGCCCACGCTCGTCCACATCCACGAATTGGGCCCTTGCCGCACTCAGGGCCGAGCGGGCTGCAGTGGGGAAAAGCGAAGCAATGCTGAGCCTCAGATTTGGGTTGGGAGAGGCAACGCCAGTGTCTGCCCTGGACCCGAAGTACTCTTGGAGCAAAGCCAGTCAAAGACCAGGCTGCTGAGGTGTGGGCAGGCGCCATTGCTACCCTGCAGCCAGCAGCGTAGGGCACCTCTTACGGACAATCCTTTCTCTTTCTGTTGCTGGGCCTACCTACCTGAGGATACCCCATGCTTTCCTCTAGGGATGGAGATCAGTGGGGCTGCCAACAAAGACGGGAGGGTGCTGGCGCCCAGTGATATTTGGAGGCAGAAGAATCCTTGCTACTTCTCATCTGAGAGAGGGCCTGACCCTGATTTAGGGGCTCTTGGTGTATCTGAGAGATGATGGACCATAGCCAGGCTGGGACTTATTTTAAGTGACTGTAGGTCTGCAGACACCATTACTGTCTCCAGCAGCCATCTCCACACTGATTTAAACTGTGGCTGCTTTGACTTCCACACCAGGAGTATACCGGGGTTTTCGCCTGTCCATATCCTCACCAGCATTTGTTGCTATCCATGTTTTTTTTTTCAATGACTGGCCATCCTGGCTACACATTAACACTACGCTGAGATTCTGCTCACCCAGGTCAGAATGGCAGCGGATTTATTGCTCTGTTCTGAAGGCCTGAGAGCTTTTAGGTGAATGGCATCTTCGTTTCTCCTTCCAGAGTCTTTCTTTAGTCTGGGGCACAGACACAAGCTCTCCCCACCCCAGAACAGGCCAGGAGTTCAGTACAGGAGGAAATCGATGTTTCATTCAAACGACTGACCAGACGCCGTGCCTTCCTTTCTGGAAGCCTACAACCTCCTCAGTTCTGTTCCACTCATCACAACAACATGGGTGTGCAAAACATTTCCTTCTTCACTGTTTGGCTAGAAAAAATGGCAGAGCAGGAGGCTCTGTGATAAACGAAACACAACCGGGGGCTCTTGCTGGACAAGACTCTGCCAGCCAGAGTGGCATTTAGTGTCTGCCAATGGTGCCACTGGTGTTTGGCGGGGAAGGGTTGGGAGATGTCTTCTGAAATTTTAAGATGAGCTGGGAATTTGGATTTTGAATTGAAATACGTTATTTAAAGATATAAACTTTTTTATTTTTGATTTCGCAACATGTTGCAGGACAAACAAAGCCTGATTTGGTTGGAGGACTAGCAGGTCGGCTTGTGGTCATAGGCACCTGCATCAGATCTTCAGACCGACCTTCCTCTCTCCCTTCCTTCCTCTCCCTCTCCCTCCCTCCCTCCCTCCCTCCCTCCCTCCCTTCCTTCCTTCCTCTCTCCCTTCCTTCCTCTCTCCCTTCCTTCCTCTCTCCCTTCCTTCCTCTCCCCCTCCCTCCCTCCCTCCCTCCCTCCCTCCCTCCCTTCCTTCCTTCCTCTCTCCCTTCCTTCCTCTCTCCCTTCCTTCCTCTCTCCCTTCCTTCCTCTCCCCCTCCCTCCCTCCCTCCCTCCCTCCCTCTCTCCACCCCTTTCTCCCCTCCTTTCCCCTCTTCCTTCCTTCCTCAAATAGTCTCTCCAAAGTAGCTCCTAGCTCTACTCCAGTGGGAGACTCTGTCCACCCTCTTAACAAGCCCTCTGGACACACTAAGACCAGCCCTATACCCTAAGCTGAACGCCACAACCACTTTGCAAGGAGATGGTCTGGAGTTAGCGCTCGATGTCTTTGGAGGGATTATGGATCCCGAGTGCTTACTCTAGACTTTTCCTGACATATTTTCCTTCATTTTTCAGAGCATAAACATTTGTGATTTTATTGGTGCTGCATAAAAACCATGAATCAAACATGTGACTGTTGTCATGGATCCTGAACCATTCAGCTTCCCACCTAGGCATGTAACATGAGTCAGTAGAAGCGAAGTCATTATTACTACAGAGACCAAAGTTGTACCTAGAAGCAGTCAATACAGAGTGAATTTCTTGGGGTCTTCATTTTCAAAACATGCTTGATAATCGGGCAGTGGTTTAACCCAAGACACACAAGAATTAGTTCATATGATGAAGGCCCAAATCTAGGCTCTAAATTCTGTCATCTTTGAAAAAATATTTACTTATTTTTATTTTGTGTGTATGAATGCTTTCTCCGAATGTAGGTATGTATGTGTACCAAGGGTGTGTCTGGTACCTGCAGAAGCCAGGAGACAGAGCATTGGATCCCCATATGGGGATCCAGAAGTGTATTCTGCCATCTCTCCAGCCCTTGAGTTCTGCTGTCTTGATGCTCAGCCTCCCAACACTCACTGCCAAGACCAAGTTCTGAGGGTGTGAAAAGCAAGGCCACAGGGAAGACCAGAGAGCATCCACACCTTCTCTCCTGGGGTCTTCAGAATTCCCTGTCTGCAATTCTCAGCTTAGAAACCAACTCGCAATGCATCCCATACATACTTTGGTAAGTGAATATATTTATGGAATATGTTACTGGAAGCAGAAAAATCTATAAAAGTTATAGAAGCATGGAAGCTAATGCTTGCTCATAGTTCCCAGGTTAATCTAATAGTTTTTTTTTTTTTTTAAAAAAAAGATTGTGTGTGTATGTGGGGGGGGGCATGTGTGCACGCTTACGGAGGTCAGGAGAGAGCACCTCATTTCCCCAGGGTTAGAGTTACAGCTGGTTGTGAGCTACCTGACATGGGTCCTCTGAAAGAGGAACAAACACTTTTAACTACTGAGTTATTTCTCTAGCCCATCGATCTTTAATTTTTAAAGGAAGGCTGATTATAACTCTTTAAATTGATATTAGGATTTAGTAATGGCTTTTGATCCATAGCACTGTTCTGGTTTAATCTGGGTGAGCCTTGTGGCTTCCCTAGCCCAGGAATGGGGGAAATGCTGCTGATATGAACACACACACACACAACACGCACACACGCGCACACACACACATGCACACACACGCACGCACACAATAAAGATTAGCTATCATGAACAGGCAGTACTAACGCACTCATAATCACACCAAATTAGCACCAGCAGTAGAAAATATATTTGGGGTGCGAGCCAATATTTACTGGGTGCTTAATTTACCTGCTGTCATAAGTGATCACGTGTCAGATTGCTGTGCTAATCCTCCTATATGGGTCGTAGGACTACTCACAAATCTGTCTAGGAAGGTGACTCTCTTGCCCACGGTCATACGTTATGACCCAGGAAACTGAATTTGGCACATGGTTTGTTGGACGGTTTTGCCCTCCTCGGCTGTGCCGGTTGAATTCCCAAAGCCCAGTTCATACCATCGATCTGCTCGTGCCCCCTCTGCATCACGGCCTAGCTGCCAGGACCAATTCTAGCTTCTTAACCGAAATGAACTTCTAGATTCAGATCATCTCGTTCCATCCCTAGGCCCATGTCCACTTCCTTGTGCAGGGGGCACAGTCCCCGCCACGAGGGGCGTGTCGCTCCTTTCTGGGACACATAGACGAGCGGCTACTGTACCTTCGAGTACAGAAGGGAGTCTACCTACCCTTTAGGACAGGCCTGACCTTTGTGGTGCTTGCAGATGCTCCCTGAGCAAATCAGGGAATAGAGGACTGTTTGGCACGAACTTCATTCCTGTGACCCCAGCAAACTTTCGGCGGCTTGCTTTAGTAATATCTCACAACAAAACTAGTTGAATGTAAAAACTAAACTAGAGGTGCTACTTACATGTGTCCTTTGAATGCTGTGATCAGCCTGTGCTCAGGTTTGTTTCCCTGCACTGACCAGCTGGGTGGCTTTAGGGCAAGATACTTAACCTATCTATGCTTCAGTTTCCTTACCAGCAAAGCCTCTCTTGGCTGCTCTGGGAATTCAATGTGTCAATACATGCCCCCGGCACACAATTAACACTCAATATGTATTAAATCTCCAGAAACCCCATTTTCAAAGGCATAACTGAGAAGGCCTCAACTAGATGTCAGTTACCATCAAAACAGGAGCACCTCACCGAAATATATGCTACTAGGTCTGCTAAACTAGTGGGCGACAACACTCCCCACCAGTGTGGCTCTTCTGACTGAACACAACAGCTTTAAGATGAAGAACGCAGCTGCATGCCCCGTTCCCAAGAACGCCGCTACCAACAGGGATGTCCCCAAGCAGAGCAGAAGCAAGGAGAGCCCGCCTTCCCCTCTTAACATAGCGATTCAGTAAATATTTATGTTTCTGTACAGATAGGGGGTCAGAGAGAGTTCACACGTAAATTGGTGTTTAGCAGAGCGAGAAGAGCTCGGGTGAGAGTGGAATGATAGGAGAACGAGCTCCCTGGAAGCCTGCAGCCACCTGCGGCTCCTGACAGAAGGATGGGGAGATGGCGCGGGAGGTGCTCCTGTGCGTGGCTCTGCGATCCATGGATGGGTCGAGGACCAGCAGGGGAGAACACATTGCCTCAACACACCTTGTATTTTTCTTACCCACTGCTATGCCTTGAATGGGCTTTGCGTCTCTTCCCACCCCTCCCGGCCCCTCCTTCACACCATGGTTGTGTTGATGGTATTTGGGAAATGATTAGGTTTAGAGGAGATCATGAGGTTTGGGGCCTCCAGAGGAGATTGGGGGCTTCCTAGGAGAGGGAAGTGGGGCCTAAGCATGGGCCTCCCCCACGTTCCGTTCTGCTATTGACGCCCTCCATCACATAATCACAAAGCCAGAAGATGCTCACTTGATGCTCCCTTATATGGCATTTCCTGAACTTCAGATTTCAAGAGGCAACTCAGTCACACCCAGGGCATAGAGTTCCAGAACAATTTGCAATCGGCTGGCATGGGCTACTGTTCTCACGGTCTCCATTTCTGTGACTTGGTCCATTTTATGGAAGAAGCAGGGGTTTAGAGGAGCTAATAACCAGCTGGAGATGACAGGAAGGTCATCAGGAGGCTGCCATGACTCCTCTCAGGGGCAGGATGAGCTCTGGCCACCTCCTAACTGTGTGACTCTGGAAGGTTCCTCAAGCTAAGATAATAAATAGTTCTTTGCCAACTGCAATGCTCTATGTCAGTATAAGGGATTAAGAAATTTTGATTAATGCCATTGTTACTGTCTTCATCATCACCCTCATTTTTGGTTTTGTTTCTACCCAAAATATTCTTAAGAATGCAAACCGTGATCTAACTTAAGCAGATGGGGACGTTTAAGGGTGCTCTGGGGAAAAGTGAATACATATCCAAGGAGTCAATAGTGGGCCAGGCTGTGGGCCTCTACCTCCATGAGGCAGCTGCCACTGTGGCCCCCGCTGACGCTGGCGGTCCATGTGTGAGGACGCTGATGCTGACCACACCTAGGAGCCATCAAGTCCTTGGCACGGGCGCAGCGGCCAGTCTCTCCTAAGCACGACTCTTTGGGAGTCTTCTCTAGCGCCAGCCCCAGCACCACAAAGGTCCAGTGAGAACGAACCCTTTCTGGGAGAGCAGCAGAGCAGCCGGTCACTGTGCTGCTGTCTCCAGAGATGCTCGGGCCAGAAGCCTTGCTTTCTGCCTGGCTAAAGTGTCAGAGGAAAGTCCATCAGTGGAAACTGACAAATTAGGAACTGCAGATTTCTTCGTTTCTTGTTAGACTCTGATATGGGTATCTGATTTGGTCTATCAGTGGCCAGAGAAAGGGGCTGGGACAGGAGGGCAGGAGAAATATATGTATTGAGTACAGAGCGTAGCCTTCCCACCCTGGCTCACGCTTCTCATCACAGAGGTCAGGATGCTCCAGTTCACATGGTGGATAAAGGACAAGGCTTGGACTTGAACCCAGGACTCTCGGATTCTACACTCAGCATTCGGGATTCACGTATGTATGTGTGTGCCGCACCTGCCTGTGGAGGCCAATGGTGGGATTCATGTATGTATGTGTGTGTGTGGTATATATGACATGTGTGTGGAGGCCAATGGTGGACGCTGGCTGTGATGCTTGGTTGCTTTCCTCCCTGTTCCTTTGAGTCAGGGTCTCTCATGGAGGCTGACGGTAGGGCTGGTGACCACCACACTCCAGAGAACCTCACGGTGCTGAATATGTTACCGGCTGTTGTACGGCCATCCCTTCTTTTGTGTATGTGTGTTGGGGATTTGAACTTGGGCCCTCAATTCCTTTGAAGCAGACGCTCTTGCCACATGTTCGTGTTTTGACTTTGGTTTGGTGTGGTCTCCCTTCATACGGAGCTAGTTTTGGAAGGATCTGAATGTTTGAGGAGGTGTGTGGAAATGGGGAGGCCAGGGGTGGTGATGGGGATCAGAGTAGCATTTCGGATAGGAGAAGACCCAACAAAGACATACATAAAGGGACCTGCACTTAGAGTTCAGGGGCAGAGTTCTTGATTAGCATGTGCAAGGCTGTGGGTTAAAGGACCACCATTGGAAACACGAAGCTAAGAGAAGCCGCGTATGCAATCGGTTTATGTTGCGCTCAACTGCACACACCTGCAATTTCAGCATCTGGGAAGGGGAAGCAAGAGGAACAGGAGCCCAAACTCAGCCAGCCTTGGCTACACAGAGAATTGAAGCACAGCCTGGGCTACATGAGACTCTGCCTGAAACAAACGGAACAAGTAAAGAAACAAACAAAACCCCTGTTCACTTAATGCCTTTTTGTGTCCCGGTTACTGTGTGCATATTATTCCCAGTTCCCATGGCAACGGTGCAAGCTAGGTGTCATTCCCTTATTTTCTATTTTCTCTTGTTCTTGTTTTAGCGATGAGATAACAAAAGCTCAAGGAGGGTAAAAGTGAATTACTCTACATCACATGGGTCTCTCATGTCTGGGTCTATATTTGAAGCAGAATAAATGCTAAAAAGCCAAGAAAAGCATTGCACACCTAGCAGCACAGGCCGAGTCACCAGGCACATCACTGCTAAATCCCCTTTTTATTTCAGTACTGCAGGGGCACACGCTGGCACCGCAGGAGTCTCCCTCCGCCTCCCTTATGGTATCCCCCCTCTTCTCCAAGCGCTGAAGTCTTGTCTAACTGTTCAAGCTTCACTTGAAGCATCAGAGGTCGAGCCCAGGGTGAGCGCGTGCTTAGCTTGTGATCCCCAGGAGCCTCTATTCAGCAGGCAATTCAGACAGGAGGGAAGACAAGGGAGAGTGTCCCAGGGCCACCAGGCCAGGCTGAGAGAGGCCAGCGGCAGAAGAAGGTCAGGGTCTTCCACCAGGGACCATAGTGGTATCTAAAGCAAGGACATGTCTAAAGCTTCACCATGGAGAAGTTGAGCACAGTTGAGGGTTTTGAGATCAGGAGAGAAAAGTGGCACAGATTAGTGGCTTCCAGACTGCTCTGATAAACTGAAAATGTGCCCCACGCTACAGCCTAAGGCCCACGTACATTATCAATGTCTCACGTGCTTGTATGTGCCCTTGCACGCATGTGGAGGGCAGAGGTGTGTATGGTTTGTCGTCTTCTGTTGCTCTCCGCTCCATATTTTGAGGCAGGGTCTCTCGCTGAACCAAGAGCTCACCGGTTCAGCTGGGCTGGCTAGACAGCGAGGCTGCTGGATCCTCTAGTGCCTGCCCATCCAGCACAAGGGGGATCTGAACTCAGGTATTTGTGCATGCACAGCAAGCATTTTACCACCGAGCCGCCAGCCTCGCCCATACATTACCAACTAAACCCCGAACTTTGTGAAACCACGCTAAATCTTAGAGCAAGGGTGGAATTTGGAATTTGGTATTTTCAAGCCCATTCTAATTACATAGGATTATAATGAGTTGCCAGCTGGCATGAAAACACACAGTTGTAGGTCACCACATGGATGAATGACCTTGAGCAGAAAGGAGCCAGGTTATTCCTGGAGTTCAGACTATGGGGAAAGAAGATGTGGGAGACGAAACCTGCGGTGTGGAAAGAGCCTCCTGCTCGAAGACATACATTTTCATAATACCAGCGGACAGGAAAAGCAGAGTGCATGTGGCAGAGAATGCCGGCCAAAGACTCAGCAAAGTCCTCAGGGAGGGTACCTTCAACTGCGTTCAGAGACACTGAGGCCTGCCCCAGCAGGGTAGGGCTCAAACTGTCCAGGAGAACGAGCTGGGTGTGGGGTTTGTGCAGAAGGCTTGTCTCAGAAACAAAGCATCCATGTCTGGGGAGAAGCTCACATCTGGACCTTTCAGATGGCCCCCAGTTGTATTTACGTAGAGGCAGAGCATCGAACATCTGGGTGGGAGACATCCATAGACAGCAAGGCCTCGGCTGCCAATACATCTTTCCCCCTACACAGCCCACAGGGGAGAGGGCTGTTATCACCTGCTTACCCAAACCCAGTCAGGAAATTGACTGAATTCCTGCTGGGCTGAAGTTTTATCAGTTTTGCTTAACATAAGCAGAGGGTGGTATTTTTAGTTCTCTGTGTCAGAAAGGCCCCTAAACATTTTGGAGCTAACATGTGTTCTGCAGAATGAAGGTCCCGGGGAGTCCTGGGCATGTACAAAAGCATAAATCTTACTTTCCTTAGTCTTTCAGCGATTGCTCTTTGTTTTCAGCTGCGATAGGAAAGGCATGGTCCACATTCTGTGCTGGACTCGCAGACCCGAAGGGGAGGCGTCTTTTCCCTCATGTTAGGGATTTGGGAAAGAAAGGCCTGCAGCATCAAAGGGATGCACACATTCATGACACCAGGACGGATCCTACAGCTCTGGCTTCCACATTTATACCCCCATTACACCCCGAACACATTTGCATAGCCCTGTTACTAGGGGGGACCCCTCACCATTTAAATAGGGGGCAGTGCAGTTGAGAGTGCTGACTAAGAGCAAAGTATTCTCGTCTACTCCCCCACTGAAGCCGCACCATACCCTCTCCGCAGTTTGCAGATGAGAGCCCAGGATCAGACAGGTGAAATGCTTGCTCAGGGGACCACGTTAGGAGGATGGTATGGGTAGGAGTCACATCTCAGCTGTCCTGTCCAAGGCTCAAACTTTAAACCGACCCATACTACTTCCTCCCTGCTCATCCCCGTTCTAATTTGTGCCAATGTTCTATCATCTCATTTTTAATAGAACCAGCTCCTCCGGCGGTCCACTTGGCCTCTGGTCTGCTCACAGCAGTTCCTTAGTAGCCTGGAACGGAGCAGCACTCTGGGCCAGGGAGAGGGCTTCACTGGGAGTGAGCTGGCTGGAGCATGGCCCTGTGCCCAGCCTGGCTGTGGGGACATCTCTAATCAGTGGCTGCCAGGCAGATGACAGATGGTGCCACTATTTGCCGGAGCCATCTTGCCTTCTGTTGGAGGTTTGTCAGAGGCCAGGCATCAAAGGACAGAGACTCTGATCCCGAGCCAGAGGGTTCCCCTTCAAAGGGCTGGGCATGTCCAGGACTCAGGGACACAGCAGGACGTCAGTCTGCAGGAGGCTTTAGGATGGCTGTGGTGTCTACAATCGCGCTCCGTCCAGGTTTTGCTCCCGAAGCCACAGATCAGTCAAAGACCCTCTTACAGAATCTATCACCTCAGAGCTCAGACGGAAGGTGACACTCAATGGGTGCTTGATGTCTCTTGGTCTCATTTCTACTGAGTCGTCGTTACGTGACCTCCACTCTGGGACAGCTCTGCTTAACAGCTTTTACTTCCTGTTATAGAGTCAAAAATCTGCCTCCTTTCAGCTTCCTTCCTTCTCTTGGCCTCAGCCCTATTCCCTGGGAGTCTAGGAAGTATGTCTGGTGTTTCATTCCCCAGAATAATCCTTCCAGACTGAAGATAGGGCCAGTCTGTGTCCTTGAGTTCTTCGTCAGAGACAGAGACCTTGAGTCTCTGATGGTCTTCAAGTAGCAGCCTTCTAGGTAAATTCCCCCCAGGTCTGTCTTCCTTAGTATCCTCTCCCTCTTCTAATCTGGCCCTTATAAAATCCTGGGGTATGGACTGAGGAGCTGGATTGGATTTGGTCTCCAAGGAACCACAAAGCTGTCAGAAGGTCAAACACATCTACTCTTAAGTCCAGCACAGAGGAGGCAAAGGAACAACGGACACAGATGGCCTAAGGACAGAGATGGGACTTCTAGAACTCTAGGCCTCTGCTGTCTGGGGAGATGATCTCTGAACTCAGCCACCAGGCTGAGTCTGGAGTCACTCAGTGGACCAGAGAGGAATATCTTCTTCATCGTCCCTTGGCTTTCCCAGGGGAAGCTGCTGGGGCCTTGATAGATTGATGTCCTCTCTTTCCACTGCATCCTTCTCCATCCTCCCTGAGGAAGCCGGTCCCATCCACTTCTCAAATCCTCCTGGACTCCAGTTTCTCCATAAACACCACCTTGAGACATTCCCTACCTCTGCCAAAGTTCACTGACTAGTATCTCTGTCCTTTCTCCCAGGAAGCCCTGGCAAGAGTTGAGGCAGCAACTCAGTCTGTTTGGATGCCAACTATGCATGAAGTTTTCTTTTCTCCCGACTTTCCATGGGCTGGGTCTAGACCTGCACTATGAAATATTCAGCGTCGAGCGGAGACGCTGGTTGATTGAACACATCCTACTGAGGCCAAGTCTTAGCCTGCAATTACCAGGGGCTCCCACCAGGCCTCCTCCTCAGCGGATGGGGAGGGGGGAACTGAGGGTGCTACCCGGCTCTCAGGGCAGCAGGCAGCCGTTCAAGGCTTCTGGAAACAGTAAAACATTCAATGAAATGCTACTCATTGGCTATAATACTATGGGCTCAGAGCCTTTGGGGACTGACCCAGGATCCGAGTGTGGCAGGGGCAAGAACATCACTTTCTTTAAAAATACGTTTTTAGTTAATTCTTTGAGAATACCATACAATGTATTTTATTCCCCTTCCTCCTCCTCTCAGATACATTCGTAGGGACTGTCAAATTATTATCTATATTTCTTAACCACTTTTTCTTAGTTTATTTCTGTGACTTCCTGAGATGCAGGTATGTTACATAAATTCTTTTAATTGCATCAAATCCAAGTTTATCCCACTTGATATTTTAATTGTCTACTAGGTTTATCTACTTGACTACTGTGTGTGTGACTGGGTTTGTCATGGTGCGAGCCTGAAGGTCAGACATCACCTTCTAGGAGTTGGTTCTCTCCCATCATGTATAGCCCATGGATAGAACTCAGGTTGTCAGCCTTGTAGGCAAATGACTATACCTGCTGAGCCATCTTGATGGCCTAATATCTCAAACGTTTATGTTTCTTTAATATCCCCGTTTTCTGATTGGGCATCTCCATAGCCACCTGTTCCTATTTCATTCAATAATTTTTAATCCTTTAAAAAAACTTTGTGTTTACTCTGTGTGGCTTTCACATCATATATCTTGATCAGCTTTGGTCAGCCCACGGGCTCTCCCTATCCTCACCACCAGGGTGCGCTCTCCAGCACCACCCAGCTAGGAACTTCTTATTTTTATCACCTCTGCTTACAGCAGCCTCTCCTCGGTCACCAAGCACCTGTTCAGGTGGCTGGAGCCCCAGGTCCCACGAACCTAGCCTTTCCCAAACGTACATTCCAAATCCAAATTTCTCTTTAGAGAACACCTCCCTGGAATCAACATGACTCCTGAGATTTGAACATGGGTAGCAACAGCCTGGGATCCCAAGGACTGCATGGGACTTGATGTTATAGTGAGGGAGGCTGAGGCACAGCTATGGTCCAGAAGTGAGGGGCCAGAAGCTGTTAGGTTCTTCCTGGGTCCTTCCACAGCCTCAGTCCACCATACAAGATGGTGAGTATCATATCTGTGTCTGAGGACTTCCCTGATCTTTCAGAACACCTGCACACACCACACATGCACGCACACACACCATGCATGCAAACACACACACACATGCGTGCACGCACACACACACACCACACATGCACGCACACACACCATGCATGCAAACACACACACGCACACACACCATGCATGCAAATACACACACACACAGACACACACACACACGGAGAGAGAGCTGGCTGTCAAGTGTCAGAATTTCTGTATGGTGCATGGACTACAACCTCCCTTAGGCACATGAGGCTGGTTGGTGAGGGTGTCCCAGAGAGGGATGTCACATAGAAAGCAAGGCAGAGAGAAGTAAGCGGCTTTGGCAGAATTTCACTTGCGTGTCTGGGTACTCAAATTTGGCAATGGTGGAGAAAAGTCCTTTAATGATGGGAAAACCCTAAGTGCCTGAAGCTGCCTCCATTTCTAGTCATTAGGGTAGATATTAGGGCCCTCTTGCCAGTAGCTGGGTGGCCAGGCAATTTTCATTTCAATAATTAGCCTCTGTAAGTCTCACAGAACTGGAGACAGATAAAGGCAGGACCAGCCTCTCACGGAGCTAATTGTGCCCAGAGTTGTACACGCCTAATCAAGCCACGCACTGCCTCCATCCCTTTCATCCAAAGGCTCAAAAGACTTCGCCATCAGTAATTAAGCCTCCTCAGTGTCTTAAGGAAAGGAATTCTCCAGGGCAGTCAGAATGGAGAACACTCTCCAGGGTGGAGGTGGTGGAGAAGGCAGCAGTGGTGCTAACTGCTAGAACAGTAGGGAGCCAAGAAGAGGTCTCCATCCCTGAGAATGGCCCTCAGTGGCTACTCACCTCTGAGCTTTCTGCCACCACAGGGTAACTGATGGCTTCAATTGTACCTGGCTAAGCCACAAAAAGCCTTTCTTAATTAATAACAGGGCTATTCTATGGAAGATATGTCTGTTAAAAAGTTCTGACAGGGGTGATTAGAAACCACTCTCTCAGGTTCGCAGACTTGGAAGGGAATGTAAATGAGGGAGCCATCCAAGACCCGCCAGATGCTGGGCGACTTTTGTACATCCACACAGACCCCGCCAGCCCTGGATGGACCCGTGATGACAAGACCTTCTATACATCCACACAGACCCCGCCAGCCCTGGATGGCCCCGTGATGACTGGCCCTTCTATACATCCACACAGACCCCGCCAGCCCTGGGGGACCTGCGATGACAGTCCGCTTATGACTATCACCTAGCATCCTCCGATCCTGGCCTTACACGGCCCATTCTGCTAGTGAGCTAACACTTAACTTTCTTTAAAAGAGATTTCCTGCTGCCCTAGCTCTGCTTTAGAAAGCTCACAAACAAGAAAATCCTCCTCCAGGAGAAGACTTCTTCTCCCCAGGCTCTAGAAAGCAATAGAGCATAGTGGATAAAGATGCAGGCTTTTTATCAAAAGCACCATCCAAACAGGAAAAAAAAAACTGGTAAGTCATCCTTCTCTGAAATTCTTGTGTTTTACAAAAGTCTGCAGAGGATGAAAAGTTAAGCTACAAAGTGGGAGAAAATTTGTGCAAGCCACCCGTCGACAAAGGCCTAGCAGGGAGATCCCACCAGGAACCCAAAACTCAATAGTGAACTAAACAAACACTCCAAAGAGATGAGTAAATATCTTACCAAAGAGGCTATACAGATGGCAGAGAAGCCCAGGGGGGAAAATACTCAGCATTGTTAGTCACCAAGGAGATGGGAATTGAAATCACTATGAACTATCGCCCTATACGCATCAGCAGGGCTAAAATGAAAAATAGCAACAACTCTCAGTGCTGACAAGGATGCAGAGAAACTGGATCGCCCGTGCATTGCTGGTAACAATGAAAAATGGCAAGTCCCCCCTGGAAAATAATTTGGCAAATTGCTTAGAAAACGGAGCATGCAATTACTGGACAAGCTAGCAATTGCACTCTTGGGCATTTAGCCCTCAAAAATGGAAACTTATGTGCACACAAAGGCCCACATGACGACATGTACTGGGGAGATACTCTGAGTAGCCAACAGCTGGAAATGGGCCAGATGTCGCTTGACAGGGGATTGGTTATATCAAAGTAGAATCCCAAGGAATACCGCTTGATGACAAAAAGGGATGACGTAATGACGGCACCCATGAATCTCCGGGGACTTATACTGAGCGTGTGTGGGTGGGAGGGGGCAGCACAGAAATCAAGCCCTTCCATAACATTTTGGGAATGCCAGTGCTTCAGGAGGGGAGACCAGAGAGGGATCGGGTGGAGTGTGGCTGCAAAGGGCATCGTGAAGGAGGTCTGTGCTGGAGGACGTTGCGCCACCTCTCCTGCAGACTCAGCTGTCCCCGCCGTCACACTCTTAGAACTAACCAAGGACTCTCAAGCGAAGTAAGAAACGGGGGTGAGGAAATGCAGTGTCCCAATGCTAACATCCCGGTGGGGACATGTGCTCCCGTGATAATGGCTTGCAAACTTGGACTGGAGACACCGTGTAAGGGACGCACAGAGTATCTCTGCGTTATTTCTGTATGTGCACTACAAGTGGCTCAACAAAATATTTTTAAATGAGGGTGTCGAGTCGATGCATCTTGAGTCAGGCACACCTGCATTTGAATGCCGAATCTGCTTATGTGCTTCTGTGCTCATTTGGACAATTAAAGTACTTGAGCCTCAGTTTCCCCATCCAGAAAATGAAAGTACTGCCTGTCATTCTGCAGGGCTGTCCTGAAGTTTAGATGAGGTAAGAGAAGTACTCCACTTTGGCCCTGGCACAGAGCAAGGGCTCAGTCAACAACAGGTGTAGACCACGCCTCTTTATCCAGGATAAATGTTTCTGTACCTTAGCCCAGTTTGATTATCACCTGCCCTTTCTCCTTTCTGCCCATTTGGTCAATGTTCCTTTTTGGAGGCCAGATGCACCAGGTGCACTAGGGGAGGTCTGACTTCAGACGCCAGCCATGTCACCTTGATAACGCCAGGTTGACAATGACAGCCTGGTGAGTCTCGTTACCACGGACAACGCTGACATCTTAGGGTTCTAGCCAAACAGACACACTTTGCATGCCATTTGTTTTCTATGCAATATCTTTCTTCATATTTATCCAACCCTGGGTATTAGTATTAATACAAACACCACAGGCAAGACGTCTTGTGTTTCTTTCTAAATCTCCAAGACGTCCCTGGAACCTGGGTATGCTGATAGACAGCCAGAGTAACAACTTCCTATTAATCACATCTCCTTGTATTCAAACCCCGTGCACCCTAACCCTGCCTCCAGGGTTGGCCATGTGTCTTCCACCTTGTGAGCCATAAGCCTAAAACAAATTCATAGCAGA
Organism: Alexandromys fortis; assembly: GCF_014885135.2. Taxonomy (NCBI): domain Eukaryota; kingdom Metazoa; phylum Chordata; class Mammalia; order Rodentia; family Cricetidae; genus Alexandromys; species Alexandromys fortis. Next base: position 5,499,957 of record NW_026067967.1, on the reverse strand, counting down.
GGCAGGGAAGACCCCTGAGTATCAGGGCTTGCCTTTTCTTACTACTGTTAGGCAATTAGCATGATTCAAAGGACTTTGGATCTCGCTGCTAGACCCAGGGCTGAGCAGCAAGATTTTACTGTATTTAGCCACCTATGTGAACCCCTAAGCACACTCACCTACCCAGCTCCATGACCTTCGGAACCAATGAAGGATTAGTGTAAGTTACTAGATTTTGGGGTAGCATATCACATGGTAAAGAGAAACTGCTGTAAGCATTACTATAATTTCTATATCGTAGGTGAAGCGACTGAGTGAGACTCAGATGAGTCAAGTGAAGAACAGCACCTTAGAACTTGTATACCTCTCCGTCGTTTTTGCATGATTTAAGCTACCCCTCTTCCATAGCTTACTGCTTATATTGGTAGTAGTCTCTATTTAAGTGACTGCTTAGCCATATGCTCTAAGCTGCGTGCTCCCAAGCCCCTCAAAGAGTAGGCACTTAATATATACTGATTGGCTAACTGGATGAAAGTGCAATATCTCTGAGTAGCTGGGCTATCTCAGGCAGGAGACGCACACCCAGGGAGGAGGACCCTGTTGCCCAGTTGCATAGCTAGCAGGGCCTGAACTCTGGCGAAGCTCTGCTCTCCTAGCCCAGAGAGCAAAGGTCTGCCCTTCAATTTTCCATGCATCCCGAGGGCGAGACAGACAAGGAAATGAGTAACTGCCCCCACAGTTCGGAGGGAACGTTCCTGGATGAATTCCATATGTTTCAGGAATGCCAATCTCTGTGCTAAGAGGATTCTGATCAAAACAGGCTCCCAGCTGGAGCAGAAGCATACTGGCGCAAACCCCACTGCCTGGGATGGGAGATGCCGGTTAGTTGAAATCCTGGGTGAGCTTGTGCCGTCCACCCCCATGCAGACCCAGGAACATGGTTCCTAACCTGCAGACTCAAGGGCACAGAACATCCCCTTCTCTCCTCAGCTCTATGTCAGGCTGTACGTGGGACTGGCTACAAATGCCTGCTTCCTTTTGTTCGGTCCTCCTGCTCTGTTTACTACACCGAAATGATGCTCTCTCGTATGTTCCTAACCACTGGGTCCCAAGAATCCCGACTGTACCTGAGCTGGTGTTTACCTTGACAGCAGCCAGCAGGCACCGAGACCAAGCTGTATCCCTCTGTTGCCTCCGCAAGCTCTCGCCAACTGTCTCCTGGGTGGCTGTGGCGTCTCTCTGCCTTTTAGGAGGGTCTTGAGTTAGTCCCCTCTGTGGGGAAGCCCTGGCCCTTGCCCTTCCACAATCTAATGTTACACTTGGGTCACGGCAGCCTGGCTTCCCGGGGACTTTGTTCTCTTGATCAGAGACCTAAATTTGTTTTCATTAAGAAACGCTGCCCGTCACTCCATCAAGTCTGCCCTTTTGGGTTGTTAACCTCAATTAATGGTGCCAGCTTTGGAGGCCACTCTGCAGGAGAGGGAGGGGGCAGGCTACTCGGTCTCAGCAGGCTGGATTACAGGGGCTGCATCTGACTTTGACTAGGCAGCAGAAACCCCCATTTGCCCAGCTGTCTTCTTAACAGACCACCCACCCACACTACCTTAGATAGGGGCAGCCGTGGTCACCGAGAGCCCTCACTCTGGGGACAGGATCCACATCCCTGCTCTGCTGTGTCCTAGGGTGTACCATGGTACTCCCTCCTTTCCCTTCCTCCCGCTTTCCTCCTCCTCCTCTCCAAAGAGGAGACACTGATTCTACCTCCCTGCTGGGGCAGCTGCGGAAGGGCTGGCGACTTAAGGAGACAAAGCACTTAGAACAGACCACAGCTAACTCTTGGCGGGTTTCCCCTCCAGCCACGTGTGTGTGTGTGTGTGTGTGTGTGTGTGTGTAAGGAATATGCATATGTGTGTGGATGTGAGGTCATTCCTCAGGAACTGTCCATCTCATATTGTCCACCTGTTTTTTGAGACAGAGGCTCTCACTGGCCTGGAACTTGCAAAGTAGGCTCTGCTGGGCAGCTGGTGATCCCTAAGACTTCTGGTCTCTGCTTCCCCCGCACCAGGATCCACAGTACACGTTAGTGGTGTTGTTGTTGTTATTATTATTATTATTATTATTATTATTATTATTAATGTGGGTCCCAGGAAGCAAACTCGCGTTCTCGTGGTTACAAAGCTAATACGTTCCCGACTGTCCAGTCTTCCCAGCTCTGGAACTGGCTGGTTCTCATCCTCACCGCAAAGCTCTCATGGCAGTTCTGGCCTTCTCCACCCACTCATCCTTGCCGTGAGACACAAATAACTCCCTTTAGCAGGACTTAGTCCTTCCTTTCGCCACAGAATAAATGTCTATTGGGACCCTACGATATACTCTGATTAGTGATCAAATACAATGTGATAAGGATCTAGGCAATGATTGTGCATGCATGATCTGGTTTGAGTCTCACCCTTGAACATGGTTGGCATAAGCCATGGTAAATCACCCAGGTTTTGCCTTCCTCCTTGCCATGGCTGTTATTTTCCTGACGACCTATGCCAGTGTCTGGTTGGGCCCTGCAGAGGCACAATGTGGCAGTCCCTTCCCAGCAGAGCCCCTGGCCTTGTCCAGCTCATGCCAGCAGGGAAGAGAGGGAGCCCTCTCTTCAATCATCCCAGCAATCATCCCAGGTCGCCGTGCCGACCCATCCTCTCTGGGAAACCTGAACCACCTTCAAAGAGGAGCTTTTAATTGGCTTAGGCTCCGTGCCCACTGCAAAACAGCTTCCAAAAATAGGATTCGTGCCCCTCCCACTCCGCACAGCCGGCCAAGGCCCCACATCCAGGGCAAGTGGCTGGACACCGGCCCGCTTTGTCGAGACTTCCCTGAAGATGTGCCCTTGTTATGGCTTAGTGGGGTTGGTGGAGGGATGGCTAGGTCCTGTCTCTTCTTTGTCCCATGAATTTAAGAAATGGGTGCTCAGGAGAGCCTCGGGTGAAGAAAGAATTGATAAGGGCCTGGCCAGTGATTCTTCCAGATAATATGAAGCCTTAACAGTTAAAACTATGACGAGAGATTGGCTTAGCATTGCCAGATGGCCCAGGTTACCCTGGGAATACACCAGGCTGAGGCCTTACCCGGACCCACTACAGCTAGTCCCACCAAAGCTAGTCCCACCGTGGTTAGTCACACGGCAGTTAGTCACACCACGGCTAGTCCCACCAAAGCTAGTCCCGCCACGGCTAGTCCCGCCACGGCTAGTCCCGCCACAGCTAGTCACACTATGGCTAGTCACACCACAGCTAGTCACACTATAATGTCAGTTAACTTGAGACTACCCTGAGTAGCAGGTGTCGCAGGCTCCTTCCAGCAGGTCAGAGGTCAGCAGGAGAAGCATGGAGTTTCTCTCAGGAGAGCTAACTCTGGCACTGGCTTCATGGTCATTGGCAAATGGCTAGACTGTACACATTGTGGCCCAAATGTTGGCTTTTTCTTACTGGCCACCTTGTAGGTATTTGGTGAACATTGCTCGCCACATCCTTACCATCTTATATAAACCCCATCTCTGGTGGGCAAGGACTTGTCCTATACACTCTAGGTCTTTGTGTTATGTGTATGGTACATTTGTGTGCATGAGGATACAAGTGTATATGGGCCGGCGGATGTGGGGGATGGAAGACAATTTTGTGCTCTAAGCTTCAGGCAGCATCTCCCTATATTTGAGACAGGGTCTCTCATTGGCCTGGAGCTCACCTACTAAATTAGGCTGTCTAGGTAGCAAAACTGAGCTCTTCCTATCTCTGCCTTCCTAGCGTTGGGATGGCAAACATGCACTTCCACACTTGGAAAGGGCTTTATACGAGCTCTAGGAAGTCAACCCATGTCCCCATGCACCTGACAGACTACCGTCTCCCCATGGCACCACCCCAATTTAGAAGGGAAACGGCATTCAGAGGTTTACACAGTGAACCTCAGCGTTTCGTTCCAACCCTGCTAGGAGGAAGGTTTACAGCCAGAGATGTTGAGAGTGTATCACACCAGCAGGTACACATGGCCTTGAAACTGTGCAACACAAATATGTGTTATTCCCATTGAGGAAATGAAGCCTTGTCCCAGGTCACATCGCTGGCAGGAGGTAGAGCTGGGATTCGATATTTTCCTCCGAGTCCTGGATTCCCTTCCCCTAGGCTGTAGCTGCCTCTTTCACAACAGCCTGTGAGAGGATTTCCCTGATGCGGGACAGGGGCCACAAATCTGCAGAAACAATCAGGCTGATGGTATTTAAAGACCCTGCTATTTGAAAAATCTAACAACAAGCAGCTGAGAATAAATGCCAAACCTCTGACTGCTTAGAAACACCACCTGGGGGCACAGAGGTTTGCCACTGTGATGGAGGCTTCCTGCCGAAACGCAACAGTGTTGCAGACACTTGTGCAGAAGCGAGGCAGGCTGGGAGCTGGCGGAGGCAGGGTCTGGGGAGAGCTGTGGAGTTTGCCTAGCTCCACATGCGTCTGGTCACTCATCTAGTTTTCTGCAGGGCACATCTCTGAAGGCAAGACGAGCCATCCTCCTGAACCAGAAGACAAGGCCCAGAGACAGAGTGCACCTCCAAAGCTGCACAGCTGGGATTTTGGACCCTCAAATGCTACACTGAACATATATGTACTACATATAAGTTTTAGCTCCTGTATGCTTCTGTTGCCCACACCACAGGTGCTGCCTGGGTTCTGTGAGTTCAAGCATTGTATCGCTCTTTCCTAAGGACCCTGTCTGAACTAGTTTGCATACACCATGGGATACCCAATGGGGTTTCTGTAGTTCAACCCTGTAGGGTCACACTATCTAGTCAGGAACCAATCCGGACATAGCCCATCCCCATTTGAGCTCCTGCAGCAGTGAGGCTTCCCTTGGCTAAATGAGAGAAGAGCTAGCCTGGCTTCTTCAGGAAAAACTGATCCTTGGGAGAGTTGGGAGGGGGCAGTGGGCATGTGCTAGTCCCTGGTGTTAGCAAGACAAAAGAAGGACCAGATTATTGGCTCTAGGGCCCTCATCTCTGGACTAAACCGGGTGGGCGCTCAATTTTTTCTTATGTGCTTTACATGCGTGTTCTTCTGGGGTTTCACGTGTATTGCGAGATGCTTAGTTAAAAACAAGTTGGGAAACTACTTCACTGACATAGAGATCCGGCCTGACCTCAGGGAGAGCAATACAGAACACTGGCATTTCGGGGGAGGTGGGTAACCTGACTCCTTCATTCTTCATTTTCACATTTGGGAACTCTTTCATGAACGGGTGCTGGCTCTTTCTATATCGTCTGGCTCCCTGTTATGAGCTAGCTAGCACTCTAGGCTGTAGAGATACAGAAACAACAACAAACACATCTCCCATTTTACCTGCCTTCTTCTACCCTCTGGAAGCTTCTCCTCAGCCTTCAGAGTACTTTTTCTAAAAACGACTGAGACCACAATCATGCCCCTGTGGTAGCTTCATCCAGCTAAATGGGAGGAGAGTTGGCCTGGCCCTACCTTTGGTGGCTTGGTTACTCCACTGACCAGTTACAGCCATAGCAGTTAGCAGCCTGTCAGAAATGCAGTCTTGGGCTCCACCACAGAGCTCCTCAGTCTTAATCTGAAATTAGACCTTCAGGGTCCCTTGTGAGCCCCCAATCCCAAGACCTGGTGGTACATGCTCATATCCTCTCCACCCTGTTTTCAAACATACCGCTCTTAAGACCACTCTATCCCTACCTCCTCCCCTCTCCTTCAGCATCTATCCACACTGCCCTCTGCCTAGAACATCTTCCCCTCACACCAGCAGCTAAATCCTCTCAAGGCAGGCTCCCATGTGCCTGGGGTTCCCTCGACTCCCCTTTTCCCTTCCATATGACCCTTGAGGCCTAGCCTCCTCTCTCCTGAAGCGCAGGGCTCAGCAGTTGCTCTGGCATGTATGCAGGCATCTGCTTTGTTATACATATGGAGAGTTACACATGTTACACATCCGCCTCGTTACACATATGGAGAGTTACACATGTTACACATCCGCCTCGTTACACATATGGAGAGTTACACATATGTTACTCATCTGCCTTGTTACACATATGGATAGTTACACATGTTACACATCTGCCTCGTTACACATATGGATAGTTACACATGTTACACATCCGCCTCGTTACACATATGGAGAGTTACACATGTTAACATCTGCCTTGTTACACATATGGAGAGTCCAGGAAGAGTCGGGCATGTGCCTCTTCTTCCCTTCATGCCCATTCTTTCAGATCCCACCTCAGTCCCTGTGCCTCCAGGCCAGCAGTTCTCAACCTGTGGGTCAAGACCCCTGTGTGGGGGTGGGAGTGAGGGATGGGGGAGAGGGTCAAATGACCCTTTCACAGGGGTCACCTATGACCATTGGAAAACACAGATCGTTACCTAACAATTCATAACAATAGCAAAATTACAGTCATGATTAGCACGGAAGATAATTTTATGGTTGGGAGGCGGGGTCACCACAGCCCGAGGAGGAGCAGTGTTAAAGGGTTGCAGCAATAGGAAAGTTGAGAACCACTGCTCTAGGTCCTAGGGTGCAGAAGGGATTTAGAGATTGCCATGGGAACACGCAGTTCAGCCAGAAAGACAGACTGCCAGACTTGTGAGTACAAACACATGTTCTCAGCACAGACCTGTAAATGGGATGTTTATTAACCGAACCCTTTAGAGGGCTACTTAGAAGCAAGGAAACCATCACTGTCTCCCCTCCTCCTCCTAATGGTTCCCTGAGAAATAGCCCCTGGATTCCAAGTCATGTTCTCAGAAGCCTCAGTTATGTGAATGGACCTACCTCTGTCCATCCTCTCAATAAACACAGTAACACATTAGTTATTACCAGCAAAGATTTGCTGAACACTTACTTTGTGCCAGGCCATCAAGACTGCTATTTGGAGTATAAATAAAATTAACCTCTGCTTGCTGACCTCTCTGAGGTTTCTCCTCCAGCTCAGGGGAGAGTTAAGAATGTGGAAAACAGCAAGACTCACTGTTTCCAGAGTAAGTCCCTTTACCTCGAACAACCTCATTTTCTCTACATCTGTATTTCAAGGATTATACCAACGGTTATAAAGGCAGCCACAGATGACGGCCGGTTCAAGACTCACTGTCTACCCACTATTTCCCAGGCTAAATTAAATTTGTCTAAGGCAAGTCAGACAAAAAAGATAAGCCTGCCTAGTTCCTGTTCACCAGCTATTCAATTTCTCAGATTCCCTGACGGCGATTGGCAATCACATGGCTTTATTCTGGCCAATAAGGTGGAAAGAAAGCTCACTGGTGGGAGGAACTTGAGAGGTAAGTGGCTGATAACACTAATTTCCTTCTTATAAACATGAGGGCAGGTGGCCACAGTGGAACCAACCCTACATTGACAGGCAGGATTCCACCAAACCAGATTTGAGGATGGTGGCATAACTCTGCTCCTTTCTGCCTCTCCCATCTCGGTGCCCCTCACACCAACTTGGGCACCATCTACCATGAATGACAGCTTCAGCCTCCAATCAGATGCTGTCTCAGGGCAAACTGGGCGGGTCAAGCTGATGTGACAGAGGCTGTTGATTCTGAAAGCACTGTGGCCCCGGAGGGGAAGACCTTGGGGGCATAAGAAGCACAAGACACAATGAGAGAAAAAACAGGGGCCCAAGCCAGAGAGTATGGCAGGTACCTCAGAGGCCAGAGAACATTGGGGGTAGCATTGGGTCTGTACCCCCACAGCTCTGTCTCACAGGAGCCTAACTTTATTTAATGGGATGGTTGTCCCAAACTGGGCTCCCGCCTTCTCTAGAACTACCCTTTCTCTCAACACAGCAAATGGTTACTAACCAGAACAGATCCTTAAGAACCTACAGGTGTGGACAGAGGGAGGCATACCAGTGCTGACTCCGCCCATAGTCTTTGGCTCACAGATGAGGAAATTAGAGGTGTGGAGGAGGTAATTAGTCTTCTCCAAGGAGCCGATTCTCTGCGAGGTCTTCAAATCTCTGTGGTTAAGGCCCGGGTTGGCTACCACAGTAGCCATTCGCAGCATGGCATGGCTAGATTTAAAATTCCAATTGCAATTAAGATAAAATTAAGGTTTTAATTTTATTAGTCACACGTCCTGAGTACAACAGCCACATGTGGAGGCAGGAGTAGCCTAGGACCTTGGTATGGTCAGAGAATAATACAAGTTAGCACAGGGATCCAAACATGCTGTCTCCTGTTTGAAGGAGCAGAAATGGGTTAGGGAGACATGAACATCTGTCACTGTACAGTGTGCCTGATGACTGCTAGCTGCATGAACATCTGTCACTGTACAGTGTGCCTGATGACTGCTAGCTGCATGAACATCTGCCACTGTACAGTGTGCCTGATGACTGCTAGCTGCATGAACATCTGCCACTGTACAGTGTGCCTGATGACTGCTAGCTGCATGAACATCTGCCACTGTACAGTGTGCCTGATGACTGCTAGCTGCATGAACATCTGTCACTGTACAGTGTGCCTGATGACTGCTAGCTGCATGAACATCTGTCACTGTACAGTGTGCCTGATGACTGCTAGCTGCATGAACATCTGTCACTGTACAGTGTGCCTGATGACTGCTAGCTGCATGAACATCTGTCACTGTACAGTGTGCCTGATGACTGCTAGCTGCATGAACATCTGTCACTGTACAGTGTGCCTGATGACTGCTAGCTGCCTGTTTTTCTTGCCAGCTATACACCACGTGACCAATAAGACAGCGGGATACAGGAGTACGACAAAGACTTGGGCAAGGCCGGGCGTGCAAGCTGCAATTCGGACCCTGGTCCCTCTACTGCGCCTCTGTTGCAAAGGGCCATCTTAGCAGCATCTCCTCCTCCCTTCATTCATTTCTGAAAGGATAAACTGGATCTTCAGGGTGAGGGAAACCAAATTCCAGAAGGGATGGGAGGTGAAGGATAGTTGTCACCTAGGCCCGGAGGGAGGTGACTTTCCCTCTGCTTCTTTCTGTGGCCTGGGAGGCAGGTCATAGGGCAAACTCGTTCTTTCCGGGGCCTCCCTTCACAGGCCAGGCTGAGGTCTCCATAAATCAGGCTCCACTCACCCCTTGGACCCCAGACTGCAGTGGGAGTGAGGGATACAGCTTCTAGAAGCTGAGGCTTCTCGGTTCCCCCAGGGAGCTTGCAGCAGCTTCAAAGGCTGGGCCTGATTTATGAGACCGCTGATGGCTCCAGGCTGTCCCAGATCTATGCCTGTCCCAGCCCCAAGTTAAGCAGTTGACCAGAGGTGGGTTAAAACATCCGAGGCCAGACATAGCAGAAGAGGTCAGATCTGTTCCATCTGCTCTCCAGAGGGCTCTGAGTAAGTTATGTGGATGTTCCCGGCCAAGCCCATTTTCACCTTGCTGGGAAGTGGAGTGGGCGAGGGGCAGAGGTGGCATGGTCTGAAAACCTTGGATGTGGGGCCCAGGTTGTTTGAGGCCCGCCTCTGAAGGTAGTCCTACCGCCAGCCTTTGATGGTCATGGCTACCCTTTAAAGAAGCTTGGGCCACCTTTGTAACACAAGAACAACAGCTAGGAGGGCAAGCGGTATCCCAAGGGGTGGGTGGCAGGCAGCCAGGTCACACCCCCTCAGCTCCCTGCCCAGCATCCTGTCTTTGGCCTTTCTCTCTTGATCAGGAAAGACAAATGACCCTCGCGGAGAGCAGCGAGCAGACTCCTTTGCGGTCTCCCATATGCGCTACTGCGTGGGGGAAGAGGAGTGAGGCACTGGCCATGAAACACCTAGAAAACAGGACAGTTCTGACACCAGGGCCAGCGCCTGGCCTGCAGCCTGTGGGAGAGCTGGGACCCAGCTTGTCTCAAAAAGCCTCGTTAGCCTAAGGCCTCCAGGGGACTAATCGCATCTTCCTGCAGTGAGGGACCAGACTCCCTAGGGTTCAACAGAGCCCTAACTCTCTTAGTTCTCTGCAGCCACGGTGCCACTCAGCAGGTACCAGGCCACCCTGTTATTATTATTTCTTCTGGTAGCCTAAAAAAGTAGACATTTTCACCTGATTTGCAGGAGTTTGGAGGGATTTATGACTCATGGTTCATGCACAGCAGCGTAAGAGCTTGGCCCAGCTACATTTTCTCCTACCCCATTATGCTCCCACTGAGCACTGTAGCCTCAAAAAAAGGGCTAGCCTGGGTTAACCCAGTGAAGTTCTCCGTGCTGTACGATTGCTGCCTCTTTGTTGTTCTGTCCAGAGGATGCCTCAACTCCAGGAAATAACAAACACACACCATAGAGGTGGCAAGTGTGGACACTAAAGTCTGAACCTGGATCCAGCTGCCAGCCAGGCTTCTTAGCAGCTGTGTGTCTCAGCAGTGTGACTCTCTGGAAAGAACCTCTCTGATCTGTGTCCGGTTCTGCCCAGCCACCCGACCCAGGGAACGGTTATTTCCATGAAGCTTCTAGCATCACACTGGTCCAGGGTAAACAATGGATGGATGTTCAGGATGGCGATGGCCCTCCTGCCATAGGATCCAGTCAAGAAACAGAATGAGGAAAGTTCTGTGGACTCGACAGAGGTGGGTGAGGATTCTGTGGTGACATAATGATGGGGTGACAGGGTCAGTTACACTGTTTCAGGGATGTCCAGATGGAGCTTGTCTACACGGACAGGCACCGGGGAGGTTTCCAAGGCTCTTCTTTATGTCCACCCAAACCTGGAAAGCGCCAATTCCCTGCCCTCCCGCCTTCCCCACGGTCAGCTCTGAAGATAGCAAGCAGCTGTCTGGGCAGTCATTCCTTGGGATCTGTCCCCTGCTTAGCTAGGCTGGGATGCCAGAAGACCAAAGCTAGCCAAACATATGGGCCTGCAGCCTAGTAAAGCCCACAGCTGGGCCACGGGCTGACTTCTCTTCTGTTCCTTGGAATATTCTGGCAATGCTAAAATAGTTTCAGCAACTTATAGACATTTTCCCAGGGTATTCTGGTCTCTAAGGGAAAAATCTGCACTTTTCTCACACTTTTAAATCCCTTTCTTGGAAGACCAGTTCTTGTGTGAGTACACGTACACTCACACATGCAGATACACACACACACACACACACACACAATTTCGTCCTGGATGTAACGAGTAAGACTTCAGTATATAGACTTTGAGCCTGGCAAATCTCAATGACTGGATTTTATTTGCGTGTTCTTTATAATGAAGTTCTAATTATTAAGTTTTTTTAAAAATATGTCAGCAATGCATCAAATAATAGCAATTACTATACTATTTGTTAAGCTCATGCTAATTTTAAAAAGTAGTTTTCATCTCTATCCCTGCACCAAATCTTCACAGGAGGCTCGTGAAGACTCTGTTATCCCCATCTTACAGACAGGGAGGCAGAGGCAGGCTGACTTGCCAGAGGCAGATACCAATCCTGCACAGCTGGCATGGAGCACAGGGTGGAGATGTGGTACCCAGGGGCCTGTTTCCTCTGCCCCATGCCCTTGCCCCGTGCCAAGGAACCTTCCAGGCAGAGCTGCTCCTTCCTTGGGCTGTAAGGTTGGCAGAGAGAGACTCTATCACAACTTGAGTCTCTTCCCCGGAAGCCCAGACAACCCAGAATGCTTTGCACTTTCAACTGTGGATTCCTCTCTGGCTTTCTTGAACAGCACATCCCTAGCCAGCTTTTCATCCTCTCTGTGGCCTGAACAGATTCTTAAAGTCCAGATTCTTTCCTCCAGAACATGTATTTGGAAAATGAAATCTCCCCCATTTTTTATGTAAAAAACAACAACCAATAAATAAATAAACCAACCAACTAAACAAACAAAAACAAAAAACCCAGGTCCCCCAACCCTTCAGAACAGATACAAGGAACCCTAAAAACACATTTCCTAGCAACATCTGGTGCCAAACAACAAGCTGGGTGGTCCTGCCAGGACACTACCAAACAATGGCCATGAGAATCACCTAGATGCTAGTGAACACACTGAGATCCAGATATTTCCTGGTCACTGACCCCGGGGGGCAGGGGTCATACCGCGCATCCTTCTCAAAACCCGAATACAAAACCAGGTAAGAAGCCTTGAAAAATGAACGCCACTTGATTTAGAATTCCGAGTCCACAGACCCCAAGAAAATGAAACCCAAACATTCTATAACTATAAACTCTGTGAGCTGGCCAAGTTCTACTCAACTGGCAGCATAAGCACCGCTAAGAAGGGGAAGGTTCTTCCCACAGCTGGCCACGGCTCCACAGGACGACTTGGCCGTGCCACAGGGACACGCATAGTTCTCAACTCACAGGATCCTCCGTCCCCAGGGCCGTTGGCTGTCATGCCCACGTGCCGCGATGCTCTGCCTGCCACAGCCTCATCCTGGGTCTCCTGCGATGCATCCAGCCCATCTCCTGGCCAGTAACAGTCATTTTTCACAGACACCGTGGGATCCCATCACTCCCAGCCCAGGCTTATGTTTCCTGGCTCCCTCTCCTCCTAGGAGATCACCAGCTCTGCCCCCAGGACCCTCTGGTCTCCTCCCTCACAGCTGCTCGTTAAGCCCCAGGAATGTGCTCCTGGCCAGGCACCTGCTTCAGCTCAGGCTCCTCTCAGCGTGAGTCAGAGAACGTGCCTCCCCAAGGAGGCCCTTAGCAGTGGGTAGCTCCTCCCAAGTTCCCTAAGGAGGACTCACCCTCCAGGAAAGCTGGCAACAGGTCATCACAACAGGCTCCCACCCTCCTGGAACAGGGGCAGCCCCCACTCTCACAAGGAAGAGGAGCAGAGCGAGTCCTTGACTAGCGGACAGAAGTGTCCGTTTGCATTCGGTCCCCTCTCTGCCGTACTAGGCATGCAATGTGCCTCATCGGGACTCAGAGCTTCCGTGTACAGGGCAGGCCAACATGCCAGACCTTGGAGCCACAGACACCAGCAACTTTATCACCATCTCTGTGCAATGCCCATGTGGAATGGGTTTGGCACAGGCAGGTAGAACAATCAGAATTTTCAACCCAGCACCCCAACTTGCCTTGGCTTTCCTCTCCTGTCAAGTGGAACAGAAAGAGCCCCTGAAGCAGTTCACTGTCTGACCTCAGACAAGATGTGACATGCAGGAATGGCCTTACAAAGGGGTCAACAGGACAAATGTAAGCATTTACTCTGCCTTGCCCAAACCTGCTTCCTAGCAGCTAGTAGGTGCCCCTGGACATGACAGTGACAGCTTGCCATCAGGTCCCCTGAGCCTTTCCTCCCTCTGTGTGTGTAACTCCATTGCCCATCTAGCTCCATGGTCACTGGTTTCCTTCAGGTATCACCTGGGCTGTCCCTTCGGTGGAGCTCAACCCAAGAGAGGGATCCTAGGATACAATGCATCCTTTGGAATGCGACCATTCTGGAGGTCAGTCTCCTCACCTCGCTGTGGTCCAGGACCCATACTGAAGTCCGTGGGTCTTGAGAGCAGAAACCTAGTGTCCCCCTTGCTTTTGCCATTTCCTCCCCTGAGATGGATGATGTCATCATTTATTTCATTTTCAGTGTGTGTGTGTGTTCTTCTGGATATGTGCACATGTATGAGGGTACCTGAGGAGGCCAGAAAGGGCATCAGAGTCCCTTGGAGTTTCAGGTAGAGGCAGTTGTGAGCTGTCCAATGTAGGTGTTGAGAATGAAACTCAGGTGCTTTGTAGAAGCAACGTGTTCTCTTAACTGCTGAGCCATCTTCCCAGCTCCCAAGGTCCTATTGACTGACTTTCAGAATTATCTTCCGAGATGCTACAGGCAGGTTATCTTTGTGCAATTTTGACCTTGAACCCTCCCCCACTTCCTTCTTCCGCTTGCAGTGTCTTCTTGGGGAGGATCTGGACCCTGTTGTGGACCCTGCTATTTTAGCTGTGTAAAGGCACGCTGCATTTGTGAGCAGTGTAAGGATGTGTGTTCAGGTGTGTAAAGACATAAAAGGGTTTCACTGCGTCCGCCTAAGGTACCTGACTGAGCTAATAAAGAGCTAAAATGGCCAGTAACTGGGTAGGAGAGGGCAAGTGGGGAGGCTGGGCAGAGAGAGTGGACAGGAGAGGAGGAGGACAGAATGAGGGAGGAGAGAGGAACGTGCATGGGGCAAGAAGTCAGGCAGCTGCCGGCCAGCAGCCAGACACAGAAGCAATGAAAGTAAGATACACGGAAGGAAGAAAGGTGAAAAGCCCCGAGGCGAAAACACAGACTAAGAGGACCAGGTTAAGTTAGACGAGCTAGCTAGAAGTGAGCCTAAACCAGGCCGAGCATTCATAACTAATAAGAAGTTATTATTTCTGGGTCATGATTTGGGAGCTGGCTGGTGGTCCCAAAAGAAAAAGTCAGGTATAGGACTCTAGCTCCTTTTTTAATTTTTCTTCGAGGATTTTATAGATGAGTACCCCTGCCTATCCCCTCCCCACTGCTCTTGTGCCCCCCCATTCTACCGCAAATTCATGCACCCTTTTGCATTGTATGATATAATGCGATAGATAATATACATTATAAATCCATCCTACTGAGTCCATTTAATGTCACTCCTATGATGTACGTATTTAGGGCTGAGCACTCGGGATTGGATAACCCCTGGGGGCCTGGGCTCGTCCATGGGAAATACTAATTCTCCCTCTCTCGGTAGCTATTAATTACTTGTGGCTCTTCCAGGCCTTGTGAGACTTCCCTATGCACATGTCCAACCGGTAGGGTCGTGCAGATCTTGTTTAAGCAACCGTATTTCGGGGGTTTCATAGGCTCAGCTTCCCTGTCAGGATTAGATACCCAACCTGTCTGCCTTTTCTTTTGCAGTGTCCCCTGAGACTCAGGTTTGGGGCAGGGCTGTAGATATATAAATGGGAACGGGGCAGCCCACAATCAGGGCTTGTCTTTTGGTCAGTGGGGAATCTCTGTTCTGTTCCATCTGTGAATGGTCTGTCTGCTGCAGAAAGAGGCTTCTTTCACACGGGCTGAGAGCTACCCCACCTGCGGGTATAGGGATTTGGATACGGGTGAAATTATACCAGTCTGTATTATGTTTTCCTCTAGGGTCCGTGACTCGCAGGCCATAGGTAGTCGGGTTGACAGCAGCAGTCACGAGCTTCCTTTTATGAGCAGGCCTTAGGTACCATGGCTGCTGGCTACCCCTAGGATATAGGAGCCACGACTGCACCCTTGGGAATGTCTTTCCATGCCGGTTCCTCACGGATGACATCCAGCCCATCTCTATATGCTCATTTAAGGCTGGGTCTCCTGAGAATCTTGTATCCCTCACGTCAAGCCCGAGCCAGCAACAGCTTCTGTGATTTCTAAAGCACCCATGGCTTTTGTCAGCCTGCGCCTCTGTGTCACGTGAGCCCCTCTACCGCCCCCTTCTCATGCGTCTGAGGACATCTTGTTCTTATGCCATGGAAGGTTGACTGACATTTGCAGTCCTCCCTGCTCTGAGCACCCATTTCTTCACCTATGAACTAGGGATCGGGACATGTAAACGACAGGGGCCTCTGTAAGCATCATATGGTCCGAGAAAGCTACCACGGGCATCTAGCACACAGAATGCCTTTAGTTTGTGTTTTCCACAACCTGGCTCAAAGGTCACTTCCACTTGGCCTCCTCCCCCTCCTGCACGGCACTGACATCTAGTGGTCGTCTTGAATAACTGCAGGTGTGCATACCCGAAGCTCCAGTCCCTTTCCAGCATACAAGACCAGCCTACAGGGAAGGTCAGCTAGGTTTCTCTCTGTTTTTTTCCAAGCACTCATTGCCTCACAGTATCCACAATCTATCCTTTATTGTATACACTAATGGCAAACAGAGAATCACCAGCAGATGCAGGGCTGGGGCAAGACCAGCCCGTCAGTAATGTTATTTTGTCCACATCATTCCCCATGCCTAGGACACTGCCTGGTACACGGCAAATACCCCGGAAATATCTGTACAAGAAAGGACCCTCCACAGTTTAGGAGTCCACAGGACAACTAGTAGTGTTGTTCTTGGGGTCACAGGACCCACAAGGTGACTCACAACTGCCTGTAACTTCAGTGCCGGGGGCACCAGTGCCCTCTTCTGGTCTCCACAGGCACTGCACATACATGGAACATACACACACATGTATAAAATAAAAAAGATACAAATCTAAACAAACAAACAAATATTCCTAATCCTCTTATCTGTAAAAGGAAACTCTTCTGGGGCCCCTGTGCTCTGTGCCTTTTCTGTATCCACTCCCTAGAAAGGTCAGGTTGGATCCCCGCAGGGTATGACGTGAGACACAGAGTATAAGGGAATGTGGACTGGGAAAGGGTTGTTTGTCCTTCAGGGTCTGTGATATTGGGGATTGAGCCTATGACCTGGAGTGTGCACAGCCACGTAGCTAGTCCTGGAGGGCTTCTCAGGGAGACACTAACTCTCAGCCCAGGACTCCATAGGAAGACAAGAATCCTGGTGGGAGACTGGCTGCCTGAGACAGGAGAAGACCTGGGCATCCTGAGGCTTCAAAAGCAGGAACCTGTCATCACTCTCTCGGGAATCTGGGGAAGCTGGCAGCACCCACGAATCACTGTTAGCCGCGATGGTGAACACTTTCAGAGAGACAGAGGAAGCTGATGTCTGTAAGGCAGCGGAAGGCCAGAGCAAAGCCCTGACCCCAAACCCTGGGCTGTACAGTTGATTTCCCTTGCTCCTAGAACTCCCCATCCCAGGTTCTACTTAAGAGCCTCCCTCTGACCTCACAGATGAGGCCTGAGTGTCCCTCCCTAAACACCCCAGATGAGGTCTGTCTCACAAACACCATACCCTGCTCTTTGCCAGTGTTCTCAAACTAATCACACCAAGGCGTCCCCGCCTGTAGCAACATTGGGAACCAATTGTCTGGCTATTTATTCTCTGACATGCCTAGCAGGACTCTGAGTTTCTCTAAGGAAATATTTGTCTTACAGGCATCCAAGAAATTCTTGAAGAGGCTAGAGTTCAGGAATAGAGCATTTGCCTAGCGAGCTCGGCTTTGATACTCAGTAAAACCAGGAGTACGTGGAGGAAGAACAAGAGGGAAGGGGGGAGGGAGGGAAGGAAGAAGAGAGAAAGTGGGGGGGGGGAGGGAGGAGGAAGAGGAAGAGGAGGAGGAGGAGGAGGAGGATATATCCTGTGGGGGTATTTTCTAAATTAGAGTACACAAGAGAATAAAGACATTCTGCGCCTCTCCCTACTCAGGGAGACTCACATACAGACCTTCTAGCATCTGACCCTCCAGACTGACATGATTTTGCTTTAAATAGATTATCTCAAAAGGTTTTTACCATATGTAGATCCATGCATGCACATGCCGGTAAGGCCCAATTTATAATTAAATTCTGTAATTATATCCACTGATCCCACAACTTAATACAACACAGGTGTGTGTGTTGCCGACCAACCCCAGCTCTAGTTCAAAAGGGTGAAATCCCTCTTTGCTCCCCCTCCACATACTTAATTGCTGGTGGAAAACCAATGCATGTAATTTGGCTTCATTTGGAATTCCCGCTTCCTTTCCCACTTCCTTGTAATTGAGCTGAGCTGAAACTTTGCAAACTCGCGTTACCTGTCTCCCCTGGCTAACCTCGTCTGCCCTTGGGGGAGAACCTGCACCTGGAAGCTCAGGAACAAAAGGTGAGTAGAGCAGCAAGTCTGCCTTCCTTCAGGGCTCCTTTTATCCCTGCCCTCAACTGCTCCTCCAGGGTCACATCTTAGAATCCTGATCCTTCACTATAGAAACAGCACACTACAGTCTATAATGTACTATCTGTGGTTTGGTGCATCTGTTCCTTACAGCAGGCTTGGGAGGCTGGCCCAGCAAGACTATTGGTCTTAATTTACCTAAATGCTAGTGGCTGTGCTAATATTTCACAAGACTCTCTTCAAGTCTCAGGACCACCGTGTGAAATAGCTGCCTTTTACAGACCGGGAAACTGAGGCACATAGAAAAGCTAAATGAGGGGCTGGAGAGATGGCTCAGCAGTTAAGAGCACTGGCTGCTCTTCCAGAGGACCTGGTTCAATTCTCAGCACCCACATGGCAGCTCACGACTGTCTGTAACTCCAGTTCCAGGGGATCTGATACCTTCTCACCAATGTACATAAAATAAGTTTAAATAAATTATTAAAAAAAGAAAAGCTAAGCAGTTTTCTCTAAAGTCACAGGGTCAGTAAGAGGCCAAGCATGGTAGTTCTGCCTCTGAGGCCCAGGGAGTTACAGGCAGAGAGCAGTGGAGTTTTCTGAATACTGAGGCTGATGCCTTCTGAATTCACTCTCCTGGGCACTGGTCATGGAGGAAATCAGCTCAAACAAAAGAGGAGCCTTGGAATGGGCAGCCCCAGGCTTGAGTCCTGGCTGTGCCCCTTACTAAACGAAGAGCCATCCAGTGTCTCAGTGTGGCATTTCTGCTGCACACCTCGTACAGGTCTATGCTGGGGACCCAGTAGAGCATCGCATAAAGAATGTCTGGAAGGCAGTAGATGCCTGATGGACTTTAGGTGACCTAACTATCTCTGGACTAAAGCTACTTGCAGGGGCATTTATAACCAGGCCTTAAGGTTAGGTAATAGTTGGTCCAACCTTCTACTTCGAAGAAGGAAACACAGACTGAGGGAGTGCTAACTTAGCCAAGGTCCTAGCACAGGGCCATGGTAGGGATGGGACAGGAACCCATGCTCCTGAGCTCCTGCCTTCTGTTCTTTCAACCACAGTGGGTTAGGAACTCTTCAGAGAGGTGGCCCAGTAAGGTTTGGTATAAGCAGAGTGGCAAGAAATGCCGGCATTAATGATCTTGTGCCGGGTGGCTGCAAGCCTAGCTGTGCAGTCATGCGCACGGATCCCCCACAAGAAATTCATATGCACGTGCATGTGTTAGATTATAAACACATGGATATACGTAGGCACCCATGTAAATGATCTGTTGGCTCCTTTTTCCTGGACGGTGCTGACCAACACAGTATCTTAAGCAAGCTCAAGGGAGCTTCACTGGTCAGAGACAAGGGGCCCTGTGCATCCTGGGGGACCCCACCCCTGGCAGACTTATGCAGGATTTCAAATGAACTAGTAGAAGAAGCCTTTGGTGTCCCTCCACTGTCCTCACGCCAGCAATGGTGATGGCCCATGAGTCTGGCAGTCACAGTGATGCTCCGGCATGGGCAGGTTCACACCTGGGGGATGTGTTCACACAGCAGCAGCTGGGTTCTGAGACTGCTCTCGGTGTGTCCTCCCTCTCCCTCTCTCCTCTTCTTTTCTCCCCTCTTCTTCCCCTTCCCCCTCTCTCTCACTCACTCACCTTTCCCTTCTGCCCACCCAAACCACACACTCACAAACACACCCCAGCTTTCAGCAGGTCCCTGGTGATCTGCTTTCCGACGAGGCCAGCCTCTGCACAGAGTCATTTTGCAGGCATTCGTGAGTTCCTCAGCACAGCGTATCTGTCTATGGAGAGATATTCGCGCTTCCGCCCTGTGCAGGGATCGGGACCTTTCAAGGAAGACAGGTGCCTGCCACCCTTCTGAGCCACAGGTGCCTTTTTAGGGAAGCAGAATATTACCACTTAGTACTTAATTCACGTCTTGTGTTTACCTGGACCAGTAGAGCTTGCCAATAAATCTGGCCAAGGACTAACGGCCGAGAAGACCTGTCAGCAGGCTCAGAGCCACAGGCTTTATTGCTGCAAGTATAGAGACTCCCATAAGCAGGGAGTGAACTCCAACTCCAGAAAGGACGCCTCCCCCCACTTGGGGGAGATTTCTGAAGCGATGAACCCTTGGTTCATTGTTGTGTACCTTGCTTGTGCCCAGAGATGCCTTCTAGCATGGAACAGGCCACAGAAGACTGAGGGAAGCTGCCATATAGATTCTACTATGGCCACACAGGGGAGAGAACTCAGGGTAGCAGGCAGGCTACCAGAACCAGAAGAACCTCTTTTCCCACATACAAACAGGAATGAAGGTTTGAAGAAGCTGCTGAGACAGCTTACTAAATACAGGTCTGGGGAAGTCCCTAAGCCAGTGCTTGCAGGCCAGATGTGGTTAGCTCGGTGCTTAGAAGGAAAATGGGTTAGAGGACAAGAGCAGTCTGACCAGAGAACCTGCTCCTCTTTCTTCAAGGTCAAGCCTGCGTCCTCAAGGAAGCCTTGCAACCACCGCTCCCAACTCCTAAGCCGCCTACTCTTTACACGTCCTCTGAGCATCCACCAGCCTGTTCCAGATTCAGGCTGAAACAGAGAGATCCAGCTCTTACATCCACCAGGCACCAAACTGTCTCAGGAGCAGAGACACACGAAATGGGAATCCTTACCCCTCACTGGCTTCAGCATCTTCAGGCCTCGTTCAAAGTGACAGGGACGGAGGAGGCTGGCCGTGACCGTGATGGAACAGCTCAAGAACGGCGGCACTCGGGCAAATGACAAACCTACACCGTCTCATGGTCTCTTGGAGGGAGAAGCAGCCAGGGCCCTGAGGGTCAGAATTGGCTGGGGGTCAGGGATAGAGCTGGACTCCTTTCAGGAAATAGAGGAGGAGGAGGGGGGAAGGAGGAGGAGGGAGAGGAGAGGGCTGTCTTGGAGCAGATCCAAGATCCAAGAGGGAAAACATAAAAGAAAATTCATAGCCTTCATATTCTAGTTCTCTGAACTTTGCGGGATTCTGACTTACTCCCCTGCCCACTGGACTTGTGTGTGTGTGTGTGTGTGTGTATGTGTGTGTGTGTGTGTGTGTGCGCATGCATGCGTGAGTGCATGTTGCAAGAGAGTTGGGGGGTTGAATCTCAGATTTCATGAAATCCATTTTAATCACCCTCTGCAATCCACAACACTCTGTAATTACAAGTCTCTTATGCTTGAGTATAAAAAAAACCCTCATGGAGAAAGCAACATTAAGCTTGCAAGCGGAAACATGAAAATTCATGAAACGCACAATTAAGGATCCGATGACAGTGTTAACTCTCTCCTTTGCCAGTCCGGGCACGGGGATTACCGAGAAAATGGGTAAATCTGAACCCTGAGGCTTGAGCTGCCCATGTTGGGAACCCTGACCCTGCCACACATAGTCTCTGGTGAATTACCATCCCAATAGTCTGCCCCATGCTGTTCAGAATTCAGAGCCCGAGCCCTGGGCAGGAAGGACCAGGCTCAACCTTAGAATGGCAGAAAGGACTAATACCTGTTGTCACCCAAGTCCTCTCCAGAGGGAGGGCTTCACGGAGGTGGGGGTACCCCTGCTCCTGTCATAGTGGGACCAGCTCCTGTCTGCCCCTCCACTCCCACCCACCCCCATTTCAGTGCCTTATTGCCACCCTACAAACAGTGTTCCCATCCACTCCCCAAGCTGGCTTCCTAAGCATGTGTTTGCAAAGAAAACCCTTCTCCGCCCCTTAAAATGTCCCTCGAACAACGCAAAACCCAATGCTATAGTGGAAGAAGTACCAGCTTAACTCTGAGACTTAGAAAAAAACGTGAACTCAGGAAGATGAAGGATGCTAACCAAATGCTGGCTGGTTCCTGCTGGGCTGGGTGCCTGTGGGCCAGAGGGGGCGAGGGAGGAGGAGATTAAACGGGCTTTATGCCTTTCTGTGCTTGCACATATTTTCCACAGAGCTTATGACCTGCAGTCAGGAAGTCCGGAGATAAACTGGAAATGTCACCTCTGCTCAGAAACCTTCTGTAGTTCCTCATTTCTTACGCGAGGAGCCATAAATCCAGTATCTGGTATTTATAGCCTCCGACGGTCTGGTCCTCATCAGTGGGCCTGGCTTCATGGTGTGTGATGCGTGAAGTTGCACAGGGCCTGTACTCAGAAGCAAGCGGGATTGGTGGAAGCTCCCGCAGTGGCTTTTTTAGGTTGTAAAAACGCCGGGCGCAGCTTTACTGTGCACCGTACTCCACAATTTTAGGGAACAGGCTCTGATGATCAGTATCTCTATCCATCCAACTCTTTAGCCAACGCCCTTCGGAGTCAGAGGCCATGGCAAGGATAACTGGGAAATCAGTGCAAGCAGCGTCAGGGAGGACCAGGGATTATCGGTTGGGTTGGGAAGGAGCAGGAGGTTATGTTGGGTGTACAGACTGTCTTGAGTCTTCTGCGCTCTAGGACAAACACCCGGACAAAGCAGACCATCTGCCCATGCCCTGTGGAGCTTAGATGCTGACAGGGGAGACAGACAATAAATACATAGTTCTCTTTGCTGGGCAGGGCTATGAGGGGAAACCCAGATGGAGAAGAGGGTAAGGGCTGGAACTGGGGGACACACACTCAGTTTAGAGTAGGAAAAACGTCAATAAAGCAGAGTGACTCAAACACAGAAGATGTTGACACAGAATCAGAAAACTGCAGTACACGGCGAGTTTGTCATTGCAGGGACTGAGTTAGAGCGTGAATAAGAAGGAACTTGAACCCCTTGGATGAGCAAGGACAGGGCTGGGGAGGAGCTTTGAGTCAGCATCTGCCTCCCCTCCCCAACTCTCTAACAGGCAGAGACCGTCTGTCCAGGTCTCTGTTAATCTTTAGGGATTCTTTCTCCCCTTCTTCTAGCTAGATCTTCGTATCTCCTAATTTCTGCTGCAAATCCCACCTCTTCCCCCCACCCACCCTCCTGCTTCCCTTCCACTGGGTGCTTCCACGAGGACTCTGCCCTAAATCTTATTCTATAATCCTCATCTTTCTCTTGAATCTCGGACGTGAACACTAGCTGCCTTTGTCCTCTGGGGCATCCGAGAGAGGGGAGGCAGGGCTCCCCACTGGTGTCTGAGACAGTCATCTGGACACTTCATTGTGCTTGCTCCGGATACCAGAGCCTGTGGACGAGGAAAGGAAACTGAGAGGCCGGGAGAGAAAGAGAGCAGGCGAGGTCTGTTCTTTCTATCCCACCAGTTTGCTGCCTCGCCTACACCTTAGAGGTCAAGCTCCCATTGTGTCCAGCTGTGTGATCCTCAGGGCCGGTTCATCTCTAGAATTCTAGGTTTCTTTACCCTGAGAATAATGCAGCAAGGGCAGAATTTAGGGAAATTTTCTATGGCCTAGGGTCACAATAACAGCTCGGCCTCACCAAAGACCCCAGCTAACTCTTACACCAGTGCCAATGGGACCTGGAGATGCTAGGGAAGATCACATGATAGGGAAGCAGAAGACGGAATGCCAATATGTTAGCTGACACCAACCTGTCCCCTTAGCCAGAGCTGTCCACATAGGAAGTCAGGGTGTTCTCAAATGGTTGTTGGGTGGGCGGAAGGAAATTCCTCACCTTCTCTGTGACATTGTGGGAGCAGGGCACAGACATACATTGTATGTGCACCTCCACCTGTAACTGGAGTTCACTGTCGCTTAGAGACGTTAAGTAGTGCCCAGTGTGGTGGTGCACTCCTTTGAGAGACAGCCTGGCATATAAAGTGAGTTCCAGGACAGCCAGGCCTCTACAGAGAGACTCTGTCTCAAAACACAAAGAGACAAACAAACATAAGCAAACAAGCTTGCTTGAGCTCACACCGCTGGTACCCGATGGAGGTGAGACAGTGGGACCCCAGCATGGCTTCTGCTTTTTAACCACCAAGAGACACCAGATGGATGGTGTTGCCTATAGACAAGAGGGGTAGTATGCTTTTGCCTAAGCCAGACTGAAGTTTATCCTAATGCCTGTGATGGTACTGCCACCATGCCGACGGGATAAATTATTTCTGAAAATGCTCTCCCCCAAGTGACCCTTCATAATCAGGGCCTTGTGGACGATATCCTAGGTGAGAGTTACTTCTTAAATGATGTCTACTGTAAAGCAAGTAAATAATTTTGCTTTTGAAGATACATAATTAGCTGTGATTTTATTCACGACACAGTAAATCTACTAGAGTCAGGACCATGGAGTCTGGGGTCAGGTAGACCTCACGTTCTAATTCTGGGTAGCATTAACCATTTGCCTTAGAGACACAGGGCCACCCAGTCTCAGATGTCCTTGTTGGCCAACTAGAGACAGCAACATGGGACGACATGCACCCCGTGATCAGCCTGAGGCCTTGCCTGTGGTAGGAACAATGAAAACAGTTCTGGTGACGGAGCTAATTCGCTCTCCGGGTCAGGTCTTCAAGCACCAGCATCTGCATCATTGTTCTGTCCTCATTGCCATCTTTACTTAGCTCCCCAAGGTAACCATTCAACGCGCTATGATAATGTTGAAAATGGAGCTATTCGATCCGCTGTCCAATTTATTCACGCATCGCAATAAAACTCCAGTCTTAACATTGACTTTGGCAGGGACCACACCCTGGGGGTTCTGACCGCACTATACTGCCCCCCAATGGGTTCCCCCTTCACCAGCTCTCTTTACCTGAGAGCCAGGCACACACTTGTCAAGTCGTGGGGGAAACGAGCGTTCCTTTGGACCTGAGGGGCTCCGATTCTTTCGTGCTTGGCCTGGGTAGGCAGGTGGCTATTTTCAAGGCTGGCTTGGAGCCTTCCTGGTGTCAAACAATCCTAGTCTCTTGGAGAGGCTGATGTTCTGAGGCTGTGAACATCCCTGGCCTGGCCTCATAGAAGCATGGACACGAAGGGGGTCTGTATGGTGAAAGCCAACAAAGTTTTGGCTTGATTGAGAATTCGCTTCCCCCAAGGACTCTTGGGAAGAGGATCAGCGAAGTTTCCCACTGCCTCTAATGATGTTAAAGTCATTTGGCAAGTGTGGCTTTTTGCATGCTTCCTCTGAAGATTGGCAAGCATTTTCCCCGGCCATCTGCAGGCCTACGGCCACTCAGAAGGGAGGAGAACACTGATGGGCCTTGCCTTAGTTCTGGGACGATGAGAAGTCACTGAAACTTAAACCTCATATGGGTTCCCAAACAGCTGTCCCCTTCCTCGCTCCCCCCAGGCACATCTGTGCAGGTAAGAACATACATATGAAGATGCTAAGTTAAACATGTTTTTGAAAGAACCTGACAACTGATAAAGAGACGAGAAAGAGTTGCTTAGATACAGGCAATGTGTCAGAAGCTGGGCTAAGCCATTTGCAGATGCTACTGTACACTTTCCTCATAGGGACTCCGGAGGGCAGTATGCTGACCTTAGAAAAATTAATAAAGAAAGGTGTGGGCTTAGTGAGATGGTTTATCTGGCCAAGGCACTTCCCATGCAAGCATGGTGACCTGAGTTTGATCCTTGGAAACCCCCCCCACACACACACACACAAAAGCTGGATGTGGGAGCTGGAGAGAGAGATAGCTCAGCAGTTAAAAGCATTAGCTTCTCTTTCAGAGAACCCATGTGGCCGCTCACAATCACAGTTCCAGGGGCTCTGACGCCCTCTTCTGGTCTCCTCAGGCAACAGGTAAGCAGGTGGTACACAGACACACATGCAGGCCAAACACTCGAATGCATGAAATAAAACGTTTAAAGCTGGATGTGGTGACTGGAATCTGTAACCCCGGTACTCCTAGAGCAAGACAGGAGGCAGGGACACTGCCCTGGAGCCTGGAGGGCCACCAAGGCGGAAGTGAACAGCGCAGGGGCAAAGGGTAAGAGAGACACTGCTGTAACAAGGTGGAAGGAAGCACAGTGGCATTCTGGGGCATGTGTGCGTCTGCACGGATGCACGTGTGCAAGAGAGAGAGAGAGAGAGAGAGAGAGAGAGAGAGAGAGAGAGAGAGAGAGAGCGCGCGCAGGGGGGGGGTCAAAATCAACATAGAACATCCACAGCACACATTTCTCCATGTTAATAATTTTTCAGGATCCAGCTGTGGCACTGACACACAACTGGTTGAGCTCCCATCGCTACCGTCTGCTCCAGGACCCCTGCCCCCTGTACAGCTGAAACTCTGAATGGAGACAATAAAAGCCTCGTTCTCCCTGCCCCGGCTTCCAGCCACTGCCACTCCACCCTCTTACTATTCGGATCTAACTATTCTGGTCCCTCGTAAGAGTGGATCCGTGGGCTGCGTCTTCTGTGGCTGGCCGACTACACTTACATGATGTCCTCAAGCTACTTCCACGTTGGAATATACGAACCTACTCTTTAGATTTTAATAACATTCCGTGGTATAGATATGCCATGACCATCCATCTGTTAGCAGCCACTTCACCTTTGGCTACGGGAGCGGATCCTAGGAACATGGGCGTACAAATATCTCCTCAAAGCCCTGCTTCTCATTTCTTTTAGATGTGTGCTTAAAAGTGGAGTTCCTGAACCATATTGTAGTTCTGTTTTTCCTTTCAGTGGCTGTACTGTTCTCCGTAGCAGCGCGAGCCTTTTAACAATCCCATTTTAGAGATGATACAACTGAGTCCCAGAGGCTAAGCAGCAGGTAAAAGGCTGTGCAGGTTGGAAGGACGGCAGTGAAGTTCCACTGGAATTCAGCAGGCCTGCACTGACTGAACAGCAGTTCCCACTGCTGAGGCTCAGTCACGGCATGGTCAGGGACACACCCCAGCACCTTCATCAAGCAGAGAGATTCCTGGGATCTGGGTCTAGAGAGAGGGACCCATGAACGTGTCATCTGTGAGGTTGAGCTTGTGCCTCGGTTGCTTCTTGCTTAGGATGCGTGAAGCCCTGGGTTCAATCCCCAGCACAGCATAAACTGGGCATGGCATGGTGGCACAGGCCAATAATCCTAGCAACTTGGGATGCAGAGGGAGGGGTATCAGAAGTTCAGTGGCATCCTTGGTCATACAGCATGTCTGAGGACAGCTTAGCCTACACGAGACCCCATCTCTAAAGAAGAAAGAATTGTAATTCAAAAAGCACAGAATCCAAATCAATCTCCAAGTGTGTTTCTGGTGGGTGTCGAGTTTGACAGCCATTGTTTAGGACTGTGATTACTGCTATCAGTTTTGTCTTTGTTACCAAGTTCCCCGTCACAATCGTCCTATATCAGGTCACTGGGCACGTGAGAAGGTCTGGAAGTTGGGGGAAATGCGGAGTTATCAGGACTTCTCTGCACGGAGCCCAGAGCCTGGTGTTCGACAACTGCTGGCTCTCAAAGAAGGCCGCATTCAGTATTCTGATCAACGAGGCAACAGCCAGGCGCCTGCCCAGGCCTCAGATTCCTGACTGATGCTCATTAAGCAACTCAAGCCAGTGTGATCCCCAGCGTTCACAGGGGCAGGACGCTGGCATTTTAATCTCATTAGGGAGCTGGAGCTCTAGAGAAGTGGCCAGAGCAGCCCTTGGCATGGTGGGACAAGGTTCTGCACACCCAGAGCACACCACTCTGCCAAGCCCACCCCATCCCCTCCAGATCTCCACCCTCCCCTGGGCCTGCAGCAAACTCTGGGAAAACGGCTTGATGAAGTCAAGGCAACAGCTGTGATAGCCGGCTAACCAGCTCAGGTGACCAGGCTGCCTGTATCCCAGAGCAGACCCGAATTACCCATCTTAGCCTGTCCTGCGCGGCTGGCACCAAGCCACAGGTAGCCCTCCCTGAATCCAACTTTCTGGGACCCCCTCCTCCATCAATACCACTGAGAAAAGCCAGACCAGGCCTTGGGAAAGAAGCTGTACAAAACCCCCATTGTTGAAGGAAGAAGCCATGGGGGAGGCAGAAGCGTACATACAGGTTGTCACGGATGGAGGGCTAAAAGGACTCCTGAAAAATGACCCTACGTGCAAACAGATGGCGGACTACGCGAATATACAGCCATGGCTTTCCACTTCCCTGCAAGAGAAATCGCGGGGGCCTTCTCTATAAAAGCTCACAAGTGCGCACGCACACACACACACTCACGCACATGCACACACACATGTACATGCAGACACACATGCACAAGCACACACATATGCATGCATACACACATGCACAAGCACACACATGTACATGTATATATACATGCACACATACACACATGTATACATACATGCACACATACACACACGCACACACATTAATATAGTCACATACTTATTACTCTGCTTACATTAAACAAAGAATCACACATAGATTTCATCTATCTACCCACCCACCCACCCATACATACACGCAGAAATACATTTATTTGTCTATTCACACATTGACTTAGCCCTTATGTGGGCATGAATCAGACTGAAAGAAAAAGCAATCTAGACTGGAGGTTTCTAACGGGGAGACAGACACATTGGTACTGGCACGATCTCGGAGCCTGTACACTATTTCTCTGGACACTGCCTATGTATGTCCATGTCTTGTACAACATACGTAGGAGCTATTATGATCTGCACATGTCCACGTCAACCATTACGAGGTTCATAACCACTTTTGTCACGTTTCTGAACCCATGAAAGCAAAGGGAATGAGCGCTACCTGCCAGGGGACTGTGGAGCTCTCTCGCAAACAAGCATGTAGACTTGCACTGTACGTATTCACGATTATCACAGCTGCAGCCAGCAATGCGCCGCATGTTGGGCATCCCTCCAGCAGTGTGACTTTCTGATCTCCGCCACAATCAGCCTATGAGGGCCATTACTATCATATATGAATGAGGCCGGCTCATTATACAGGTAACCACACAGAGCCAGGGAGAACTCAAAGAGCTAGGTCAGGTCACACACCGGCAGGGGCAGAGCTGGGATTTAAGTTCAGGGAACCTGCTCACAAATGAGAACTTTTTAATTCTCCTTGTCCAGGTAGGAGGGATTGTAGATTCTAAAATACCCATTTTAAAGATGGAGAGACCGAAACTCAAGAGGCCATGTGACATGCCTACTAAATTCTTGAGGGACTTGGGGGTGAGAATTGAGCCTCCTTGCCTTCTATTCTAGTTCCGTTATTGTTTGAACAAGCCAGACTTCCTCCCAAAGTGAAGGTCAAAGTGTCCCGTGCTGGGAACAAAACAGTCAAGAGATTATAGAGGCCAAGACGAAACAGACACTGTCTAGACCATAGCTTCTTCCCCGGGACTGGCTAAGATTTCCTTGGAAGAAATTCCTGACATCCGGGAAGGAAGACTCAGCCTGAGGAAGACTCAGCCTGGGAACTTCATGCTCCTGGTCAGGGAGAGCTTCATGGGCACCGTGTGGGGGCGGCAGCCGACTCTGCCCTGCCCCTGCACAGGCTTGGCCCTTCACCAATGAGCAACACTCTCTCTCACTGTCAGGAAACCCTAGGAATGAGGGGCCTGCTCCTACGAGCCAGTGGTGCCCAGTTAAACCCCAGTGATTTAAATGGGGGTTATCTTTGGCACCTGCGGCCATGGCAGGCTCCAAGGTTGGCAGAGGAACTGCTGGGTTGGATCACAAGTCCCTGGGAGGTGGGACGTGGCCGTGCCAAGACTGGAGTGTGGCAACTCTGCTGGACTCCGGATTTGCTGAACACTGGGTGGAGTTAACTGGGACTAGCTTCTGCATCTGCAAACGAGGACAGCACCTTGCTCACTGTGACTGAACATATGTGGACATACGTGGACATACGTGGATATATGAGGGGCACTTGGCGCAGCGAGAGAGGAGACTATAAGAATAGGGAGAAGTTGTTTAAATCTTCTATCACACAAGAACCACTTTTTTGACGTTGGGAGAGATAAAGTATGTATTGCTGTGCTGAGAGATTGTGGGGTCAAGATTTTCCCTATCTGGCCCTTTTTCTTCTTACAGAGGGGCCTATGGGTTCCCCTAGGGAATTGTTTGACTGGGTGATCACTAACTTCCTTTCTGATGTAATTAAGAAAAATAAAGGAAATGAGGAAGGGGAGTTGGAAGGAGGAAGCAAAGGAAGGAGGGAGGGAGGGATGAAGGGAGGGAGGCAGGGAGGGAGGTAAAGTCTACTCCTGCAGTTATCCCTGGGAGGAGATTCCCATTGCTGAGTATGTTAGAACACGAACAGTTCTTTACCCTCAGAAGCTTACAGTCCAGGGGCAAAGTCAGAGCCCCAACAGCTGAGAGACTCCAAGGTGACTTTACAGAGGGATATGGGCCCAGGGGACACAAAGAAACAACTCGATTGTGTGTAGCGATTGGGGAGGGTAGCTTGGAAGATAAGGAGGGCAGCTGCTTGGAGCTCCCTGGTGACATCACACAAAGAGAGGATGGGATGCGTGAGAGGCCGTAGATGACATCACAGCCCTCGGTGATGAAGACTGTGGGGGCCTTGCTGTCAAGGAGCTCTCTACAGCTCTGCCTGTGAACCGTGTGTGAGGCAGGAGGTGTGAAGGAGAGACAAGACCCCCTAGCCCCCTAGGTCAGGTCCAGTACACCACAGTCCACCTTGCCAGGGAGATAGGGGCCCCAGCGGCGGCTTCCTATGAGGCCCCAAGAGAAGTACTCAGAGCAGGCGTGCTCTGCAGTCACCTACAGACAGAAGCTTGTCTGGGAAGCCAAGGGCTGCTTGCAGGAAAATGAGTAACAGATGCGCTGGGGTTCCTGGGACCCACCTACCCTGGCATCTGCTCCAGCTCTGAAAACCAGGACCGGAACCCAAACCTGACACACAGTCCTGACATCCAGCCCTTCCTGAGGCCGATGGGAAAAGCAGATTAGCAGGTGGTTCCATCCAAATAGGGGATTCTTCAGGCTGCCAGGAGCTGTGGGAGAAGACGCTCGGGGAGAGTTTCTTAGACTCAGTGTGTGCTTCATGTTGGCGGCTTCTAAGAACCGGATGAACATACTTCTTTCTGGGTGCTAATGAGATACTCACTGCTTTTGCTGGGGAGGCACCTAGACAGCTTGTCCAAAGAACCAGACAGGAGGACCAGCCCCAGAGTTCACACCCAGGCAGTCTGGTTCCAGTGGGCATGCCCTTAGAACACTTTTCTTTATTATTTGTTTTTTAGAGACAGTCTTTCTCTGTATCCCAGTCTGGCCTTGAACTTATTATAATCCTCCCACCTTAGCCTCTGGAAGGCTGAGATTCCAGGCACACCTTACCAGGCCTGGATTAACCATTTTACTATTCCTGTCTCTTGCCTTTTCCCAAGTAGCTGGGAGAAAAGGGGGCAGGTGAGGAGGTAGGAGTTCAGGCCCTGCTTTAGGCTACCATTGCCACACGACAGGGCCACTGCCTCTGCTGCGAACTCCAAGTTTTTCTCAGCAAGGGAACACATTGGCCAACGCCTCATTTACAATTCTGCGAGCGTTTACCGGGGGCAGACTGGACCTTACATAATATGCACAGTTTCCCTCCCCAGAGAAGCCCAGTTCTCTTTTTAGGGCTCCAAACCAAGCTCCAAGCCTTTTTAAGGATGGACTGTTCTAGCCGAGGAAGCGACGCTTTTGAAGGACATAACAGGGAATATGGAGATTTTTAGGATAAATAAATTTGGCCCAGAACCATTAGCAAACCCATTGCAGGTTTGCTCAGAAGCTTTAGCACGCTAGTTGTGTTAACACCTCGGCAAATGGGTTCAGGGCATGGCGCTCCTCTGGTCATCCACTACCATGCACACACACACACACACATACACACCACACTCAGGTCATCCACCACCATACACACACACACACAACATACACACATACACACCACACTCAGGTCATCCACCACCATGCACACACACACACAACATACACACACACACACATACACACCACACTCAGGTCATCCACCACCATCCACACACACACACACACACTCACACATACACACACAACACACACACAACATACACACACACACCACACCACACTCAGGTCATCCACCACTATACACACACACATACACACACACAACATACACACATACACACCACACTCAGGTCATCCACCACCATACACACACACACCACACCACACTCAGGTCATCCACCACCATACACACACACAACATACACACTTACACACCACACTCAGGTCATCCACTACCATCCACACACACACACACACACACAC
>NW_026067967.1:5461278-5468135 GCF_014885135.2 Alexandromys fortis | reverse complement strand
ACATACACACAACATACACACAATACACACACATACACACCACACTCAGGTCATCCACCACCATACACACACACACTCACACACACACACAACATACACACACACCACACCACACTCAGGTCATCCACCACCATACACACACACATACACACAACATACACACAACATACACACAATACACACACATACACACCACACTCAGGTCATCCACCACCATACACACACACACATACACACAACATACACACAATACACACACATACACACCACACTCAGGTCATCCACCACCATACACACACACACAACATACACACAACACACACATACACACCACACTCAGGTCATCTACCACCATACACACACACACACACACACACACACACCCCACACATACACACAGAGGAATAACTCTTCTGCAGGACTGATGTATCGTAGAGACAGTTTAGGACGTTGGTCCTAAAATAACGACGGTGTCAAATCGTGTCTGGTTTGGGGCGTTGGGTCCTTAGCAGGCCAGTGAGGCTTACTCATCTCTCTAGCTCTGGCCTTCAGCCAGACCTAAGGCAGCACGGTTCTTCAGAGGGCAGAAGCGAGTGAGGGCTATAGAACGGAATTCCAGATCTGTACCAACATTCCCAGCAGCATCTGCCTGCATCTCTTTATCCTGTCTCCTAGGTGACAGGCATTTCCTGCCTTATACGTCTCTGGTGAGGATTTTCTCATCACCCAGAAAGGCTCCATCAGCATGCGGCTCTGTTTCTTCTCCCTACAAGGGACTGCAGGCAGTTTCCTGATACACACGGTGGTGATTCTCCAGCAAACTTTTCAGGTGTGTTTCCTTCCCTCTGTCTTCAGCTTCAGCTCAGCATCTTCCCTGGTCCCTCTCTAGAAACCTGGGCAGCTCTATACTGCGCTTACCCTGTACCTGTGCAGGCAGACCCATGCCCTATGTAAGGAGATTCTATGTAGCTTATGCTGTGGGATGCTGGAGAGAAGGGTTGGCAAGGGGCTAATGACACCCACCATCCTGTGTGGGAGGGTTCCAGTCCCTTTGCACAAACTCGCCCTCACCCAGGAAGCTCTGTGATTACCCAAGCCCAGAGTAGAGGCCCTGTTGCCCACAATTCTTAACAAAAACACAAACTAGCCCGGAAATGTGCTTTATCAAATCCCAGTTGCCCAGTGTGTTTCCTTCACATTTTTCCCACATCGATAGCCCTTCTACCATCTATAGCCAGCCATTCTACTGTCCGTAGCCATTCTACAACTTTGGCATGGAGGCTGTTCTACCCAAATGGAAAAGTGATTGAGTGTAGTGGTGAACCCAGAACAGATTCAGACAGAGGAGGCAGGAGGGAGAAGGGAGAGAGACAGATTCTGGGGAGCCCGAGTCAGACTGAGGTAGCTGAGGTGGAAAACAATTGCCCTCCCCAGTGTCCACCCCTTGCCCCAGCTGCTGCCATCTTGTGCAGGACTGGCTCCCTTCAGGAAGGTGGCAGACTCAACAGTCCACCCATCTGGGCTCACCTTGCCACCCACACCCATCTGGTGAAAACTGGCTACACACTCACGGTTCCCAGTGACAGGAGGCCCGGAGGCCGCCACCTAGCTCTGTGCTACCCTAGCTCTGCTCTTAAGTCCTCTTTGGATATCAAGTTCCTCACCTAAAAATGGAAGCTTACATTACATTGGTAGCTCTCACTCCCTGCCTGTGACCCATGACAAGAAGTACAGAGTAAGAAATACCCCAACCTGCGGACACACGTAAGGCGAGGTACCTACCAATCTGCTGTGTTATCGAGCAATGCCAACCTTTATGACCAGCCATGGTTCCTCCATCACTGTTCCTGTATTTGTTTATTAAATCGTGACGTAAGTGCGGCGGAGGGAACCCATCAGAACGCAGCAGCAGGGGAAACTGCATCAAATGGAAGCCGGGTCCAGCCATGACGCAGGCGCATCAACCCAGCTGCTACTCAAGAGGTTGAGGCCCAAGGACAGGAAGTCAACCTTACTCCAAAGTCATCATCAGGTCAGATGGCAACTTAGTTTCATTCTCTTTCTCTCCCCTCACATCCCCACTTTCAAATAGAGGGCTGGGTATAGATCTCAGTAGCATACAGTACAGTTTGTTACTGTGGTATGAGGCATGAGGACCTTAATTCAATCCTTAGTGCCAAAGGGAGAGAAAAGAAAAGAAAAAACTCCTCTTGTAAGCAGCCTTCAGATCAAAGGACAGGACTGCATTAGTGCCTTGGAAGCCATTTCCCATTCCCTCCCAAACTGCAGATCCTCCCCTAAGGGTAATCATTCCCCAGACGTCTACGGCACGGATTTGTCTCGCCTGCGTTTGCACTTTATGAAAGGGAATCTTAAAGTTCTGCATCTGGCTTCTGTCTTATAGGTTTATGTTTGTGGGGGTCATTAGCGCTGCTGGACAAGCTGCCCCGTTGTGGGAAGAGACTGCATTTTGTCCATTCAAGGCTGAGTTTGGCATGGGCTTGACACACTTACGTGCAACTCGTGATTTTTATACTATATGCACCCAGGTACATGCATCATCGCATCATGGGTATAGCCCAAAGAGAGGCACCGCTTGCACACCCATGTCCTCGGTGGTTAGCCCTGCTGAATAGCGTTCCAAAGTCAGCACACCAATTCAACTCAACCAACGTGAATGCATTTCCATGGCGTTCCATGGCCACCAACATTAAGTAAAGTCTATCTCTTCCATCTGAGTCTTTCTAATGGAAGCATGGTAGTGGTAGCATTTCATGGTGGTTCCCACGTATAATTTTCTCAATATTAGTGATGTTTCCTTATCTTTATTGGCTGCTTTGCCAGTCTCTTTTCAGAAGTATCTTTTACCCATTGACATTTGCAGATGAGAAGCGACATGTATAGTCATGTGCATAGTCTACAACTCCTAAAAGCCAGGGTTGGACCTAGATCCCACTGCCCAGCAAATTCTGACTCACTCCAATGCCCAAGACTGCTGGAAGCAGCCACTTCCTTATTGTGAGTCAGCAAAACCATATGGATGGAGGGAGCACCCGAGGGCTCATCTCATCCCATCCTCTCCTTCTCCCTCAGCTCAGAATAACACAGCCTCTTTCCCGCTGGCACAGCATGAACAAAACAGGAAGGAGAACCCAGGTGTGCCTCTGCACTGCCCCTCCCACCCACCAGCCGTGCCCTGCAGTGCCCTTAAGTCTGTGTTCTAGGCCTGGCTCCATTCTTAAGACGGCGACATTTGCTGGGTTGGGAAGATGAGCCGAGCAGGATGGGCCCTGGAAACGAAACTATGTGGAATTACTAGAGGAATTACAAAAATTCTGGGGGAGGGGCCTGTGCTCTCGGTGCACAGCCATGGTTAGGATGGTCTAGCAGGGAAGGGGAGGCTGGCGGGGAAGAGGAGGTGCGGGTTTCTGATTGAGAGAACTCGCTAAAAGGTTTGAGCATGGACAGACACCGGCTTCCCCGGTACTTCCCGGGGTTCTCCGGGTCCAACCCAGGTGTCCAGGGGAATCTCTGACAGACAGCAAGAAAGGCTCCACATTTCTGACACCCTTTCATCTCTGAAGTTCCACAAGCCTGTGAAATATGTGCAAATCCCAACAGCAATAAAGGCATATTCCCTGCTCATTGTTCTTAGGGAGGAAAAAAAAAACCTTTATTATAAAGCAAATGGAGACGAAGTTACCTCCTACTAGTGCATATTGAAGAGGCAGGGTGGGGGTGGGGGGAGCCCTGGTAACATTAAGTCATGAATACTCTGAAGTGGAAGAAAAAAGACTCACTTTTTAAAAAATCTTCTTAAGAGGGTCTAAGAATAGTCCTTCAAAGAGTCCTTGAAGTACGCAATTTTAATTTGGACACATGGTAATTTCAGTCTACCTGTTGGAAAAGACAAGAGAGAAATCAGCCATTGTTGATGTGGATCTCTGTTCTTACAAGTGTCAGGGAAGATGCTGGAAGCTTAGGGATGGCGCCGGAGAGAAGGGGAGGGCTGGGCTGGGGAAGCCACAGCGCTGCAGTAGCCCTAAGCCAAGGCAATGTCCTGTCTGAGCAAGTGTTCAGTCCACCTAGGTGGAACGGATGAACCAGAAGGATGGGACAGACAAGGGCTTTTGCCACACTTTGGTACAGAGAGATGCCCTGGAGGCTTGACTTTTCAACTCTGTGGGAGGCTCTGAGTGTACCGTGAGAAACAGTGCTGAAGCCACGTCTGCGGTACCCAGTCTGAAGGAGGGATGCTGGGCCAGCTGTGTCTATGGCCAGAGCCCTGACTCTGCTGCTACCCTCAGCTCTGAGCTGGCTGATTTATGACCGCTGTTGTGCTTAAATCGGACACAGAGACCATTCATTAATTTTTAGTCCTTTTCTCATTCTAATAAGCACCGACGACCATAAATTCCCCTCTAAGTGTTGTTTTGGCTGTGTTCCACAACTTTTGATATTTAATATTTCCTTGATTGCTCATTTATAACTGTTTCATAATTTCTACTGTCATTTCTTTTTGACCCATGAGTGACTTAGTAGTATGTCTGTAAAAATCTCTCGACACAGTTTTTGTTTTCTTTTTAGAAACCCCTCTCATTTCCCTGTTATCAGCTTTTAGCTTAATTGCATTGTGGCGAGAGAATGTGTTCTGTAGGATTCAGACTCCTTGAAATTGACTGGGAAATGGTTTATGAACGAAAATGTAGTCAACTTTTGTAAATGTTTCACGTATGCTTAGAATGTTTATGCATTTTCTGGTGTGATCTCAGGCCAGCTTCTTTTTTCCTTCCTGCCTTTCTATCTTCTTTCCTTCTTTCTCCCTCCTTCCCTCCCTCCCACCCAGGGCCTCATGCAGCCCAGGCTGGCCTCAAACCCACTAAGTAGTTAAAGATGACCTTTAACACCTGTTCTTCCTGCCTCCACCTCTAGTGCTGAGTGGGACTTGAACTCAGGACTTTAGGCATGCTGGGCAAGCACTCCGGCCGCAGGCCCACTCAGAAGCCCTCTCCGCATTTCTACTTCCTTACCCTGGAAAGAGACTGTGAGCAACCCACGGAACTCCCTCTTAAAGGTAACAATGACTCTCAGTTCTGGTGACAATACATCAACAGACAACAACAACAACAAAACAAACAAGAAGACAAGAGAAAGCGGTCCAGGTGGGGCTAGCTTTTGTGATATAATATTGCCAGCAGCATCTTGGGCTCACCACGCACTCGGAGTTTCTAAATAATGACCACATCTGTCATGGGGTCTGAAGCGAAGTCGTGGCGTTGCTCAGAGAAGTAGCTGGTAGGGTACTGTCAATGAAGCTGGTGACGTGGGGCAATACGGTTAGTCCCTCTGCCGAGTACTGGAACCTGGACCTCCCCACCGCTTCCTTCTGTCACTCCTTGCCCAGTTCCGTTACATCTTCTCACTCACTCGAGATCCACCTTCCTGATCACCTCCAAGGCTAACCTCATTTTGAACCCGTTTCCTTCCAAGATTGCATTCTGACAAGGTTTTAATAGACCACTCCAGGAGGTAAATTCAGAGAGACAATCTCCTTGGCAGGTGTAATTCTGGAGCAGGGCTGGGGCTAGGTAGTGGGTGGCAAGCAGAGAAGCCCTGAATTGACTGAGTTTCAACACTCTTCCCTCAGCAAGCACCTTCCTGTGACCTTGTCCCCTCCCCCGTCCCATGCTCTTTTCTCCCCGGAGCTGAGCTGAAAGAGCTGTCTGTATCTCTCTTCTACACCTACACTCTTCACAGATCACAGTGGTGCGGCTCTCACCCTCAGAACAATCTCATCAGGATTGCGATGATGTCACTGCAAATTATCAATTCACGGTGGCATCTCTGAGTCATCTTCGGCAGGAGCCAGCCACCCTTCCGGAAACTGTCCTGCCTCAGCATTTATGCCACCAGCTTCTCCCAGCCCCTTTTCTCTTCTAAGAATCTCCTGCAGCTTGAATTCGGATTTCCATAACTTCATTAGAATCATCTGAGAAAAAACAATGGCCCTAGAGCACTGCTAATTACGTACACACCACGTCCATGCTGGTTATGTGTCTAACACTGTTTTGCTTCTCTCCATACAATAACCACCAGAGGTAGATGTTACTATTTATATTTTCCAGATGAGGAAAGAGAAGCCTAGAAAAGTTTTATAAACTCCTAGGACCACTCAGCTGAGACCTGGCAGATTAGGCGTCAAGCTCCAGTTCCATCTAATCTACATCATGTGGGGTCGGCTGCAGGGGTTCTCACTTCTGTTCCCCTCCTAGCTCTTGGTCTCTGGGATTACTACCGCTCTCCCCCTCCCTGCCCCAGTACTATGCATCCTCGCCCCGCCTCCCGCCACCCCCTTCCCACCTTCTCCTTTCCCTGCCTCCATTAGAAGGCCTCTGGTCTGCAAACCACTCCTTGGTCCAGGCTCTGCTCCTATGTCCTTCCTCATTGCTCTTGCCAAGTCTAGTCAAGGAAACTATTCCCATCCCCCATTGTAGAAAATCTGCACACCAAGCTACCCATTGGGCCCTCTCTTCCCCAGGAATTGCACAGGCAGAGCAGAAGTTTCTCCCCCCCCCCCAAAGTAGTCTACATACTAGAAGCAGTCAAACAAAGGAAAAGGAATTTGTTCTCAGAGAATTTCTTCTTCTTCTTCTTCTTCTTCTTCTTCTTCTTCTTCTTCTTCTTCTTCTTCTTCTTCTTCTTCTTCTCCTTCTCCTTCTCCTTCTCCTCCTCCTCCTCCTCCTCCTCCTCCTCCTTCTCCTCCTCCTTTTGCTCCTGCTCCTCCTCCTCCACCCCTTCCTCCCCCTCCTCCTCCTCTTTCTCCTCCTTTTGATTGTTGTTCTTTATTTTATTCATTT
>NW_026067967.1:5277609-5460538 GCF_014885135.2 Alexandromys fortis | reverse complement strand
GGAGGCACTACCGAAGGACCAAATCCATCCAAAGTCATGAGGATCCCAAATCAAACGGGGACGATGTTTGCTCTGGGCATGAAACAACTGAGAACCCACACACTGTGGCTCACAAACATGTCAGTGAGCTGGCTGTTGACCCCCTCCAGGTGAACCAAGCATTGGAAGTCCTACATTCAGGCACATCCCGGTTCCCACAGTTAAAAGATCAGAGCACTTGGAAAGTAGAAAGGCTTCACTTCAGGCAGAGTCACTACGGCCAACTCCCCTCACAGAGGCGCAGCAGGGGGATAAGAGGGCAGTGTCCATGAAGCTCCCTGTCCCCTCCCAGAGTGGCAAATGAAGCCTCCAGGAAGCCAAGTGCTTTGGGTATCACTAAAAATAAGCTCCCCAAACTTCATCTCGATACATTGCAGCTGTGATTCACGGCGTCTAGAGCTTCACGTGGTATAATGAGCAAACGGATTACAATGATTTATTTTTGGTTTCAAAGCTGCACTGAACACAACCTTCCAGTAGAATGGGAAAAGAAGAGGCCGGGAGCCAGCCACATTCCTCCAGCCCCCTTCCTTCCAAAGCCATAATTTCCATGCTGGCAGGCATCCACCTACTGATGTCCAGTGGACATGCCATGAGACGGGACAGAAGCTCTGGGTTCTGGTGTCCCTGGAAAGTATGACTTTGAAGATAAAGCCTCTGACAGGGTTTGCTCTTTAGGAACTGGGAAGATGCCTAAATCGCCGTTTATATATGGGGAAACCCAAAGGCGTTTGCTATGGAAGGAAGAAGAAGCACGAGCCTTAAGTGTATCTCTCGAAACATTAGCATGTACTAAGGCAAACACAGCCAAGACTAATTGCACGGAGGGATTCCCTCTACAAACACCGGATGAGTTTCCAGGACAGCTTCCCTCAGCTTGCCTCGGCACAGGGAAGCTTATTATGACGGTTTAGGAGAGGATGGCGCCCAGAGAGGCTGGGCCATGCAGCTGAAGGAAGACAGCATTGGGCTTGGAGCAGAATTGTTGGGGTTTCCGTTCCTTCCATGTGCCAGGAATAACAGCCCCTCTGAGTGCTTTTTATAAAACGGCCATAATGAGTAACTACATCAGCGGATTGCTCTGTTGCTTAAAATGAGAAAAAGAGTGGGAAAGGGGTTTTTAATAAATTAATAGTAGAGATTTTTGTCACGCAAATAAATTCCAAAATAGTTCTTTCTTTCGCACGCCTGTGCGTACATGTTTGGAAGTGTGTAGTTGCTCATGTGTGTTTGCGCACAAGTAGGTTCTGAGTACTGTTCTCTACCTTGATTTTTCAGGCAGGCCAGCCAGCAAGCTCCAGGGAGCTCCTTGTCCCTGCCTCTCATGCCCTGAGATGACAGGCATATGCCACCTCCTGTATGTAGGTGCTGGGGTCTCAAACTCAGGTCTTCATGTATAGCAAGCATATTACTGACCGAGCAAACTCCCGAAGGCCCCCAAAGGGTCTTTGAGTTGAGGACTTTATCTTTCCAAGGTCCTATGGAATGTTCTGGGGCCAAGGGCAGAGCAACAGAAAGCCTGGAAGGTAATCTTCTCTAGTTTCCTGCATGGTGCCCTGGCAGAGACAGGTCTCCCGGCAGAGCCATCTGGAGCCAGGACAGAGGACTGGGTTTCAGGTCGAAGCATCAACAGCTTGCCTGCTGCTCTGAGCGCTCCACCCTTAAACAGGCCGAGTCTCCCAAACACTGACACCAGATAGAGGAGTGTTTCTCACAGAGAGGGAGGGAAGGCAGCATCTGCCCAGCATCATGGGCAAGCCTGCCACATCCAGAATGCTCCATCACCACACCGTGCATGCACACTGGGAAGCCTCTTCTCTCCCTGACTCTCTAACTTGACCACCTAAATAAGGCACTGGTTTTCAAGGCCACTCCCTAGTGGTTTCTAAGACAAGAGCGCATTAGTGCCTCGGTCTGTAATGGGGAAACCCCAGACCTGCTTGAGTCTCCTAACAACTCTCACAGCCAAGCATGGTGGGCTTAGCACGCCTTTAATCCCAGCACTCGGGAGGCAGAGGCAGGAGGGTCTCTAAGTTTGAGGCCATTCTGGTATACAGAACAAGTTCCAGGACAGCCAGGGCTACACAGAGAAACCCCGTCTGGAAAAACAAAAACAAAACAAACAAACAACAAAACAAAAAACGAACAAACAAAAATCAAAAATACCCCCCCAAACAAAACAAAACCCAGAATGGTGGCCTTAAGAGCTTTAGAAGACAAGAAGAACTGGAAGGATTGGATTCTGTGTTCAAGATTGCTCATAAACATCTCTCTATCTATCAGCCACCACACGGTTCCATCCAAGACTCGAAGACTTGTGTGCCTTCTTTAAGAGACACCTCTCTCTACACTCTTAGTCCCACTTAGACTGAGTACCTGGGGCAGCCTCACTACACTCACACCAGAATGCCCATCATCCTCACCTCCATTCTTCAGAATCCTGCAATCCCACACCCATCTCATCGACTTTTTTAAAGAATTGTTTATTTATTATGTATACAGTGTTCTGCTGCAGTCCAGAAGAGGGCACCAGATCTCACTATAGATGGTTGTGAGCCACCATGTGGGTGCTGGGACTTGAACTCAGGACCTCTGGAAGAGCAGCCAGTGCTCCAGCTCCTCTCACTGACTTTTAAAAACTGGTTTCGGCACTGCGGGTTGAACACAGGGCCTTCTAGGCGAGTGCCCTCTCATGCTACTTTCCAGCAGCTTTTACTTTTTATTTTGAAATCAGGTCCTTGCTATGTGGTCCAGGCTAGCCTTGAATTCACAATCTTGCCCAGCTTCCCATACCTGTAATTTTAGGTCTGTGTCACCGGGCCCTGTAGGAGAGATTCTATAACGAAGGTCTACCTCCTGATTTGAAGGTCAGTCCTCTGAGCAGACAGACTCCTGTCCATCCTCCTGTCGGGCACACAGTGAACTCATCACCTCCTGCATTGCTGATGGTTCTAAAGCAATATGTGGCTCCTAGCAGGGACCTAGTAAAAACTTACGGAGGACATTTCCACGCAAGTCAAGTCCTTTTCCGAAGCCGCTGCGGCTTGGCCCTCCCTCCTCCGTCCTCCCCTGCACTTTCCACATCTTATTTACTCCTGCGACTCAATCATCATCCACATGAGCAGTTTGTCTTCCCTGCAGACCACAGCAGCTGAGAGAGGGAAGCAGAGGAGGCCCCTGAAGGAAAACCCTGCACCTAGGTTCTTAAAAATGGACACATAGCAGCAGAGACCTTGCAACCCATTTCTGGAGCCAAAGCTTCCAGCCTTGAGTTCTGGCTTCCTGGGCATAAAAATGCCTTTCTCTCTCTTCCCTCCCCCCCCCCTTTTGGCGTGAAATAAATAGTTAGCCATTAAGATGTAAAATGCCGCTGTCACAGTTCATAGAACAACAGACAGGTTAATATGGGTTCTTAAGATTGTCATTTCCTCGTATTAACCCTGGAGCAAAGGCGACCTATCAAAATGCACTGTGGAGGGCTCCGGAAGCCAGCCACTTTTCTACTTTAATAATATTTGATGTTTAAATAACATTTGATGCTTGTTTCCAAGTAGAGTTGGGTAAGCTGCTTTTTGCCTCCTCCCTCCCTGCTTCCTTCCCTCTTCTTTCTCTCCCCACTCCCACCTCTCCTTCATTCCTACTCTAAGAATATATTGGCCTTGGGTTTCTCCCAGGGAGATGTTTAGGTAGGTTACACTGGCGTTTTGTTCTTGTCTCTAGAGCCCTCTTATCCCAGATTCCTCTTCTTTTTGCTATTCATTACCTCTCCCCAACTCCCAGGCTACCACCCATCCTACCTCTGACGCCTGTCATAGAACTAATATAACTCTGAGGACGTTTTAGGTTCTTCCCGGCAAGGGTGGGCTTTATTCTCATGCCAGGTGTGAGCAGTCACATCTGGCCTTTCCCAGCAGATGGGAAGACGCACTGTGCTCAGAAGAAATGCCTAGTGGTCATCTTTGCACTGTGCAGGCTCCAGGGGTGGGATTTGCACTGAGGACCCACCCAGCTCGCAGCCTGAGGAAGTGACATCTGGGCCTGTCCTGCCCATCAGACCATTTCGGTTACAGGGCTAGTTGGTACCCTGGGAGCATCTCTAGAGCAATCCTATGTGTCAAAGGGCTGTTTGTGGGATGTCCATTGGAATCTGGCTTTCCTCTGGCTATGCTGAACTATGCATGATACATGTTTCATAAGCAGTCCTAGAGGAACAAGCTGAGGTCAGACGTTACCACTACCAAAACTCCTTGTGGTTCATCCAATGGGCAAGATTCTCAGACCCTAGTGCTCAAACACACAGTTCCTTGTTGTTTTTTCTCCCTCATATTATCGAGTACTTCTGCTCCATCCTTGAAGACTTAAGCCCTCCTCATCCTCTTCCTGGCTCTGGGTCTATGGCTGGTTCTTCCCATGCTATGCTTCCTTGGAGATCCCTGTTGTCTTTGGGCAGTGGTTTCCTGTCGCACCTGTCTCCAGCAGGGGTCTGGAGAAGTGGCCACCTGCCTAGCTCACACATGCAAAGAAGAGTCGATGCATTAATTAATAATCCATGCGTCGACTCTCTGCCTTACTCTCAGAAGAATTTAAGGAACCACAAAGATCAAATGCACATCCAAGGGGCTTTTAATCCAGCGAGATGGCAGACACATGAGCATTGTTAAAGCACGGAAGAGCTGAGATAAATGATCTGGATGAGGGCTCTGAGGGAGGGGACGTTCTCTGGTGTCCTTTGGACCAAGCATGACATAAGGGTACACTTAATGGGTGCTTTCTGATTATGTGACATAAGTAGATGGGGAAGACTTGAAGGGCCTTAGAAAGCACAGATTTCAGCAAGGAAGCTTGAAGCCAGAGACAGAAAGAGAGAGAGATTGAAAGAGAGATAAGATAAAGGTAGAGAAAGAGAGAGACTGTCAAACTAGCTGCTAAGAAATGATCCTGGGTCTCCGGGTGGTGCGGACTAGGAACTCTCAATCCAGTCACTGATGGAATGGGCTATACTGTCTCTACAAGTCCTCAGACTGAATGCTGTCTCTACGAAACCTCAGACTGAATCCTCTGACCAAATGGGCGATCCTGCCCCTATAAAACCACGGACTGAATCCTGAGCTGTCTCCTCCTGCCTTAGATCCCTCTCTCCACCCAGCCATATCACTTCCTGTCTCTACTTCCCTAGTGCTGGGATTAAAGGTATGAGCCACCACCTCTTGGCTCTGTTTCTCTTTTAGACTGTTTAAATCCTCCTATGTGAGATTTTCCAGGGTGGCCTTGAACTCACTGAGATCCATCTGCCTCTGCTTCCTGAGTGCTGTGATTAAAGGTTTATGCCACCACTGCCTCTCCTTTATGGCCAACTAATGTGACTAGCTCTGTATTCTGATCTTAACGCAAGCTTTCTTTGTTAAAGCACAAACAAAATATCTCCACATAGAGTGATAAAGTTGACCTAGAATTTTTCTTTCGGAAATTAGTGGAAGTCCTTCCTGGCCCTCAGCTTCTTGGTACACAGGCTCCTGGTTCTCAGCATCCTGGGCCCCAGACTTCAGATTCTTACCATCCTGGGCCCCAGCATCCTGGGTCCCAGACTTTTGGTCCTCATGATCTCGGTCTTTGGTTTTTTATTCCCTAGGTTTCTGGTTTTCAATCTCCTGGTTTTGGTTTTTGGCATCCTGTTTTTCAGCCATACACT
This sequence comes from Alexandromys fortis, assembly GCF_014885135.2. Lineage (NCBI taxonomy): Eukaryota > Metazoa > Chordata > Mammalia > Rodentia > Cricetidae > Alexandromys > Alexandromys fortis. The sequence continues at coordinate 5,454,810 of NW_026067967.1, read as the reverse complement.
CAGTGTAGATGACCACCAGCTCTCAGTGATTTTGTTCATGTTGTCTGCCTGGCTGGAAGGCGTTCTCTTTTGTCTCAGGTCTTTTATCCACTCCCAAGGTCTTGCCCACACACTTCAGCCACCTCCTCAAGATACTTTACTAGGATCAAGGACTTTCCCAAACACTTCATCCAGCCACCTCCTCGATACTTTCCCCTGCTCTGCCCTCACTAGGGTCCAGAGGCATTTCTTTCTTTTATAACCACACTATGCTGAGTTGGTGGGTTCTTTATCCTAAATTCATTATTATGAACTTTTCAAGGCTAGATACTGCTTTTCTATCACTGCAAACCAGCAGTGTGCAAATCAACAAGGACTTGGGAGAATTTGAACTAACTAACTAACTACATCATGTATCTAACCAGTATCCTCTTACTAGCCCAGGCATCAAGGAAGGGCACAACAGTCCTTATCGTACCCTTTATTTTGCCAGCAGAGTCCAAACGGGCCCATTCGAAAGCTTCTTCTGTCCTCAGAGTTTGTTCTCACTCACACAGGCTCCATGAACCCTGCACCTACATCCTTGATGTCTACTGAATGCATGGACTTTATGAGGCTGTGCCGACGGACGTGCGCCATCCAGAGGAGGAACACCCACCTTTGCATCATGCTCACAAGCCAGAAGCCTTCCTAGGACCGTTAGCTCTGCTCTCTGCATCCTACCATTTTGCTTCTTCAAAGAGGGAACAATGATAGCCTTCTACAAAGTCTGTCAGCTCACAGGAGGTTGCAGAAGCAGGCAAGACCTTGTTTTGGTGTAAGACCACCAAGGGCTGAGCTTCAGCTCTGACATGCCAATTCTAAGTCCTCGGCCACTTGTTTATTTCCAGTGAGGAGGCTCTAGGTTCTCGTCTGGAGACCAACATGGACCACAGAACCTTTCTGTCATTGCTAGACTCTTGGGATATGGAATGTGATGGTGGACTGCCAAGGAGAAGTGGGCTGGGCACTCCTACGTCAATCATTAACCAATAAAATGTCTTATAGAGTTGCCCCCTTGCAACCCGATGAAGGTGTTTCTCAACTGAGGCTCTCTTCTATCAGAGGATTCTAGCTCGTGTCAAACTGACAAAAGAAAACAAAGCAACTAACCCGGAAATAGCATCAAAGTGACCTTGGACACCGTGACTTCAAGGGTGAAAGAACTTCAAGGTAGGGGTAGGGCATGACCTTCATGTGTGATAAGAAGAAATAAATCTTTGTGTGCCAACTAAACAAGGTTTGGGATCATCTCTCACCACATCTTCCCTGGCTAATCCTGACTACTGATTCCAAATTGAAAGTATTGCCTGAACACCAGATCAATACGGTGAGAATAATGGTCTGTGCCCATAGGGCCTTTTTTGGCTCTCCTCCTGTGCAGGAGGTAGTATTGCCTTTACTTAGACAGGGGAACTGAAATCTTAAAGGAATCTATACCTTCCCCACTATCAGATAACCACTGTCCCTATGGTCTCCTTCCCATGGTTTCTAGGATCCTAATGTCCTTCCTGTCCCCATCTGTGACCGGGGAGGAGAGAGATGCTTCTGTCATTGCTCAGTTCTGAGAAGCTCATTGTTTACACTCTATCACTTCACCTTTTCATTCAACAAATCATTCATTCATTCATTCATTCATCATTCATTCATCCATCCATCCCTTCATATTCATCTCTCCACATTTTTGTCCTATTTACTCATTTATTCATTTTCTGGCTTCTTACCATATTTGTTCACGTTTTCACTCATCGATTCATCTCACTTATCATCTTCATCATCTTCATTTTCTCATTTCACTAATGTGCTCACTCACTTTTTCCACACATTTCCCCCTCCTTTCCCACGCACAAGCATGTATATGTCCCCTGCCTACCCTCTTATACCTCCCTCTCTGCTTTTCAGCACAGCACAGCGCCCTACCAGGAAGCTGAACCTCCCTTGGCTAGGTCCATTAGCCTTCCCTTCCAGAACATTCTCTTCCATTTGAACATCAGCTTGCTGAGCCGCGCAGGCATGTCTCCTGGTGTGCGGGGGACACGCTTTCTGCTCGGGAACAGATGTTCCTGTAATTACTGTTTTGACTTTCACCCCCTAACGCCAGAACATTCTTTCCACAAATTCCTGCAGCACACAGGAAAGCGAGTAGGAAGCATGGGCAGGGAGCTCGGCGCCTGGGGGTGCAGATTCCATGGCATGGTTGGCGCTGGCAGCCAGGCAGGGCATTTGGAGGGCCTCTCTGCTCCAGGATCTGGGGTCTCAGCTGAGCTGGGACAGGCAAACAGGCTCCGAAAAGCAAGATGGTGCCTCCTAGAGAGAAGCGTTGATGGATGCCAGGCCTGAGCAGCCTGGTGTTGCTTTACCTTCATGACAAGTCCCAGAGTCAGAGGACGCTTGCTGTCCTGAGGGACACTGTCAACAATATGATGGCAGAGGCGGAAATGATACTTTGCTAGCTTCTTTTGTGTACTGGGTGTTCCTCACATTCTAGGCCACTTGTCCCTCAATGTGGTCTCCCCAGCTTTTCACCCTCCTGAGTTTTAGCTGGTCTCATGTCCTCTCAGCCAAAGACTCCATTTCCCAGATCCCCTTCCTGAGAGATGCATCCAACAAAGTTGTGGTCAATGGGTGTGAGCAGAGATGACTTCTGCGACCTCTCCGATGCGCCCCCGAGATGATGCTGGGCATTCTCTGCTTACCCTCTCTCCACCAGTGGCAGAGAGTGACCCTTAGAGAGAGAAAGAGTCACTGCCATCTGACTTTAGGGTTCGGGAAGTGTTACAGGGCATGGAAGAAAAAGAGAGAGGAGGCGCTGGTTCCTGAAGAAGTCAACTTTGTCTCTTGGCTCTTAATCTCTCATTTCTGTTCATTTTAGAAAGCAGGCTTTGACTTTATAATGCTGATGAGGGGGACAGGATCCCGGACAAGGGGAGAGAAGGGGAGGGAATGTTGGGACATAGAGACCTAGCCAGACATAGGCTTAGCATGGGATTGCGGGGGAAGCGTGAATAGAAGCTCAGGGCTGGCTGGCCATTTGCTCTCTAGACTTGGCCCCCCTCAGGGTCTGTATGAGCATGGCCCTAATGTTGAACACAGCAGAGATTCCAAATGAAGAGTCTGGCCTGCCATCCTACCAACCCTGTTGCTGGGTGCAGACTTGTCCCAAGTGTGGTGATGCCAAGACCAAACAGAGCAGCAGGCAGTGTGCAGGGCTGTAGTTTTCTGCTGCTCCTGCCTGGAGGCAGGAGGGACAGAAGGACGCACAGGGCATTGGGGAGGACCCGAGGCTGTTCATCGTCACACCTGGTAACCTGCTGAACTGTCCCCACAGCTGTAGAGAAAACTTTCCACCAATGGTACGATCTCAAGTCTTGCCTGCATCCACACCCCTCTGTGGTGTGACTCCGCGGGAGTCCATTCTGCCACCTGTTAAACCGCTAGGGGAACAGGTCCAGGCCAGCCTACTGCGGATGACGGTAAACCAGTTTCCTCCTATGGTGCTACTTCTTTCTCCTCGGTGACACTCGGCCCTAACAGCTCCTGCAGCTAGGAACCAAAGTGCTTTGCTTATCCTCTCTGTTCCTGGGAGAGAGGGAGATGGAGGAGAGGGAGAGAGCACCCATGCCCATGTTTGTGTATCTGCAGGTCCTTGTGTGCACATGACCATCTGTGCAGAGGACAGAGGCCAACCACATGTGGTCCTCTTCAGACACTCTGTCCACTGCATCCGTACTTTTTATTGTTTGTTTATTTATTTACTTAGAGACAGAGTCTCTAACTGACCTAAAAGTCACCAAGTAGGAGAATGGCCTGACTGGAAGGCCTGTCCCTGCAGCACACAAACCACGCGTGCGGCAGCAGCAGGCCGAGTGTGTTTTGGACATGGACTCTGGAGGTTAAACTCCAGTCCTCATCTTTGCAAGACAAACACTTCATGGAGGAACGGCTCTCTCCAGCCACAGACTTGATTAGGGCTCAAAAGGAAAGTCCAGCACCTCAAGAACGTATTTAGTCACAGGCCAAAAGAGATGGCTGCTCACTTGGTCTGACATCTGGGGTCAGACCTAGCCAGACATAGTCTAGTCCCACAGGTCTTCTGAGAAGCCCTGAAGATTCAGAAGTCACACCCAGACATGGAGTCCTTGGGAAAGTCCGGAAGTTGTAGGAAGGTGAGGAAACTCTCCCAGCCAGCAATGAGTCTGGAATGCAGACTAGGACTCAAGTCCTTCTCCTTCCCACCCAGCTGCCTCTTTAACCAGCACATTTGTGCAGTAGGAACTGGAGCTTCCCCAGAGACTGTTAATTTGGCAAATTTCTGGTCATGCTTCACTCTCAAGGATGGTTTTCGTTACAAGATCCAATGTCAGAGCATATGCCGTGACCCCCTTCCCAGAAGCACTGATGAGACCGGGGCTTGACCACAAGTTCCGTTATGGCCAGAGAACAGAGAAAAGGCAAACGTGTCTCAACCAGGAAAGTCGCACGCTCAGATTTGCCTCATGTAACCTGCACTTCCCATTGCCACACAGGCCCAAAGCCACCTGGACTCTGAACAAAAGAGGAGCTCACCGGGCGATCTGAGTTCTAAATCTGACATATGCCATCTTCTAGACCTTGGCCACATTATTGCCCTGCTCTGTCAGATTGGGTATCAAACTGTTTAATAAAACCTGGACCATCTCTGGTAGATTCTCAGTGAGTAGAAGCTATGACTTATTCAACCTGGCACCCAGTATTAGGCACCGCACCGGCTCAGTAAGCCGGTATTGATGGTTCCACATGGAGCAGTGATGGTTATTATTACTCCCCGCTGTCAACTTGATTGGCCTGGGAAACACCTAGGCAGCTTGTAAAGCACAGCTCTGGGTGTCCCTGTGAGCCCATTTCCAGAGACACTTAGATCCTGAGGGCTCGGGCGTGGTCCAACTCACCGATGGGTCGATAGACTCTTGGGAGGTGGTGGGACTTGAGAAGGTGGGCATTTCCTGGAGAAGCAGCCACTGAAGACATACCCTTTGGATTGTATCTTTCTGTGGCCCTTCCTAGGGTGGCTCAGCTATGCTCCCCGTCTCCTATGGTGATACCCACTTCACCATGCCCTCATGGCTCTGAGCCTCTGAGCCCCAGCAAAACCAAATCCGTCTTCTCTTAAGTTGTTCCCGTCAGGTGTTTGATCGCAACGACAACAGAACTAACACAGAATTGTGTGCGTGTTGTTATTGTTGCTGTGTGTGTCTGAGCCTGTGGGTCCACTAGCTTGTGTTCATGCCTGCGATGCCAAAGGAAGGCACTGCGTGTCTTTCTCTACACCCTCTGTCTTATTACCTGGAGACAGGGTCTCTCCCTGAGCTGGAAGCTCACCTTTTTCCACTAGGCTGGAAGGCCAGTCTTCCCCAGGATCCTCGGGTCTCCAAGCCACTAATGCAGGGAGAGGCCGGGGCAGGTGCATCCACGCCTGGCTTTTGGCGTCTGAACTCAGTCCTTTACTCTGGCGTAGTAAACCTTCCTGCTCACCCATTCACGCCCCAGCCCCAGCTTCTGTTCTTTCCCTGCTTGCTACTAAAGCACTGAGCTTCTCTAGTCATTTTGGGCCCTTGGCAGATTCTCTTGGAAGAAGTGCAAGTTTACTCCCATTCCACGCAAGAGTCACCCCGAGCTTCTGTTATTTCTATCTCTTTATCGTTGCCTCTAAGAGATTGGTTTGACTGTGTTCGTATGAGCCCTTTCATGCCTGGTTGTTATGAAAACATGGTGGGAGGGGGAGGAGACAGTTCAAAATTTGGGAAGAAGACTGGTATCAAGTAGGGGCTGGTGGTCTCAAGAGTCTAGTGGGGAACAAGGAACAAATGCGGTACCAGGTGGGTCCCTTTTCTCTCAAGGGTCATCCTGTCTCAGGAAGCCAGGCCATGAGACATCACTATCTCAGGATTCTGCTGTCGGATAGATGGCTGCCTGTCCCCGAGGCAAGATGAGTTAGCTGCAGCAGTAACTCAGATCGTCCTGGGCTTTTTTTGTATTCAGGAGGGCCAGTGACACCTACTCAGAGTTCACATGCAGACATTCTCACTCCTGGCACCTCCATCACGTGATTGTATCTGGAACTGGGTCATTGTGGAGGTAGTTTGTTAACTAATGGTGAGGTCAAATCTAGGTAGCATGGGCCTGGAACAAGGAAATGGAAATTTGACTCAGGGATGTGAGCCCTGGGGGAGGGGCCAGGGTGACACATCACACCCACTGGCTCAGGAGTGCTAAGGCCGACCAGCAGAGGCTATGGGAGAGGATAAGCAGATGCATCCTGCAGCCTGTGACAGAGGCTGAGTCTCCCAGCCTCCAGATGATGACTGTGGGGACTCAGATTTTCCCACCTTGTGATGCCGCGCTGTGCAGTCCCAGGCGAGCAAGATGACAGAGGAAGAATCTGAGACATTTCCTACGGTTTGAGGTCAGGAGGGCATAGCAAAGTTCCTCAGCTGTAGGAGGAATCGAGACGGGGATCACAGGAAAACCACGGGGACCGGCACTGATCTGTGCAAGGGCTTGGAGTGAGTCTCAATCTGATACGAGAAGCAAAGGCTGGCACCCTGACTCATTGGTGCCACCAGGCTCAGGCCCATAAAGTACTTCTTCCTTTTCCCCCAAGGGATGCCTGCACCAAAGCAGAAGCAATCAGAGGTAAGGCAATGAAAGCTCAGAATATGGTGATGTTCTTGTGAGCGAGGTGGAGGCTGAACCGAGGCGAGAACTCGGCAATCCACAAATATCCCTCAAAGACCAGCATGCCTTGGCCAGCAGACACACAGAACTAGGCTGTCTGCGTGAAATGCTACAGCCTCCGTGGGCACAACTGAATATTTAGACACTCTCAAGGAGGGAGGCTGGAGGGAAAGTGGTTCTTTCCATTTTCACAGATTATTTTAGGAGTTGGGACAAGTAAGGATTTTCTTCCACGATTAGAGGAAAACCTAGCCACTAAGAAGCCGTGGAATAGGAAGTAAGTCGTTAGTGCCCACATGAAGCCTTTGGTCAAAAGACCAACCATGAGGAATTGTTCAATGGTGTTGAGTCCAGAGACTGATTAAGAAGCATGTTTCAGAAACCATTGGGAGAGGAAGAGTAAGAGGAGGAGAGGGAGGATGGCATGGGAACCTGAGTTCCATCCTAGGCTGGGAGTCCATGGCTTGGATGATCAATCAGAAAGCAGGGGAGTGTGCCCTAGATAATCAAGAAGTTAGCGAGCAGAGAAGACTCAGTCTGTGGGGACATCATCAGCTTGGCTAGTGCTGAGGGGCAGGTGCTTCCTAATTACCTAATGTTGTCATATGGGAAATCACATCTTCAACACCTCTCTAAGTGACAGGGACTCCATCACACAGAGTAGGTCCTTTGGAGGGTGTGATGGTTAGTTTGAAAGGTCAGCTTGCCACGACCGAGAACCAGCTGGGAAGAGCGTCTTGGTTGAGAAATTCTGTACATCAGTTTGGATGGTGGACATGTCTGTGAGGGGTTGTCTCGACTGCCGAGTGATGCAGGAAGACCCACCTTGAATGTGGGAGGCCCTATTTTATGGGCTGGGCTCTGGACAGTGTAAGACTAGAGGAAGCTGAAGAGCAGGCAGGAAGTCAGCAAGGCTGCATTAGTTTTCTCTGCTCCTAACTGCTGAAGTTACAGGCAAAGCCCCTTTAAGTTTCTGCCTTGATTTCACCTTCGCCTGGAGTGCTAAGCTAGACACTGTCTTCCCTAAGCGCTTCTCTGTCAGGATGTTTTAGAACATAAATGAGACTAACAGAGGGTAACAGGAAGTTCTCCCTCTTTGTGAGATGCTGGAGTCATGTGTGAGCCAGGCCCGTCACTGGCAAACAAGGATACATGCGTAGCCCACTGCAGCTTCCAAAAGAGACACCAAGGATGGCCGCTTCTATTCATCCAGCAGATTACTCAACCAGGTCCCAGGCTGCCCTTCCCTGGCTGGATCTCTGTCTATCCGGTGGCCCACACATCCTTTCACTCTCTCACTGGCTCATGCGACTCACACCAACCCAGCAGCCCATCTTCCTAGCTCGACCTGCGCGTTCCATCCCCATGTGTCCACCAGCGTGATCCCCCTGATTCCACCCCAACCCTGGGCATGGCCGCCTCTCGTCAGTAGCAGGAACCTTTGGATCCATCACCCGACTCGGACACTTGTTTTTTCTAAATGGAGGGAAGGGGAGAGAAGAGGATACAAGAGAAGAGAACGGAGGAGCAGGGAGAAGACATAAAGGGATGGGAGAGAGCACGTCTTTAAAAACACAAATGTGAGTGTGCTCTCCCCTTGCTCAGAATCTTCAAGCAGTTTTCTACTGTGCTGAGCATCAAGGGCCATCTGTTGCGGGAGGTCCTTCCGCCCCTCCAACCAATAGCTGCTGTGATACCAGCCCATTGGGGCGTGGTCTCTCTCCCTTTAAAAAAGCGGCTATTTCCTCTGCTCGCTCTCTTCTCTTCCTGCTCCTCTGGAGACTAGACTCCCTTCCTGGTTGTGCAGATGGCTGTTGTCTGGGATTGTGATCTGTAAGTTTTTTTCCCCTTTAAATAAATAACACCCTATTAATCATAACTCCAAACTGGTGTTGCCTTGTTCGTGACTTACGCCTTCATCAAGGACCTAATTAACGACGCCCCCATTCAGCAGGATGCAGTTTGGAGAGAAAAATCTGCGCCCATATTCCCAAATATTGTTTATAAATGTTCTTTTACATTTAAAGGGGAAGATGATATAGGTATGAATAATTTACATTGATATGGATTTTGCTTTAGTGATTTAAATTTAAGGTTAATTTTGTAATGTATATAGGTTGTTAATGGATAATCATTAATAATAGTCAAGTTTGTAGTCATGTTAGTTAGATTTTCTAGATATATAGATATATATTTCAGTTAGATTGGCATTCTTCATATTTTTCAAAGACTACGGAATATGCTATTAAATGTTTTAACAACTTAGGACTTTTCATGACAATGAGACACTCTGCTCCTGGCAGCACCAATCTACTTCAAGAGGAAGATGGGCATCGAAGAGGATCCTTATGGAGTTTGATAGCCATTTGGGCAAGAAACTGCTATTGCCTGGACTATTGCATAAACTGGACACAGAGAACCCGCAGAGAGAGGACTGCTGAACTTGCCTAAAGGTGAGATGATCTTTCGGGGTTCCTGATTCATGAAAGAGTCTGCAAGACATTCTTCAGGACAAGCAGATAGTGACTGCCTTTGAAATTTCCTGCTTTGTGGAAATATCTGCTGGAAACTATGGGCCTGTAGGCCAAAGATGGATGCCCCAATGGTATAGAGGAACTTTGGGTGACTGCCCAGGCAGCGAGATGTCTCTGTCATTTCTAGAGTTTTGGATTTCTTGTTTGCTTAGGTAATAGTATATCTTTCTGGAGTCTTTGATGGAGTTAAAGAATAGTTAGTTATAGTTTTCCTTAGTTATGATATAGATTATTGTAATTTTTATTTGATAACTGTTTTGTTATATGTAATTTTGCTATGTTAAGTTAAAGCCTTCCTTTTTTGTTTAAACAGAAAAAGGGGAAGTGATGTGGGAGTGTCATATATCAATCTGTTGATTTCATTGGTTAAGTAATAAACACACTGCTTGGCCTCATAGGTTAAAGCATTGGTGGGAGGAGAAAACAGAATAGAATTCTGGGCGGAAGAGGAAGTGAGGTCAGACTCTGCTCTCTGGAGCAGAGACGCCATGCTCAGCTCTCCCAGGCAGATGCACGCAATGAAGCTCCTCCAACCCTGGATGGATGTAGGCTAGAATCTTCCCGGTAAGCGCACCTTGGGGTGCTTACACAGATGATTAGAAATGGGCTAGTCCAGGTGCGAGAATTAGCCTGTAAGGGCTAGAGTTCATGGGCCAAGCAGTTCTTAAATGAATATAGTTTGTGTGTTGTTATTTCGGGCATAAGCTAGCAGGCGGCTGGGGTGTTGGGGACGCAGCCCCGCCACTCCTATTTCAACAGCCATCCTTTTATCTTGTTCTTACACGTTTGCACAATTAGTGCGTGTTATGGAAATGCACATACACAATGCCGAGCGTGTGTAGTGCAAGGCTATCCTCTAGCTTCTAAGTTAACCGCATCACTACAGGGAGGAAATTTTCATCACAATTTCTAACAGTAGGAGGTTTGTTGTTAGTGCTGTGTGTGTGTGTGTGTGCACGTGCATGTGTGTGTGCATGAATGCACACATACACGTGCACATACCCTTGCTCATGCTGTTGCAGTGAGAATCCAGGGCATTGGCCTTACGCCTCTGGGCAAGCAAGCTAGCATTGAACGGCATCTTCGACCTTTGTTTTTGACATTTTTTTTCTTTGCTTGTTCCTTTGAGACAAATTCTCACTTCCTATCCCAGGCTGGCCTCAAACGTATGGCCCTGTTCCTCAGCTTTCTGAGTCCCGAGGTTATAACCACATCTACCCCTAGCTTCTAATGATAATTTCCATGAGAAAGAGGCCCACGGGTGTCTCTCTGTCCCTTCAGTTAGAGGCATTACAATGAGTCACCGTAGCAGTAAACAAGGAATAAACTTGGTTCCTTCAAACACCACCACCTTCCAGGCCCCAGCAGTTGGCACCACGCTTCTGCTTGTTCTAAGGAGCTGGCTCTTCCTCCACCGCACCCACTACTGCCCATGACCAGATGGGTCAGTCTGCCCAACTCCGGATCCAATTACCAAGTCGATTTGGCACTCAGACTAAACAAAGTTATTCATCCTCAGCAATCGACGTGGCATCTTGGCTTCCATCTGCCACTTTTCTTCTCACCCAGAACGTCCAAATTCGGGTGGAGAGAGGAATATTGCTTTCTGGACTCCTTCAAAGACTTCAGATAGTCTCAGGAAGCAGAGAAGCCCCTGCTTCAAACCTGACGCGGAGCCCCTGCAACCCCGAGTGGGCCACACTGGCCCTGGAGATGGAAAGCTTCCATCCAACCACAGCTGCCGCCTGAGCGGGAATCACATGGGTCCCGGTGAAAATGCGGGCGCAGATTTAGCAGCCGCGTTTAGCGCAGAGAAATGTCTCCAGGAATGAATCACGAAGGGAATACAGTCATTTGTGCAGAGAGACGGAGGGTTATGAAGGGAGACATGGCGAGAGAGGCTCGTTTCTGCGTATGAAAACAGATGGCCCCTTTGAAAACCAGGAAGCCCAAACAGAAGCATCATTTATCCCGGGAGCTAAGCGATTTTCCTATTGACATCGAATCAAAAACCCATCTCCTATGCTCTTTAACCCCCCGGAGGGTCCATAAATGGCACTTCTTAAAATAAAGGCAAGCGGAGCTCTCATGAGGTTGCGAGTTACATAAGACAAACCAGGCTCCCTGTTCCCATCATTTACTCCTCCCTCTGCTCTTGGCCTAGGTACTGCAAAACAAAACCACTGACAGCAGTAACAACAACCCTTCAAACAGCAGCCGCCAGAGGGGACAAAAGGAAGCCTAAATTAGGATGCTCCCCAGGGGGGCACATCGACACATACTACTTTCTCATCCCCCCCCCCTCCTGCAGTCACAGAGGACTGTGTAGGGATCTCTCATTTCTCTTTCTTTGCTCTATTCTTCCCTCATCTTTCTGACTCTGTAAAATGGCAGAAGCCAAACTGAAGCGGCCAAGGCTGCCCTCCCTCATCTTCCTGCCCCTTTCCAGACTGCTCTGTGTGTGGGAACCCCGTGGACCAGCTATGCAGAGGTTGGCGGGTCTCCCTGTGACGTCTAGTTGGATCCCACCAGTAGGAAGCACGGGTAGGAGGTCTGAGACAGTTGGTGGAATGGTGGTGGGGTGTTTACCCTCTGGATGACTCCTCTCTGGGTTGTGGATTAGCTGGGGGGGGGGGCTGAGTGCTCTCTCCTGGGGCCACTGCTTGCTCTCTTCCCTGTCCATTGGGCCTAGGATGATACTTCTCAACTGCTGTCAGTCAAGGGGTGTGCCACTAACCTTAGTGATCGTCCTTACTTCTACCCATGGTTTTTCAATCCTCCCTCCCTTCTCCTGTCTCAGGACCTCATCTGACTGTGCAGTGGTTTCTGACCCGGACCTTATCAACCATGACCTCCCCATGTCAACAGTTACATCCATGTCTGTCTTCCTTTGACTTCAAGTGGATCACATTCTCTCTCTCTCTCTCTTTAAAACACTCCCCCATCAAATGATTTTAACAGGGCTTGAAATAGAGCGCAATTCGCAGAGTGCTTGCCTACCATACATGAAGCCCTGGCTGATTTAGAGACAGCAATACATAAAAACGGGCATAGTAGCATCTGCCTGTCATACCTGTGCTTGGTAGGTGGGAGTAAGAAGTTCAAGATCATTTTTGGCTATATGATAAAGTCAGGGTCTGCATGCTTTTCACAAGACTATTTTGGGGGTGTGAATGGGGAAGCCTTGAATAAACACCCCCGAAACTTTGAGCACAGGAGAATTTTAGGGACTGTCCGATCTGATGCTAATTAATTAATTAATAAATACTTATTTTCTGAAGGCCTTTGACAAGATTCAACACCCCTTTCTGATGAATGACATGGAGGGAAGGTGGATGGAAGGGATATACCCACACATAATACAAGCAGCTTTCAGCAAGCCTACAGCCAACATGAAATTAAATGGAGGGAATCTCAAAGCGATTCCACTAAAATTAGGAAAAAGACAAGGCTGTCCACTCTCTCCATACCTGTTCACTACAGCACTTGAAGTCTTAGCTAGAACAATAAGGTGACCGAAGGAGATCAAGGGGATCTTATTTGCAGATGATATGATAATATACATAAGTGACCCCAAATTCTCCACCAGGAAACTCTTACAGCTGATAAACACTTATAGCAAAGTAGCTGGATACAAAGTTAACTCACAAAACAGTAGCCCTTCTATAATCAAAGGGCAAACACACTGAGAAAGAAAACAAGGAAAAAACATGTTTTTCAGTAGCCACAGAAAATTATAAAGTATCTTGGGTAATTCTAACCAAGCAAGTGAATGACTTCTATGATAAAATCTTTAAGTCATTTAATAAAGAAATTGAAGGAGTTACCAGAACTATCTCCCATGTTCATGGATCAGTAGGATCAGCATGGTAAAAATGTCCATCCTACAGAAAGCAATCTATAGATTCAGTGTAATTCCCATCAAAATTCCAACACAATTCTTAATAGATCTTGAGGAGACACTTCTCAGCTTCATATGGAAACACACACACACACACATACACACAGAGAGAAAGAGAGAGAGATAGCCAAAACAGTCCTGAGTAATAAAAGAACCTCTGGAGGTATCACCATTCCTGATATCAAGTTTTCTACAGAGCTATAGTAATAAAAGCAGCATGGCATCGGAACAAAAGCAGATACACTGAACAACGGAACTGAACTGAAGACCCAGAATATATTACATGAGGAAAGAATCTATTTTCAATAAAAGGTAAAAGAGAAAAATACAAGCAAACCAAACCAAAGGATTATCGAAGAGGGGTTTGCCAGCGTGTCAGGTATGACAGTAGTAGTGTTTACTATTGTTTTACTGAATAACATTTGACACAATTTAATTATAGATCAGACCAAAAAACTCACCTCATTTTCTAGAGGTCAATTCTTCTAAAATATCCTGAAAAAAATGTTCAGTTTCTATAATTCAAATTTTCTAATAATCCTTGATTTGCGTATAGAAGTTCCCAGTGGCATGACAATCCTGAGCAACTAACTGACCGGCTCCCATGAGTTTGCACTGTACCAATTACTGGAGTTTCAGAGCGGGCCCTGGTGTCCACGTTGTGCAGTGCACCGGAATCGTGGGGAACGGGAGAGAAAGGGGAATGACCTCCGACCTTCCCTGTTGTGGAATACGGTAAATATCAGACATGGGAAGAGATGCGTATTGTCCAGTAAAAAAGATCACAAAACTTTAAAGAATAGGTGGACACGTTAAAGAGCCAGAACGCTATTAGCCTGAGGGTGTCCCTGTTCTTGGAACTTGTACATACAAACAGCAACACCATTTTGGCTACAACTCTTCCATACAAGCTGAAACCTAAGTGTAAGAGTAGTCACGTTCCAGCCAATCACAGCCAGCCACCTCACCAGGCCACATCCCTCCAGGCCCGTGCCTGGCTGAAGCTAGGCAGGTAGTCCCTGGACTTTGCTTTTATGGTCTTCCAAATCCATTTATTTATTTATTTATTTATTTATTTATTTATTCATTTTTAAATTTTCTTTTACTTTTGGGAGGAGCTTGGTCCTGCCTCAACTTGATCTGCCCAGACTCCCCATGGGAGGCCTTACTCTTTCTGAGGGGGTGGAGCTGCGTGGGGGGGGGAGAGAAGGCAGAAGGAGGGGGCGGGGAGGAGGAACTGTAGTTGGTATGCAAAATGAAAAAACTTTAAATATAAAATTAAAAACAAAACCAAACAAATCCCACTATTTTATTCCGACTGCCGGGCGGGGATTCTGAGGGTTTCCTGGCTCACTCAGGAGGTGCGGTTTGCGCTAATAAAGTCTCCTAAGTTGAATTCGCCTACACCTTTTTGTTTAGCTGAGTATACCTGCCTACACACCAGTAACGCTTCCCTTAATGTGGCTCATTTCCTCCCATTTACTTATCCGTAGCCTCTAAGACTTCAAGAATAAATAGTTTTACTAGCAAGAAAATATCACAATAAAACGTAGTTTTCAAAACCACCTAGCATCATGTTAGAGGCGTGTTATCTAGGAACAACTTATTAGCAGTCTCTGATCTTACTGAACACACAGCCCATAGAGCTAGATAGTTCGCCAGCGGCTTCTGGTCTACCTGGAGGAGGCTGGCGTTCCAAACACTTGATACTCAGACCACTGGGCTCCTCAGCCCCACTGCCTCTTGTATACCTACCAACTCGGGTTCTGTGTGGGGTCCACTGCCGCGCCACACGTCAGACATGTGTCCCGGTCTGAGCCTGTAGCCAGTATCCCGGCAGTCTTTCTGAGGTATGCTCTTCCAGAACATGTAATGTATTCCTAGCAGACTCGGTGACACGTTACTAATACCTAGATAGGCTGTCAATCAACAACTCCTTCTCAGAGACACTTTCTAAGTCAGTCACATTAAAAGAAAAAAACCTATTAAAACAAAAGATTCAAGAGACATCTTTCTCAATTGTACTCTTAATTGTTAGGCACCGAATTTTTCACTCTGCCTCTGCTTCCAGAGGGCTCAGGGAAGGCAATTAGCTAACTCAGAGCGGCCCTAACATCTACGCACGTGAAGATGAGCTTCTATGGATGTAGCCATAGCAGTGAGTGCGGTGAACTACCTCATTGTCCCTCTTCAGTAGCATTAACCCTTTCATGGCTTCCCAGCTGGAGTCTCAGCTGCGGTCTACCCTTCCTTCTGACTGGCACCCGCCTGCAATCCTCTTCTCTTAACTTGTGGATGGAACGTTTTTTTTGACTCTCGCGTGCCAGGTCCTCCAGAGGCCAACCAGATGTAGAGTGGCTGCTTTGAATGAACTTTTAAAATACATCTAAGCAAGCGGTGTGGCGATTTGAAGTTTCTAGTGGGATTTCTATAAGTGCTCAGAATACAGCCGTGTCCAACAAGGTCTTCCCTGGCAAAGGAAGGCTGGGGGCTTGCAGCACCCCCTCTCCAGCTTTAGTGGCTTTTAGACCTGGTACATCCATCATCCTGCAGGTGGGCGCGGCGTGCTCCCCCTCTGCTCTTCACTTCTTTTCCCTCCTCTCATCAGCAGCCCCGTGAGCATCTGAATGTGTTGGTCTAGGGCCGGGCTCAAGTGCGGAACTGACAACCCCCTACCAGAGCCTCGGGTCTAAGGCATAACTCGGGGACAGTGACAGCCACAGAGGAGAGCACAGAGGAGCCACAGAGGAGGGGGAAGGGCAGTCAAGCTCAGCTCTAGGGTGAGGTCAGGAAAGATGAGGAAGTGGGCGGCACCCAGGACAGGCGTGCAGGGACCTCTGGATTCTGCTCCAGCAGGCCTAAAGGTGTGTAGCAGGAGAGATGGTATGTTGGGGGTGGAGTGGTGAAGAGGCTAGTGCAGCAGAGCTGGGGTATAGAGAACAGGGGGAGAAGAATCCCTGGCACCACCCTAGGACCCTCAGAAATAGGAGCCTTGGGTTATTACCATGTTAGGACCCTCAGGTGATAACACAGACAAAGCAAAGGTGACAGTCGTGTTCTGATCCTTACTGTAGCTTGATATGAACGATGGTGGGCTGGATGGCACACATGAGAGAAACAGAGAGTATAAGGAAACATGCTAGAGCCTCCTCAGCGAGTGAGGGACGCTACACACACACACACACACACACACACACACACACACACACCATCTCGGGAGGGCCTCTGCCACCTAATTGTTTAAATTCTCTGCTTGGTGTGACACCTGGAAAATAATCCCACAGAAATAGCCTCTCCTCTCAGCCTTCGCCCCTGCTCATGACCAAATTCAGGCGTCCAACAACCCGGCAGTGCCTGCCCCTCTCCACCACAGACGCAGCTGCTCTCTGATGCTCCTCCTCTTCGTCACCCGTGGCAGCAGCATTGCTTCTTTTCCTAAGGCCAACCATCTTCACGTTTCTTTGTCCCTCTGACTGTTCCTCCCTTACCATTTACGTCTCTGATTAAGACCTTCTAAAGGTTCCCATCTCAGCCTGGAAGGCAGGCTCTGCCCAGTGTCCCACGGGGCTCCGTGTAATAATCAAGGAAGTCACTGCAATCCCACCCACAACTTCCCAACCCATTCAGTAAGACCAGAGTTTCCTCAACACTGAAACCAACAAAGACAAAAACTGGAGATCAATATCATTCATGAGCACAAATTAAAAAAAATTTCTCAGCCAAATATTAGCATATTAGCAAGTCAGGCTGAGTAATACACAAAAATAATTACAGATCATAACTGCACGGGGTTCCCTCCAGCTATAAGGCTGGTTCAGCATTTAAAAATCAATTACCTAATCCATCACATTAACAGGTTAACTATCATATAATCACATATACAGACCCAGAGAAAGAATCTGACAAAATTCAATATGTATTTGTGAGAAGAGCATCATGATCAAGTGAAAACGGAAAGGAATGGCTTCCCTTTGATGAAGGATATCTGCACAGAGAACATTGCAATCACAGTGAGAAGGCTCCTCGGCTAGGAACCAGGTAAGGTTCCTCTGACCATACTTCTCAGTATTGTATTGAAAACCTTGGATAGCATAAGAGGTCATGACATGGAAGCAAAGTGTAAACAGCCTGGAAAGGAAAAATACAACTGTTTGCTCACAGGCTACTTGATTATCTAAGCAGAAGAGCTGGATGGACTGCTGAGAACCAGCCAAGCTAACGCAAGCCACCTGCAACTAACAAGCAAATGACTGGCAAAGCTGTGAGACTCAAGGTCAGTCTGAAAGAGGTGCTTTCCTGTGCACCAGCAATGAGCAGGGAGGGCTTCAAAGTTAAATATATACTCCCACCGATATTTGTGTCAATAGAACAGATCACATGTAATCATATGAGTTATTACATATACGTCCAATTACATGCAACAATAACATACAGACAAAAGTTTGATTAAAGAAATCAGAGAAGACCTACATGATGGGGAGGTGATTCTATGTTTTTAAAAAGGAAGACTTGGTTTGTCAAAGATACTTTCTCAGCTTTACCTGTAGGTTGAGCACTACCTAAACCATGCCTTGGCAAATTATTAAGTGGATAATGACAAACTGATGGTTTGTATAAAGAGGTAAAAACAAGAGGAACCGGCCAACATTTAAGAAGAATGTTAAGACTTATTACCACGTTACAATAACCAAGGGATTGTGGTACTGGCAACAAAATAGACAAATGTATCAATAGTGCAGCACCCAGAGGCCAGGACTCACCCAAAGAAAGGCCAGCAGTAGGCCAACATTCATGGTAAGTAGGGTCTCTGTGGAAAATTCCAGAGTGCTACATTTACCACAGCTAAAGACCCATAGCTTACATCTCTATCACCACAGCCCATGGACCGCAATAGTCTTCACTTTGGGGCTTACAGAGATCCTATAGGCTCTGACAAATTTGTATATAATATCATCTATCCACCACTGAGGAATAACACAATTCTCAGACAACTAGTCCTCCTTCCTCTGCCCCTGGCAAGGTCACATGATGGCAGTCCTAGAGTAGCTAGGCTTTTTGGATCAGGTGATTTCTTTTAGCAATATGCATTCATGGTTTTCCATGGCTCATTTCATTGTTTGGATGTACTAGTGTTTATGGATCCATTCTTCTCATTAAAGACATCTAGATTTTGGCAGATACTGAACCTCTGTAAACCTTTTCTTTCTTTTATGCTACATTGCCTCTAACAACTCCCCCATGCACCGAGTAGTAATACCGTCACAACAAATCCTGTGCTAGCTGACTGTTGGCGGAGCTGGTGCTAAGTTCAGTGTTCAGGGTGGCGGTGTGGCTCGGTTGGAGTGGAGATTGCTCTCTTTAAAGCAGGGAGGCAGGGGCCAACTGTCTTTCTGCTCCTGAGAGTCTAGTCTACATCTCAGCTTCTTAATTTGTGGGCTGCCACCCCAAGGCACACATAATGGAATAGGGATGTCGTGGGGAAAGTACCAATCATAAGAGGTATTTGGATCGGTAACAACAACAACAACAAAATTGACTCAGTATCAGTTAGTACATAATGGATCCAAAGTGTTTGTAGAAGACCTGGCCTGAAGGGTCACCCTGCTGATGGTGATACACACACATGAAGGCAAAACATTCACACATGTAAAATAAATCAGTGTAAAGGAAACTGCCGTTTGAGTTGCTAATTTGAGTGTCATTAAAAAAACTATTCAGTGGATTTTGGGTTGGGATCGAGACGGGGTTTCCAACCGTTTTTAAAATGGCTCTAAACATGCCTCTGCCATTTTTGCATTTATGTATTTATGGGAAGTGGCATTATCACCAGTGGCAGCTGTAAAATCAAAACACGGATCAAGGCCTCACATCCTGCAGGACCAAATACTCAGGTGAGATTTAGTTGTTTATAGAACATAAATAGGCACATTCGTCTCGCTGGCCTGCAGATTTCCTTTCATCTTTAATAAACGGTAAAATTTTATACACCAAAGAATTGTTTTAAAATAAATTTATGCATAATTCATCACCAGTTTGTTTGATTTGCATACCTATTTGATATGCCGGCAGACCTGCGGTCACATAAATGTGCTTGGGCAAATAGGAGTTATGAGGAGAAAAGTTAATCAGCCCTGTTTTTAACACAAAGCCATCTGCAAAAACTTACTAATAATTAAATCTATTCACTAAGCAATTGTTCAGACTAGGCATTCCAGTGGAGGGCTTTATACACTTGTAGTGCTTAGACACAATGGTATGTTATTCAGCAGTAAAGAAAAAAATCAAATGTAAAAATCTGCAGGAAAAATGAACAGAATTGCAAAAATATTTTACCAAGGGAGACAAACCCAGGCTCAGGGAGGCAAACCCCATGTATTCTCTCTCATACATGGATCCTGGCTTCTAATATTTAGATTTGTTTGTTTAACCTGGAGTGTCTGTAGAGGTCAAGAAGCAGAGAGAGCTCAAGGCAGGAGATGGGAGAGAACTTAACTGGGAGAGAGGATAAAAGAACACATGGGACATGAACAGAGGGAGTGAATATTGGGGGTTAAAGCTTTACGCAGGGATGGTGGTGGGGGAGGGTAAAAGAGGCAGTGGAGGCAGGTTAACCAACATGAAAGATGCATGCAAAAGCCTTCCGGAAACCCACTTCTTTATTCACGCTTTTAAAACACAAACAAAACGATACATAAAGGGGCCTGAAAGGAGGTAGCCTGAACAAGTGGACAATTCTGCTCCCAGAAGGCCTGTCACTCATCTCTGTACTGGGCATGGGGTACCTTCTTCGGGAGAACACTTAACGCCTGACTTTTTTCATAAGGGTTGTTCAACGTAAGCAAGTCTGCAAAGCCAGAATGTGGACCAGTGGTCATCTAGGATTTGGGCTGTTGAGGACATGAAGAATCGTAGATAAAGGGCACAGCATGTCTCTTTTCACGTAATTGTTTTTATTGATTCTTTGGGAATTTCACGTCATTCACCCCAATGTCATCCATCTCCCAGCCCCTCTGCATCTGGCCCTCACCCCTGTAGGGTTTCCCCCAAAGGAAAATTAAAAAGAAAAAAAATAAAAAAACAAGATGAAGAAGAAAATAATAAAATAAAAATAAAATACAGATAGGAATATTAATTTCAATTAAAAACAAGCAAGCACACAAACAAAAATCCCACTTGACTCCTCTGTTTCTGCCTCTCTGTCTCTTCATTCATCTTAGCGGTTTTGGGAGCAGCTGTGTATCATGTAGTATACATACGCTTTTGTCCAAACAGCTTTCCTTGAAAATGTGGGATGCCTTCTTACGAGTTATGGGTCAGGGAGGTTCCAGAGGATCCCTCCCCAGCAAAATTGCCATTGCTCTCGACTTTCTATCTCGTCTCCATGTGAAGATCCTATTCCTGAAGATACTACACACTTCAGCAGCAAGACATAGGGACATCCAGTGGGTACTGATATAGAAACTTCTTTCCTCTTGCCCAGCTTTCCTCCTGCCAGAGGTACCGTTCAGGCTTCTGGAGGAGAAACTACATCAACAGCCTTACTTGATATGAGGCCGTGTGATAGGCTACTGCCCTGCCAGGGAAGATGTTCCAGCTGGTGAAATGACGGTGTGACTGTTACGGGTGTAGCCAACTCCTTTCTGATTAGATCTAAGGCCTAGTCCATCTGAGTCATTTGAGCTTGGTACTATAAACAATGCCAACAGGCTATGGCTGGAGCAGTCATCGACCCTAAGTGGGGAAAACCTATTGCTGCTGCTTTACTGAGTGGTCATGTTGTAAAACTGCCTTCTAAATATTGATGCTTATACCTAGAGATTGGTGCTCCTTTCAGCCTCGGTCAGAGGAGTTCCTTGCTCCTATAGAACAGCAGTGATGAAGAGAACCACAAGTGGCCCCCAAGGATGTGGTGAAAGGGAGGAAGGAAAGAATGTAAGAAGAAAAAGAATGGAGAAGAGTGTACCCTAAAATACTGTCCCCTGAAAATGATGTAGCCCCCCCCACCCACTTATGAAATCATGCATCTGCGGTCACTTGCACAAGACCAGCACAAGATCAAGCCAGTCGACATTTGAGCGTGATGGAGGAGGGGCGCCGTGAGGTTCCACTTCTCGTTCAGGAGCTATTGCAGCTAGTGGCTGCTGGGAGGTGCAGCCCTTTTTCTCCTTGATGTGGTCCCTGGTGGGATGCCTGGGCTCGGTGGATAGTCCCATGCTCATGTGTGTATGGACAGTACTACTAGATTCAATGGGTTATATCTATTTAAAAAGAAGAGGAAACGAAGGTGGGAGAGGAATGTGCTGGGTATTGTCTCAAGGAGTGGAAGGGGGAATAAGTAGTGGGTATAATCATTGTATACACATATGGAAATGTCAAAGAATAAATATAATGATTAATAAAAGCTAAAATTAGGCAGGGGGACTTCTCTGTCTCATTACTGCTACCTCTTCCCATCCTTTCCTCCTTTGTCCCTGGAAGATAAAGCCTCATACACATAACTCTATGATGTTCATAAGCTTTGGAGTTAAGATGCTTCCCAGCCCTTGAACTCCAGCACAGTGACCTGAACTCTGTGTACTGATTTGATGACAAGAGGGGTTAAAGATACAGCGGTTACAATAATCCCTTCTACTGGGCAGAGAGCAGAGAGCGCAAGATTAAGAATAGCTACATGGACAAAGAAGACAGAGCGTCTTGCTATCTGTCAGAGGGAGACGAGGCAGCCACGTGGGCCTGCTGCTTGCTAATGCAGTGTCCCCAGCTCCTGCTTGGCCCACGGATGGGTCCTGAATAATTAATCCTGGGACCGCTCAGTCAGAAAGTGCTTCCTAAATAACCTTCTGTCAGTAGCGGTTTGAATAAGGACCAAGCTCTATATGTGATAGTTTTCTACTGATTGGCTTTGTGCATGGTCCCCTCCTGGGTCACCTCCTCAAGCAGGCACAGTTTGTTAAGAGCCAAATGCCCCCCTTCTCTATCTTCCTATGCAGGAGCGCTAGCCCTTGGTATCTCCGAATTGACTGTACACAGAGATGCACAGGAAATGTGCAAACTTGGGAATGGACCCTCATCCAGAATGCTTGTGTCCCTGGGAGAGGAGGAGCCTGCAGCACAGAGGGCAGTTATGAGAAGACACTCAACGACAACAGCTATAGGCTAGCTGAGGAGAGATGCCTTGGAAGGGCTGCTACTGCTGCCACCCTGACCACAGACTTTCAGTCTCCAGAACGGGAAGGAAATCCATGTCTGCCATGACAGCCATCCTGTCCGTGATACTTTATGGCAGCCCTGGCAGGCTATTTGTAACTTTGCTCATTTGTGAAGGACAGGGTTCCAGGGCGCTGCCATTTGGCATCAGCAAGATACAATGTATCCGTGAGGTCTTGCTTACTAAAAGGGAATCCTCTTTACAAGAGGCTTCTTCCAGCTGCCTTCTTCAGGAGTAGCAAGTCACTTCGGTGGATTGAAATCTCACTGCAGACAGTGAGCTGGGGAAAAAAATGCTCTGGTGATCAGGAATAGAGAGATCCATGGACACAGTGCTAGATATCAGAGAATATACAAAAATCTGTGAAATTTCTCCCCAGGGAAACAGAATGATGAGCTGAACTTCAAGGAAGACAGAGAGACAAAGGAAAGAAGAGAAGAAGAAAAGTGAACAGAAACCAAGAGACGGGAAAAGGGGAAGGGAGGAGGGAGAAGCACTTGGTGGAGGATGTAGGAGGGAGGGAGAGAGAGAGGGCTAGTCCAGGCAGAGTTCAATCAAGCAAGCGGACAGCATATGGTCGGTACAAAGCCCACAAAGGCATCAGTACTTAGAGGTCCAGATACAAGGACAACTTAGGCTATGTTAGCTGTAAACACTGAAAATAAATATTTAATCCTCTGAGCTGTGCTAACAAAATGTGCATACACACACACACACGCACAAGCATGCAAGCACATAAATGTGTGTACACACCAATGAAATTTCGAGGGCAACTAGTTTGTAAGAGGTGGGGATCAATGGGAGTGGTGGGGGACAAGAGAGGGCAATGGGTAAATGTGATTCGAATGTGTTACAGACATGTATGAAAATGTCATTATGAAGCCCATTAGTATGTACAATTAACATGTGCTAACTAAAACATTTAAAAACGCAAAATAGGTATTTGAGGATGTCACCAAAATTGTGAAGAGTTCCCCATGGGATTTTATGAAATACACAGATATTAGAATCAATGTGCTGGGCATAGCTTCCTAGGCAGAATGTCACCCTTGCTGAACTGCAGGGAACATAGAAAATACACATAAAGGCTTAGCAAGCCATTCAAATCAATATATCATACGATCATAAATATGGATATACTATGGAATACAATATGCAATTCATTCCACATTTTCATAGTGATTTGGGTGAGTTACTTTATATGTATTGATGTTGTTTGCCACATCTACATAGAAAATGAAATTCATGAAGTGATGTAATGTGTGTAAATCTCCGGCATTTAGTAGGGGGGGGGACCTAATAAATACTATGTTTTTTTCATACTGAGTTAGCCTCTTCCCCTCCCTGTGTCCCAGCTGTAGCCACTGTCACCGCGATCGCTGGTGTTTTGCTGTAATGTTGTGTCTACACGCCTGCTCCTCCAGCTGGGCCCATGTTTCCTCACAGCATGGTCTGGGTTGCGCTCTTTAACAACTTCCATAGTTTGGCTCATTCAACAGTGAGAAATTAACCTGTGGTTTCCTTCCGCAGCACCCCAGTGGTGGCCTGACCTGGCACCTGCAATTGAGACTATCTGATGATCTTCTCTTTCCTAGACAGAACCTTTCAAGTCCACAATTCTGCCTTAACTCTCCCCTCATGCCCTGGGTAAGTGGTGCCTGTGGAAAAAGCTGTAGGGCCCTGATAAATATTTGCGAAATGGATTTTGCTTTGATCTGAATGAAAACCAAAGTTAATATTGACTGGACTCCACAGCTGGCATGAATCATAGTGGGGAGGCCTGACAGCGTGAAGCCAGCGCTGTTTAGTCCTGTGGGTTTCGTAGGGTCAAAGACACAGAGCATTGTGGGACCTCTGAACCACTGATAGGCAGGAGAAATGACCAAGGGGCAGTGGTCACCTCCTGCTCTAGTGGTGGCTTCTCACCCCCAGCATGATGAAGTCAGCAATGGATTGAAATGGCACTCTCTCTGGGCAACCTTCTGGAACCTTCTGTCTAAACACCATTGACCACACTCTTCTCTCTGTCCTACATAGCTTGGGAGACACATCTCTTCCTGACAGGGCGATGGTCACACTCGTTCTGAGGCTCTTCTCTCCCAACCCTAGGCCTTTCATCAAACAGGCCATTTCAGAGGCCAGAAGGACCCCTCCCCCTTTTTAACGGCCGAGGGGTTTGTGTCTCAGCTGTGACACTGCTGGCCCAGACCATGCCCGACTTGTATATCTAGAACTTTCTAAACAGTTTCACTGGAACCCTCTGGTAGTAGCCTTTGTCCCAAGATTAATGGCGCTGTTCCATTCTGGGATACAACTGTGGAAGCAGGCAGCATGTCTAACAGATGCCCTTGGGTTGTAAGCAGGGTTTTGATTTTTGAGTTTTTTTTTTTTTTATGTGATTTACAGCCAAAAGAAAGCCAGCTTTGAGCTCTCAGGTCTCTATGCCAACCCAATTGCAGGTCCTCTTCCCAGTGGTTTTTTTTTTTCATGTGCCAACTAGAAAACGGGTTTGCATATTGGCTCCTCTCAAAGGCAGAGGTACGGCTACAAACAGGCTGGACCGGTGCCCGCCTCCTCATCATAGTGTGCACAGATCACTTTGGCTCCCTGGAAGACTCCAGCATTGTTTCCTCAGATAGCATGATTTGATTGGGAAGAAATAGGCTCAGAAAGAGTGGTGAGAGACTAGCATCGGTTTGCCTCTCCTCAATCACCTGGGTAGGTCTCAGGTTGTCCCTTCAGGATCCAACCCCAGACCAATTGAACTAGAACCTCCAAGGGTCAACACTTTCCAAACTTCCCTCCCTGGTGCCTGGCATGCAAGGGGTTAACACTAGGTTTTGGCAGGACCATCAGAGGCCCAGCTAGGTCTGGACCCAGGACGACCAGAGCCCAAGTTCATAAGCAAGTTGCTACACAGCCTCCTACAGATCCTCCCAGAATCCCAGGTCCACACTCCCCCCTCCGCATCACACAAACTCTTCCCACACAATCCTCCCCACTTCCCCGACCTCCTGTGATTTCATTTTCCCACTTGGCATTTTGTTTTGATGTTCAAGGCATAAAGGGCCAATAGCTTCCCCCAAGCTATTTCTCCTCCAAAGCAGTGAAATAGCTTTGCAATTTTGGAGACATTTAAAATGCATTGTTTTGCTGGGGGACCTGATGGGGGGAATCCAGGATTTCTCCTAAATCCTAACATAGAATACTGAGGGCTTCCAATCGAGATGGTTTTCTATCTCAGAGTCTTGCTAGTCACGGAGGAAGAAGCCTGTCTGCCTGTGCCAGGCTCAGGGAAGAAGGAATGGCGTTGCAGGCAATGCTGTGGCTCTTCGGGCCACTGCTGACACAGGTCAGGATTCCTCACAGAGGTCTGAGTACCTGCTATATGACTTTATCCTGGGTCCCCTTCTGTAAAAGGGCAGAGGCACCAGCTAGTGAGGCACTGGCTAGGCTGGGGACAAAGCTCCTAAACATTTATACAGCCTATGGTAACTGTTACTTGTCTTTAAGGGGTAAAGATGGAGGCCTTTATCAGAGCACAGGTGTCTGTGAGCCTCATGAGTGAGGTCTCTGGTGTGAGCAGAATGGCTGAGCTTGGGCTATGATTTCCTGACTGCCTCCCTCCTCCTCCCTCCCTTTTTCTTCCTTCTCCCTGTTCCTTCTGCCTCTTCCTTTCTCCCACTCTTTCTTTTAGACAAGATTTTGTAGCTCAACCTTACAGTCCTCCTAGATCACAGGCCTGTACTACCTACCAGCCCTGGTCGATTTCCCACTCTGAGAAAGGCTCTTTCTCTCTGGGTGGTTTGGCCTTCAAAACACGATCGCAAAGACCATGGTAAAGAAACTGAAAATAGAAGCTGCTCTCAAACCAGAGATTTTGACTTCACTGGCTGGGCAATGGGCATGCAGGTTTGTGTGTGTGTGTGTGTGTGTGTGTGTGTGTGCAAATGTGTGTGTGTGTGTGTGTGCAAATGTGTGTATGTGTGTGTGGTGTATAGTGTATATGTGTAATGTATGTGGTGTATGTGTGCGTGCATGTGGTGTATGTATGCATGTGTGTGGTGTGTGTGTATGTGTGTGTGTAAAGCTGTCAGAATTCTGTTAAGCAGACAGATGCATGAGAAGCTGTTGTTAATGCCTAGTTGAAAGCAATGAAGGTTTTGCTGGGAGGCTCACAACCTTGCTCCGCGAAAGCTGGGAAGCAGGCAGGAAGTACCCAGCCTGTCCTCACACACATCTTTGATCCTGGAAAACCTGGCATTCCCAGCCTGTGTCCTTGACTTCCCAGGCCAACACTGAGCAGCTTGCTCCTGAAGCCTCTTTTCTGAGTGCAGGGGGAGGGGCTGCTAGGAGATCATGTGATAAGATGGGCTGAGCTGCTCAGCTGAGGATGACAGCTCTCTTGAGCAGCAGCCTTGACTCTGGGCACCAGAAACACAGTGGTCAGGATGAAAGAGTTGCCTCTGAAGAACCCCGATGATGGGCACGATCCCATGTTTCCCACACACTAGTCATGGGAGTCACACAGCAGCAGCAGCAGTGGCAATGAGGAACGGGACTGCAGGGCCTGGACAGGCCAAGTTCAAACACCACTTCAGACTCTTAGGAGTTCTGTGGCCTTGGGCTAGAAACTTAACCTCTTTGACCTCCATCTCTAAGCCAGAGATGGTAATGAGGGCTTTGGTGAGGATTAGATTAAAATAATTAGCTTAGGTAAAACCACTTGGAAGAGTGCACACAGGACATAGCAAGGACTATATAAACACTCAGTACCACTGGCAATATTGTATCAGACATTGTTTCAGGTCCCACGTCCCTAAACCAGGAGGAACAATGTAGCCAACACTCACTGCCACTAGCAACATTGTATCCACATTGTTTCAGGTCCTACTGCCATAAACCAGGAGGAACAATGTAGCCAACACTCACTACCACTAGCAACATTGTATCCACATTGTTTCAGGTCCTACTGCCATAAACCAGGAAGAACAATGTAGCCAACACTCACTACCACTAGCAACATTGTATCCACATTGTTTCCGGTGCAACGGCCACAAACCAAGAGTAACAATGTAGCTGACTCAGAGTAAGGGAGAGAAAATGTGTCCGCAATCTGTTCCTCATGCATAGGAGGCAACAGTGAGTTCACCACCACTGTTAGTTATCATAGGCCACTGAGCATGCTGGGCGGGGCCTCTGAGACTCCGTGGAGCAAACTGGCCAACAGCCTGAAGCAGCTTGGACCTTTCTCAGGGGAAATGTACCTTGACAGTGGGTCTGCCTCTCCGCCTGGTCAAGATTCCCAAGCCAGTAGCTGGAGGAGGGGCCCTTAGAGTAAAGAATCCACAAGTCTACCCAGCTCTGATCCCTCCTGATTGCTGTCTACATCTAGTAATTCCCACAAACATGTCCTGAAGGCTTTGCACTCAGACAGCCATCCCCATCTTGCTTGTTTTCCTGCAGTGTCAGGGGATAAAGGGTTAAATTCAACCATTTCCAATACCCTAAGAGCTAACAGTCTGCAAGGAGGGTACCACACAAGTGGTCCCTGGACCAGATGCCGAGCCTCCTGTCTGCTTTCGCAACACAAGGATGCCAGAAGCCACAGCAAGTCACAATGGTTGGGGGTGGTGGCAGTAGCCTTTTGGCACTGGCTCTTGTTAGGAACTTGGTTCAGCATTTTACATGCATGTTACCAGGTCTCTACTCTTATGGGGGAGGGGGAGATATTCTTTCTACCTTACAAGGTCATTACAAAATAAAGCAAAAACTGAGGGATTGCTTTGTGATCATGACATTGGGAACCAGATTCTGGACAAGACTGCATGAGCAGTGTCCTCCTCCTGACCCTTAAAGCCCTTTAGAGTCAGGGGCTCGGAGACTCAGGAGGAGGACACAGTCATCTCTCCTCCCTTGTCTTTCAGAGGCCACACACTCATGAGTTTCAGGTGTTGGGGGTCGGTGAACCTCCTGTGGTATCAGCTGACCACATCCAACTGACCTCCCATCTGTGAGGCTGGGAGGAAGTCTCTCGAGAGTCTAGTGTCCTGCAGACTGCCATGATTTTAACATCAAAGCTGGAAAGGGCCTGGGAGATAGGCCACCAGAGCCAACTGGGAAAAGGAAGATGAGGTTCATCCAAGGTCATGTATCAGAGTGATGTAGGCCAGGCCTTCTAGGCTCGCTCCTCATCACTGTGGGGCTCAGCTGGCACTTAGATGGCTCTCAGTTTTAAGCTGATCATTCTTGACAGACCGTTTCAATGTCAAGGTGGGGGCAGGGGAGGACAAAACTTTTGCTTTGGGCACAGTCAAGCCTTTGAACTTTCGGCTTGTCACTAAGAGTTCCTGTCCCCATGGGGAGATTGTTTGCTCCCAGAAATACTTCAACCTGGGGCATTACAAGGGACTCATGCTCAGGTTGCCTTAACACCCAGAGTCATGGAGGAGAGATGCTTGATTAATCTGTCCTGGCAGAGAGTGCATTCGGTGGATGGGGATGTTTATACCTCACATGACTTGTTGACCTAATTGAAAAAGGCCATGCTGCAGAGGCTCTGGGAAGAAGCTTTGGTTCTGCCTGGTCTAGTAGAACTCAATGAGGCATCACAGAGAACACAACCAGGTCA
Organism: Alexandromys fortis; assembly: GCF_014885135.2. Lineage (NCBI taxonomy): Eukaryota > Metazoa > Chordata > Mammalia > Rodentia > Cricetidae > Alexandromys > Alexandromys fortis. The sequence continues at coordinate 5,425,804 of NW_026067967.1, read as the reverse complement.
ATGGTAGTTAAGAAGTTTTTACTGGGGCACTTGCTAGTCTCTCAAGTGCATGCACATACCTGCCAACTCGTGTGTGCATGTGTGGAGGTCACTGTTCGACATCGGCTGCCTCCTTCAATTCATATCCACCTTAGCTTTTGAGACAGGGCCTCTCACTGAACCTGGAGCTTGGTGATCAAGCTCCCTGAATCTGCCTGTCTCCCCAATGCTGGAGGTACAGATGCATACCACCCTGTCTGGCTTTTGTATAGAGCTGATGGTGATCTCCACCTGGGTATCCACGCTTGTGCAGAAAGTGCTTACCCATTGAGCCATCTCCAGCCCATAGATGTGCATTGAGAACAATATCGCTGAGGTTACTGGTCTAGGAATCTAACTTTGAGAACCACAGGGAAATATCGACCTGCTGTGTCTTTCTTGTGAGAGTCTAGGGATGGCTCCTCTGCAGGTCTCACTGCTACTCAATCTTTGCCATTTGCCTGCACTGCTGAACTTTTAGGCCATCCCTTATCATCTCTGAGTCTTGGGTTCCCTATTTATGTATTACTGGACATGGGGGCCAAAGAGAAATAAATGGGCAAAAGAGATGTCAAAACTGTCAAGACTATCCAAGTGAAAAAGTGGTATAGAGATGAATAATTTGCATTGGTATGGACCTTGATTTATTGAAACAAATTTTAGGTCATTTTTATTATATGCATATTTATGCTCTTGATTAAGGTATTGGGTTTGTGCAGCTCATTTAATAATGTAATATATAATTAAGAAATATAGTTAATAGATAATCATCTATAATAGTCAAGCTTGTAGTTGCATTAGTTAGGTTTCTAGATATATAGAGATATATTTCAGTTAGATATATATTCTTCAAACCTTTCAAAGACTTACAGAATATGGCACTCAAAATCTTTTAATAACTTAGGACTTTTCATGACATGGAAACACATCTGCTCCTGGCAGCACCAATATACTTCAAAAGGAAGATGGGCATCAAAGAGGCTCCTTATGAAGTTTGCTAGCCATTTGGGCAAAAAACTGCTCTTGCCTGGACTGCTTAATATTATGCTGTATGAACTGGACATGCAGGACCCACAGAGAAATGCCTAAAGGTGAGATTATCCATTGGGGTTCCTGTTTCATGAAAAAGTCAGCCAGACATTCTGCAGGACACAGAAGAAAGTGACCGACAAACTGCCAATATAGGCAGAACTGTCTTTGATATTTCCTGCTTCATGAGAAAGTCCACCAGATACTCTGGGCCTGTGGGCAGAAGATTGGATGCCCCAATTTACAGAAGAACTTTGGGTGACTTTCCAGGCAGCGAGATGTCTCTGTGAAATCTAAAGTTTTGGAAGCTGCACACAATGCACTTCCTGTTTACTTAGGTAATAGTATATCCTTTTGGAGTCTTTGATGGAGTTGAAGAATAGCTACAGTTTTCCTTAGTTATGATATAAGATAAAGTAGACGTAAATATTGTAACTGTAATTCTTGCTTGATACCTGTTTTGTTATATGTAATTTTACTACTTCCTTTTTATTTTGACAGAAAATGGGAGGTGATGTGGGAGTCCCCTATCTATGCTGCGAATACCATTGGTTAATAAAGAAGCTGTCTTGGGCCTGTGAAGGGCAGAATAGAGGTGTGTGGGGGGGACTAAAGTGAATGCTAGGAAAAAGAAGCAGAGCCGTGAGATGACATGCAGCCGCCAGAGAGAAAAGATGTGAGTTGCCAGCTGGAAACTTGCAGGTAGGCCTTGAGCCTTGTGGTAAAATATAAAATAATGTAAAGGGGTTAATTATAGATGTAAGAGCTAGCTAGCAATACGCTTAAGCTATTGGCCAAATAGTATTGCAAATAATATAGTTTCTGAGTAATTATTTCATGGTCTGAGCTGCCAGAAATGAACTAGCATGTCTCAGCATAAGAGGAAACAAGCATTGATTGGACAATCCCTGTGAACCAGAAGCCCTATTGGATGAAAAGGATCTGTGCTTAGGGAACTTGGGTGGATAAGGAAGACAGGTGAGTGCTGAATGGCACAGTCAGTGTAGCAGCCAAGAATCACAGGTGCCTGTGATGGGTAAGGGGCAGGGCAAGTAGCCAATGACCATCCCCAGTGCAAAGAGATGCCAAGGTAGGATCTTAAGGAGCAACGAACTGGATGAGTTACAGGAAGAAGCTGCTGCAGAGATGCAGGAGTGAGATCATGCAAATCTGGATGAATGGTTAGATTGGTAACTTGGGAATTTATGCGGAGTCTGCTGGGGGGAATGGTGAGCCGGGCATGTTCACCTCTGAGTTATTGCCTGCATGCACTGGTCAGGTGCTGTCCTGAGGACCCTCCACTGCCACAGCACCGAGGCCTTCTGCACTGTGAAGGACTCATCTGTCTCTATTCTCCTGCCCACTGTCACCAACCTCACTCACCAACTCACCATGCCCTGGTGTTGTGAACTGTATTGTTCTGTCTCTGTCAGTCTGTCTGTCTGTCTGTATGTCTGTATATATCTCTCTTTCTCTTACACACACACACACACACACACACACACATTGTTTCCTTCCTATCCATCCATCCATCCATCCGTAGAGTCACCTTCCACGTGAACAACAGTAGCAATCAGAAAGCAATCATCTTTTCTTCCTCCATACAATAGCTGGGTGTGCTGATGATGTTTGTTGCAACAACAAAAATCATGTCATGAAAAAAAAAATGGGACTCCTGCCAAAGGAAAGGAGGAAAAGCCTATTTAAATACACTCAAGTGGTTCAGACACTACTGAAGGTGCCCAAAACAAAAGTGTACTTGTGTTTCCTGGCTCTCTGCTTTGCCCGACCCAGGGAGAAGAGGGTGTCACACTGGGCTGAGAGGGCCTCTAGTAACAGACCCTGTAGCCTGTGGGGATTCAGAGGATCGTTTGACTGCTCTGGCTCCCACTGTGAATTGTGAGCATTAATGAGAACAGCTCTTTGGGACTGTCATTAGCTCAACTCAGTGAGAGCAGGTACTCCTGGAGGACCCAGATGACTTTAAGAAAGAAAGATGTGGGCAGATAAAAATAAGCTGCCATGCAATTGGGTCCAGGGGAGAGCCGCCTTCATCCCTTACTATGTTGGTGCTCTTCCAGATTGTGGTCTTACTTGATTCATCCTCACATCTGCCCTGCAGAATGAGCACTGTTAGGTTCCTTTGATAGAGGGGGAAAGTTAATTGTCATGGCGTATAAATAAACAGCAAAGCTGGAATTGTAATCCAGGTTACACAATGAGTCAGGAATCTGTAACTGAGCTATAACCAGAAAGACAGATCACTGTAAGTACTGGTGAGGCTGAAGGGAATCCATGCCCACTGCTGGTGGCAATGTAAAATACTGCAGTCACTTGAAACAATCTAAGAGTTCCTCTAACAGTCAACTCAACGCCTAGATGTACGTCTAGGAGAAACAAAATGGGTAGGCATAAGGAAATCTGCACACAGATGTCCACAGTGGTACAGTGCAATCCATCACAACAAAGGGGTGAAACTATGTCCTACATTCATTTACTAAACGCAGGTGTCTGTGTGATAGAATATTGGTCAGCAATAAAACATAAGGAATGACCGGAAGATAACACCATGTGGACGAATCCTGAAACCAGAAGAAAGAAGCCAGCCACAGAAGAATGCAATAGAACAATATCGTATACTGGAAAGTTAAGCACAAGCCAATCCAGGCTCTAAAAGCATAACAGTGGCCACTGGTGTCTGTCATATCTAGCAAGATGAATGGAAATGGAGTTGGGCTCATATCAGAAGAAATCTGGAATGATTATTGATGGGTGTCGGCTCTTCAGAGGGTGATGAGAGAAATGTTTCAGAGAGCACTGTGGTGAATGCTTGTCTGAGCCTATAAACACCACCGAACCACACGCTTTAAGTAAGCCAGTTATACATCAGTTGTATCTCAATGAAAGCATTTTTTAAAGCATTGATGGAGCATTAAAAGAGAAACAATGCAATAATAAAAAAGAAATGAAGCTTGATCTTCCCAAGAGATTTTTTTTTCTTTCACTCATTAAAATAAGTATTGGGCTCACGTTATATGTGAGGCACATAGCTAACATAAACACATACATGGAATGACTGATAATAATTTGGGGTGGCCCTTAGGGAGAAGATGCCTATGACCAGAAGAAATCGGTGGGACCTTTAAATTGCGCTTGTAAACTTTCCTTTTAAAACTCCTCACAGTTGATGTGGGTTTCCCCTCTGTAGGATGTTTACCATTGGTTAATGAATAAAGCTCTTTAAGCCTACCAGCAGGGCAGAATAGAGCAAGGCAGGAATTCCAAGCAGAGATAGAGGGGAAAGTAGGCCCAGTCCAGGAGATGCCATGTAGCTGCCAAAGGAGACAAATGCCCCGGAACCTTACTGATAAACCACAGCCTCGTGGTAAAATATAAAATGATAGAAATGGGTTAATTTAGGATGTAAGAGCTTAGCTAGAAATACGCTTAAGTTATTGTCCAAACAATATTGCAATTAATATGGTTTGTGCATGATTATTTCAGGTCCAAGTGGCTAGGTAGCGAATGAGCAGCCTCTGCCCACACACAATAGGTTTTATTTTATTTTTCATTAAAAAACATATACTGAGCTGGGGGGGGGTGGTATATACCTTTAACCCCAGCACTCAGGAGGCAGAGGCAGGTGGATCTTTGTGAGTTCAAGGACAGCCTGGTCTACGAAGTGAGTTCCAGGATGGTCAGAGTTACACAGAGAAAGCTTATCTTTGAGATTATGATGGCTAACTGGGATTGCAAATGTAAGGGGATTTAGAATCACCATGGAAACACACCTGTGGGCCTGTCTGCAGGAGAGTTTCTAGATGGGGTTAACCAAGGAGGGAAGGCCCATCCTGAATTTGGGGTACCATTCCATGGGCTGGGATTGTGGACCGAGTAAGAGGGAAAGAGACGTGGTTGTGGGGCAATTCATAGAGTCCCCTGTGCATGTTCCCCGGCGTTTTCAGTGACAGCGTCTTGGGAAGGTATGAATGCTAACGCGACGGGTGGAATACCCACAAGCTTTATTCATATTCTCATTGGGTTGTGCTCGCCTGCATCTGTGTTAATGCCTATGTAATTTTAACATCTCTAAAGGGTTTGTGCGTCTCTCAGCAGAGTCAAGACAAAGGGCATGTCTGTCACCGCAGAATTCCTCCTCATCACAATATACAACACATACATCACACACACACATACATACATACATGCACTATTGTACAGGGGTGTATTATGTGCTACTGCACATATATGGCGGTCAGAGGACATTTTTCCAGAGCTGGCTGTCCCCTCCCACTGTATGCCTTCACCTGCTGAGCCATGTATTTGCCTTCCCAGCTGCCCCTTTTCTAACTCCAGACCCCCCACCCCTGGTTCCATTCATCTCCCGTCACTAACCAGTAATCCACCCTCTATTTATAAAAATTTGTAACTTCTGAAAATCCAGTGGACTCGTACAATATCTATGTCTATAAATACGGCCTTTCTCATTTGGCATAATTCCCTAGAGATCCATCTAAGTGTTAGGCATGTTGCTAATTCATTCAGTTTGGGTGCGGAGGGAAGGGAAGAGGCATGGGATAGACAGATTCCACCTGTCTTAGCGTCTGCCCACCGAAGGATGTCTGCAATTAAAGATTACCTGCTTTGAATCTCCTCTTGGGTGGTAGGCATGCAGACTTCCACTGTATTCTCTCTTTATCCCAGAGAATGCTTAATTCAAGTAGAAGAAAAGAAAGGGATGTCAGGAATGCTGGGTCATCCTCTGACCTGATCATCCGCTCTTGTATAGCGGAAGCGGGGTCTGGGTACCAGATGGCTTAAGGGTCTAGACCTCACATGGGAGCACAGAAACCTCACAATAAAACCTCCCATGGTCCTTGAGACCAACCCAGAATGGGAGCAAAGATCTGTCTGAGAGCTAGGAATATGGAACGCCGATTGCAAAGGTGAGAATCTTCTTCTAATGAGGTCAACGCTGCTTGGGACTTTTGTTGCCTGCGAGTAGATAATGAGGCCCAAATACTCTGTTTCTGCCAGGTGCAGAGAGGAGCCATGTGGAGCCCTGGTTTCCTGTGTGCCTCCCACACTGCTCTCACTGCGGCTTTTGCCTTCTTTGCTTAAATCCTTGCAAATGTCTATTATGACTTCCATAGCCCTGGGAAGAGTAGAATGAGAAAAAAGAGCCATGCCACAAGCATCCAGTGGGGGCTCACCTAGGGCTTAAACACTTCCTTACCCATAGAGCTTCCAGCTTAGAGATCCATCTCTGCCCCTTATCTGCCCAGAGAATAGTGACACACACTAGGAGGGCCACATAAGTTGATGATTCTTGCTATGGGACAGAGGCAAAAGCAAGGCAGTCATCCTAAGATGTTAAAGCAGCCTACGTGGTGGGAGAGTTCACCTTCCAGGAGTCCCAGAAGATCGAACAGGGTTTAGAGAGTTCACAGTATCCAAAAATCGGAGCCCACTCCTGGTCTCTCAGACAAGACGTGGTATCAGAAAAGCCCAAATAACACACGCTTCTTCTGACGTGGGCAATGGATTCAAGGCTCCCTTGTGTCCACCTGCTCCTCTGAGCTCCCAAAGTCACCTTAGTCTGTGTGTTTTCTCCTCTCTGAGATGTCACTGTGCAATGGAAGGATGAATGTGACCCTTGCAAGTCAGCTTCTGGTCTCAGTCTCTAGCTCGGCCACTTGTCGCCTAAACAAACTTTCCTAGAAAGGCCACCCCCCACCCCCGTCACCGCAGGTCAGATCCCACAGTCTCTCCAGCCCATGCAGCTCTGTCCGGAGTACCCTCAGTGCCACATCTCTTCCAAGATGCAACAGATCTCACCCACCAGTGGCCCCTTGTGAAGGTCCGGGAGAAAGCACACAGCAAACACTGGCTGCCTGCACTGTGCTCTGAAGAGCAGGAGATGGTTTTCCCATTTCTAAGCTAGCTTGAGTTTTCCGCACTTCTAGATTCCCCATCCTTCCTGTGTGTGTGTTTCCATTGCAGACACGAGGAGACGAGGAGAGAACAGGGGTTGAGCGGATGGGGGTGCAGACTGAAGAGGTAGACAGAGCTGCAGCTGATCCTGCAGGTCAGGCTGGCTCTGCAGGGCCTTTGTCCTGACACGTCCTATACAGAGACTAAGAACCGCTTAGCTGCTGTTCCTTGCTGTAGAAGACAGGCCTGTGGGAAAAGGGCTGGTGTCAGACAGAAGCCCTTCTACTGGGCTCTGTAGAGAACAGTGACACTCCTTTACTCTTTGGTACACGGACCTGCGTGTTGTCTTCTGTATGGCACTGATGTGGTAAAGGTGACTTGCCTGTCATACCTGAAACACTTAAGCCCAGACAGGAGTCGAGGTTGGCAGCTGAGCTGGGATGATGCCGACGGGGTTGAAAGAGGACGGCAGCCCTGCTCACTGCTAGACGGGAAGCCTTTTCTGCCCCTTTCTTCTTGAATCAGGCATGAGCTCCGGAATGGAATGAGCCTTCAGCCCGCTCTGGGGAAGACCCTATGACACTCAAGGGGACCTAAGTCCAAGGGTAAAAGATAGGCAGGGTGAACTGCCTACACTGGCTTTGCAATCTGTTCACCTAGGGCAATGCCTCATCTTGTATGAGCTTCCGTTTACCCGCCTATAAAATCGGCATTGTCGAGATGGGTCAGAAGATTCTTATAAAATGGAGTTTCTAGGGAGAGACTCAGGCTGGGGAAAAAAAAACCACTGTTATAGAAAGTATGGAGTAACTTGGAGCGCAGCAGAGTTTGATCTCAACAAGGGTGATGATGGTGGTGGTGGTAGTGGTAGGAGATTGATGGCTGAGTTGCTTTGAGGGTCGAGAGAAATGATGCATCGAAAGCCAAGTGATCAACGAATGGCAATTGCTGTTATAAGTAACATGGGGAGAGAGCCGACTCGTCAACAGACACATAACAAGGGTGCAGCTTGTGCCAGCCACTATTCAGGAATTCTTCCAGGCCTTCGCTGGAGTAGGAAGGATGCAGACCAGTAAGCCGGATTTTAGGGTAACCTAGCCTTCCTCCTTCTTCACCTCTCCCTGCTGCCCCAGTGCTGCCCCCTGTAGGCTGCTCTCCTCCAATGCTTTCTGCTGCCCCTCTTCTCTGCCTGGACCACACATGCCTAGGCTAGAGACAGCAGTTTGCTCCCTCCATGGTGTTACAGGGACCAAGGGCTGAGGCCTTCGAATGAACTGAAAACCCGAAAGAAAACCCCTAGCAGATTGAATCCATTAAAACTCCTTGAATACTACAGATCACTCCACACCTGATTCCAGGTGACTCCAAGGACTCCAGACAATGTTCATCTTCATGCGGACAGAGGAAAGAGCTCTCCTGAGCAAGCAAGTGGGAGGCTCAGCAGAGGTGGAGGGCGAGTGCACTCACATCTCCAGCTGCCCTCAACATGCCAGGGATTGCAGATGTCATGCAATCCTCCTAACAGCTGGAGCAAGAAAGGCATTGCCCCACTTTGCAGATGAGGAAGCAGAGGTGCCTTGATTAATTTGTCCTGGCTATATAAACTTTCAACAAGCCCGGCAGCTCTTGATTTTAGATGTGGCTGACGCCAATACCGCTGGTCATTCAGTTACACCAGCCATGCTCTACCAGGGAACACCTTTAGAAACTTGTTTCTCTTGACTACTCCCTGGTTCCTGTCTTTTTTTCTTTATTTTTTTTTTTTATTTTAAGCACTCAGTACTGCACATCTGTTTATATACTGTAGCCCTTGGGGGAACACAAACCATTATAATAATATTTTCTCACCCATAATTCCCAAGTAACAATCTTACTCCCTTAGCGACAGTACTGCTCCTGTTGAAAATACATAGATTAAAACAGATGTTCTCAAAGGCGGTTTCTGGGCTGGGAACTTTCCACAGCCTAAAGCTGAAGGGAACAGAAAAGGACCGTTTCAATGGGTCGTGTCTTCTTTGGAGGGGGCAGCTATCTTTGGTCTGTCTATTCCCTGCTCTTTTCATTATCCCTCTGATCATCCACCCCCTCTGAGAAGCTTTCCTGGGCGCCTCTACCTGAAGCTGTGTCAGTTCCCTTTCCACACAGCAATGTCAAACTGTGTGGCCGTGGTCCATATAAGCATCTCTGTCTGTAAGGAGAAGGATCACAACCTACCCATTTGCAAGCAATTGGTGCTCAGAAGATGTTTGCAGAACCAAAGAGCCCAAGCAATAAACAACCTTGCTTACTCTGCCTGCCTGCCACTGCTCTGCAGGGCTTGGTGTTCATTCCAGGCTAATCTGGGCTGGCTGGCTCCCGGGAGGAGAAAGCAGGAATTCCTCCAGAATGCGGCATTCACCGGGTATCTTTTCGCAAACTTCTGTTTATCAACATCTGTAGGCGGTCAAGGTCCCTTTGGGGCTGAGACAAGCACAAGCCAAGACCACAGAAGAACGACGATAGTAATGTTGAAAGACAGATTTTTATGGTGTACAAACATCTCTACTCTCTTGACTTACAAGGTTAATTCAGAAGGAAAACGACATTAAGTTGTGTAACGACCAAGGAAGCCTTAACTGATGACATCGACGCATTTACGGCAGCGGAGACCCAACAATAATTACTTTAGACTTCTACTTTCAGAAATATAGCTTCCTACTCACCCCCAAGGAATTCTCCTGATGCTTAATATATTCATTTATCTGTAAATGTATAGTTCAGCTGGCAAGATACAGAAGGAAACCCTCAGAGGCCATAATAGCACACGATAACACAGCGTGACATGTGATGGGTGTCCTTAAGGTATCTGATTACCCTTGGTGGCATTGGGGTTTTCCCTTACGAAGCAACAACACAGGAAACAAAGCCACAGGTCTTCAAAGGGAGGGGGGACAGACAGGCTGGAACTCTCAGATACAGCTAGGGCCCTAAACTTTTGTGTGTTGATGAATTAGAAAAGCCCAGAACCCCACACCTTCTCACCACAGAACACAGCAAGGAAACTTGGCCCTTTCAGAGGCAAAGGGAAAAAAAAAAGACCCTCTGAGAATTTCCAAGCACAAAATGACCCTTATGTTGTATTACCTTATGGGCAGAAAAATATCCCCACCTCCCAAAAAGCCCAAAGTCCAAACTGTATATTTAATTTGAAGCAACCCTGAGGTGGTTTCCTCTAGAGCAAACGCCCTTTCTGCAGCAGTGAATTTTCAAATTAGGCTCCAAAGAAGTTCCCAAGTTTCCAAATCATGAACTCACACGAATCAAAGAGTACACGCACAAAAGAGCCTCCGTTAGAAGAGGCAGAAGAAACAGTGACCGAAACGAGCAGCCTACGCAGGGTTAAGTCCACAGCAATCAGAATCGGGCAATAAAATAGCAGGTGCAGTCGGTGCAGACACCGCAAGGACTGGGAAAGTTTACATCAAGACCACACTGTCAGAAAAGCAAAGCAGATAAAGAAACAGGAGCTCCTCACAGCTGGGGTTCTAAGTCTGTCTTGCAGTATAAGCATGGGTCAAAAAACAAAAGGCTTCCAGTCCCAGCACTCAGGAAGCAGAGGCAGGCAGAGCTCTGTGAGTTCAAGGCCATCCTAGTATTCACTTTTGAGGCCAGCCAGGGCTACATAGAGAGTTAGTCTCATAAAAACAAATGAGAAAAGATTCTTTCTTCTATCTCTTGTAGTCTATTGATTATGCTTGTTTCTAAGACAGAAAGGCAACCTACTGACTGGGAGAAAATCTTCACCAACCCCGCAACTGACAAAGGTCTGATCTCCAAAATATATAAAGAACTCAAGAAACTAGACTGTAAAAGGCTAATCAACCCAATTATAAAATGGGGCACTGAGCTGAACAGAGATCTCTCAACAGAAGAATTTCAAATGGCCAAAAGACACCTAAGGTCATGCTCAACTTCCTTAGTGATCAGGGAAATGCAAATCAAGACAACTTTAAGATACCATCTTACACCTGTCAGAATGGCTAAAATCAAAAACACCAATGATAGCCTTTGCTGGAGAGGTTGTGGAGAAAGTGGTACACTCATCCATTGCTGGTGGGAATGCAAACTTGTTCAACCACTCTGGAAAGCAGTGTGGCGGTTTCTCAGAAAATTCGGGATCAACCTATCCCTGGACCCAGCAATCCCACTCTTGGGAATATACCCAAGAGAGGCCTTATCATACAACAAAAATATATGCTCTACTATGTTCATAGCAGCATTGTTTGTAATAGCCAGAACCTGGAAACAACCTAGATGCCCTTCAATTAAAGGACATTGAGAAAAGAAAAAGAGATTGGTATATTGGGTAACTCTCTCCCTGTCTCCAAGTCTTGGTTTCCTCATCTGTAAATGGAAGGAAGGATGCTCTATTTCAAGTCCGAGTCTTGACATTAGCATTCGGTCATGCTGGAAACTATCTCCTGGGCTTTGTTTTTTCTTGTGCCGCCCCGTGGCTATAAGTATCGTGCATAAATTTTAGTCCTTGTGATCTTCCAGCAAAGTATGAACTAATAATATCTATTTTATACAGACAGCTGGTGACTTGGGTGGAGTCCAGAACAGGGACCCCAGGCTTGGCCTCCATCAGTGTGATTTGAGGGCCTTCCCTCTATGACTTAGTCCACGGCCTCCTACTAGGCTTGGTGCTCAGCATTCTCGTTTTCCCTGACCTGTCAGGAGTCTGTCAGAATAGGGAGCAACTCCTTGGCTCGAATGGGCTTACTAGTAGCAAACGGAATAACCGCTCCAGGGACAAGGACATACCAAGTTAATTACCAACCACCAAGGTTTCTAAGTGCCGTCTACAAGCAATGCCTGTGCTTATTTGATGATTTGGATGAGAGCCTCCTCGGACAGAGTAGCAACCAGTGACAGATTGCTGAGGCTCATCTTCCAAACAGCCACTCACAGAAAATTATCTGAAGGTGCTTCTCTCGGCCCTGGTTTCTCGTGTGCCAAATGGGGATGATGAGTATGTAATATCAGATTCATCTTCTCGGGGTTAATGGGTTAATACACGTTGGGCATAGAGTGTGCATTCCTCAAATGGTCCCCGCTATAGCTGTGGGTGCTGCCCTCCCACCCGCCCACACTGGGGAGAGGTGGGACCTTGAGAGAGTTCCAGCTTCCCCCACATCCCTGCTATATGACTTTAAGTCACTGACCCTCTCTGAGGTTCCACGGCCCCGTCTGTGAATCAGAACTCACAGTGTTTACCTCTCCCGGTAGCCCTGAGGGTTAAATGCGCTGTGAAATGCACAGTGCGGTGGTTGACATCCCGCGGGCCCTCAACAAACGGCTCCTCTCCCCCCTGGAGCACTTCTGCACGTGTGGATTTTCCACTGCGGTTACTATCCAAAGAAGCGGAGGAGGACTCTGAGCCTTTGATCGACTTGTTGTTCTTTTCCACCAGGGGAACTTTCGGGAAAGCAATGGGAGGTGGACAATATCTAAACGTGTTCCTTTCACGGTGCGTGAGTCAAGGCAATACAGTCGAAGAGGTCCAAAGTCCTGGAGATGGGCGGTTTGACTCCTGCCTCGGCTGCTTTGGCAAACTGGGCAGGGAAGTACATGAATGAAGGTGCAATTAGCAACAGGAAGCAGGCCTTGTGATTTGGTGATTGAAGCACCAAGGATAATGACACCCATCTTCCCTTTGGAAATAAATTAGGCATTCAGCTTGCAAGCGGCTGAATGGCTCTGTGATCACTTTAAACGCACACACGCACACGCACACGCACACGCACACACACACACACCTCCCACTGTGCATCACACTCTGGGGAAGCAGGAGAGTTAACTAAGGTTGACATGAAGGATGGTATGAAAGGGTTCGGAACCTACGGAGCCAAATCCATAGTACCGGCTGGACTCAAGTCTTTTAACACTAACCCTGCCAGGCCTTAGCATTAGGCAGATTTCTACAGAAGGTTCTGGCAATGTCTCCCTAGTCGTTACCTGTCAAAAATATGAGATGCCAGAGCCAGAGGAGGTTCCATTTGGGCAAATATAACTGTGGGCTTCAGGCTCAGTCAGCGGTACTGTTGGGATTTCTATTCAGATCAACCATTCGCTCTGTCTCAGCCTAAACATGGGTTTTGCTTGTCCGATGGTATTAATTAGAGAGGCCGCTGTTGGAAGATGATGTAGGCATCGGGAGGTAGTGGACACCCCAAGTCTCTAAGCGAATATGGAGGTACAGACTCAGTGCAGGAAGATGCAGCCAGGGAAGACGGACAGAGCCTGAGAAGAAAGCCTGAAACCTATGTGAGGTTAGCATGACCACTGCTGGCCTCCGAGGACTCCACCTCAGTGCGACAGCCTAGCGCTCTCTGAGGCCACACTCACCATTTCCTCGCAGCGCCATGGCTAAAGGACAAAACAAACGGCACTGAATTCACCATGTCACAGCTACGCCTTCCTGGGCAAGATTTTTCTCTGAGTCACAGCTTAAAAATAGAAAAAGTCCTATGTCATACTTGCGCAAAAATATAAGCTTTGTGCTGGAGGTGAAGCTCACGCCGTGTTCTACCACAGGTGTGACACATCGCAAGAGTTCACTTAAAGGTACATCACCCTTGATAGCTGACATCATCGGCGCTACACGTGACAGCGCATTCTTAGCCTCCTAGGACTGATTTGTCCATGTATGTATGTATGTATGTATGTATGTATGTATGTATATGTATATATATATATATCCACACAAGAACGGGGTGTCCAAGTTAGGATTATTTTTCCAAACTGACCTCATACCCTACTCCCTCTGACTTCCTTCGTTCCAGTCACCAACCAAGATGGACATCTCTGATAGGATCTGGCCAGCTGAGTATGTCAGAGTCACTAGTTAGTACCTCTAATAGATAGTAACTTGGGTTTACATCTTAACTGCGGTACTGTTTATGGAAGAGAAGTCCGTGCCAAAGTGGAGACTGGCTGCCATCTGTGGAATCTGCCATAGTATATACCAAAATTTGGAAAAAGAAGCATTTTTTTTAGTGTTTCCATTCATCTTTCCATGAGTTAAAAAAATATGCTTGGAAAGATATGATTATAGGGACGGGGAGGCAGTATATATGTGTAGTCTGTGTGCTTATGGAGCGCGTGTATTTGGTATGCACAGGCCCACGAAAGGAAGCCAAAATAAGCTACCCAGTGCCCAATTTTATTCCCTTGGAATAGGGTTTCTCACTGAACTTTGAGCTAGACTGTCAACCAATCAGTCCCAACAATCTTCCTGTTCCTGCCCCCCACAGTACTGAGGTTAGAGGTGCACACCTCGCATCTGACTTTTTCAGTCGGTGGTAAATCCAGATCCCAATGTTGACACAGCACTTGATTTTGTCCATTGAACCATCGCCCCAATCCAGGTCCATGCTTTTTGTTTGTTTTGTTGTTGTTGTTTATTCCAAAAAGCAATATGTAGCGATCAATACTCAGGTCCAAACTAGGGATGCTAACTTAGGTCAGATGGGTGAGTGGTTAACGCGGTCATCAGCATCCTAGGCAGGCTTGCTGGAGTTCTGGGCTTGAATCCCAGCTCTGCCATTTACCTGGCAGTCTGTAGACTAGCAGACATTTACTAGACAGACTAAGGGGTCATAGGGAAGAGAGCCCTGATTCTCCTATCTGTCGGATGGAGTCTCCCAGTGGCTGTTCTGCTAGGAGCATGAGAAATTCTGGGCAGTGCTCAGACACCTGCTTCCCTCCTCTCGTTGCTGCTTGAAGGCTCTCTCTCTCTGTCTCTCTCTGTCTGTCTGTCTGTCTGTCTGTCTCTCTCTGTCTCTCTCTGTCTCTCTGTCTCTCTGTCTCTCTCTCTCTCTCTCTCTGTCTCTCTCTCTGAAACAGTGTCTCTCTACAGAGCCCTGGCTGTTCTAGGGCTCACTATGTAGACCAGGCTGGCCTTGAACTCACAGAACTTCACCTGCCTTTGCCTCCCAAGTGCTGGGATTAAAAACATGCACCGCCACACCTGTGTGCCATTTTCAACGTACAAACGCAGGGATCCCTGAGGGTTCCCAACACCTCTTAGACCACCTATGAGTTCAAACTTTTTCCCACAAATGTCCTATTCTCATTTTCCTTCCCTCTCCCTCATGGATGCCGGTGAATCCTCCAGACTGGAGGCAGAGCAAGGACACCTTCCGGTGAGTCAACCATGAAAGGAATCTTCCACCCTGTGAAGTGAGGCCTTCCTAGCCAGCTCTGCTTTTTATTTTCACAGAAATTTGTTTTTGATGCTGATATTACAGCTTGGTGTTTTATCTTGAATAAATTATACATACCAATTTAACATTTTTAACTGTTAAATATTAATATGACAAATATATAAACACGATCTCGTCATGTACAGACTGTGTAAACAAAAGCCCCTCCCTCTGGGGACGTCAATAATACTGACGAGGACGAGGCCCTGAAAACAGGACGCTTGCTGCTTGAGGTTGGGATGCAGCCAGACCTTTCCTTCATACCCTCCAGGGCGGTTTTTTTTTTATCTCCCTGTGAAAGCCTTCAATGGCACAGCAACCTTCTCTCCCCATGGTAGCCTCTTTCCCAGACTTGTGGAGCTATGATACGGAGGCTTTGGTATGAGAAAGACTGGGCCGCAGAAGCAATTCTGCGCCTCTGATCCGCATTCCCCTGGTGGCCATGGATATTAAATAACTTTTTACATGTATGTAGACTGCCTCTGCATTTTCTCTGAATAAACCTACTTCAAACTCTTGGCTCATTTTAAAAATATGTTTACCATATTATCACTGAGTTGTGTTCTTTATATATTGTAGATATAAGTCCCTTATCAGATATACGACTGGCAAAATACCATGTCCTATTTGGAGTTGCCTTGCGCCGGTCCGCTGAAGCATGAAACTTAAGACTTTTGAAATCCATTTCGTCTACTGTATTCCTCTCTTCCCTTGTAGGTGCCAGACCACCACACAATGCATGTTTACACATTCGCTTTCTTCTGAAAGTTCAGTTTTGGCTTTTAGAGACAGGGCCGCCATTTGTCCCGAGGTCACGTTTGCGCCTGGGGAAGGCCCTGCTTTTCTGCTCTCGTGTGTGCGGCGCCACTGTGCCAGGATCGTTTGTAAAGACATCATCATCCCCGCGCTTCAGAAGCCTCGCTTTTCACCTGGGCTTTACGAAACCACCCTTTGAGGCGTGAAGGGATGACCCAGGGAGAAGCATCCAGTGGGACCCCTGGTGTGAAGTCCTAAGTGCCAATAACAGAACGAACGAGCCCCTACACGCCAGCCACCATCACTACTCTCTGAAGCTCATGAGGTTCAAGGCCTCATTCACTTATCACACAGTCATGGCCGTCCTCAAGACACCAGCCCGCAGCCCCTCTCCTGCACACCCCTTTCTTGTCCCATTGTCCCCCCTAACTCTACCTTGACTGGAAGTATTAGATGCTTCTCGTCTTGGCTACTTGATTAATTAACTGTGAACCTACTCGAATTCTTCGTCTGTCACTGGACTGAAAAGGCATGAATGAGAGGTCCATCCATGAAAAGGTCTCTGATCTACACAAAGTGACACCCCCAGGGATAAAAAGGTTGACGCGGGTCACCCTTGCATGTGCTGTCCAAGTTGGCTGTTTCCATCCTCGGCTCCCCTGTCCTCCCAGAGAGATCCTTTGAAGTTCTGTGTCCCTCCTCCGTGGCGTTTGCCAACACCTCCAGATTTAGTTTCGCTCTGAATTTCATTTGCTGCCTCTTCCTGATCTCTGAGGCAGGTGGTAGGCAGGAGGAGGCCTGGCTGAAAACCAGGTCTTCCCGATGCCTGACTTCAAGCAAAGAGGACATGAAAAGGAGGAGGAGCCAAGGAGCCCTCTGCTTAAGCTGAAGGAAAAGTTCTGTTCCCCCCTATTGAGGTCAGTGAACAGTAACAGGGTCCTCCTGGTGCGGAAGTCTCAAAGGGATCTGTTTCCTGCCTTTGAAAGCCCTGGAGCTCTGGACGCTGGAGGGGACAGTACTTGGGCGATGTGTCCCAGGGACTTCAGCCTCCTGGGTGAGCAGAGAGAATTGTGGAGGGCAGAAGAGTTGGGAGCTCAGCATTGGGACTGGCAGGGAAGTGAGCAACAGCAGAGATGGTTGATCAACTACTTGCTCATTCATGCATTCACTCTGTCTTTACTATCTGCCATGTGCTAGGCATCATTCCAGGCATGGGAACAATGCAGGGAACTATAAAGAAGGCGGTACCTGCTCCCTGGACATTAGATACTAACAAGAGATGTCTGGGGATGAACGAACAATCTTGCACTAGCTAACACAATATCTGGACAGAAATGTTCCCAGAAGGACCTGGGCTGGGAGGAATGGTCTTTCCCATAGTGTGGTTGGATGAGGAAGGCTATGCTCCTCACACATTCAGTGACAACCCTTTGGCCTCTGCAGCCACTGGGACAGTTGACATGCTTCCACGAGGGGCATCTCATGCTGCCCGAGACAGCTCACAAGGACAATGACTTTTACTTCTGCTTGCTGCTGTTCCCTAGGCCAGAAGAGTTCTTCCCAAAGGCTGGGGGAAGGCCCATGCTCAATGCTCCAAAGCAGGGGCATTTCTAGGGTTCCGTGAACCTGGAAGAGGTGATTGACTTAGTCACAGCTTAGATTCCTGGATGGAAAGGGGACCCAGGGACTAGATAGCAAGACTGGTAGGTGACAGGAGGGCCTTTATAGGTTTTATTTATTTATTTATTTATTTATTTATTTATTTTGTCATTGTGAGGTAGACAGCCATAGGAGGGCTTGGCAGGTGAGTGATATGATTTGAGAGGTACAGTGACAGATGCCTTTGGGCTAGACAAAGAAGGACACCGGTCTGGTGGGCAGGTTACCGCCAGAATCCAGGGCCAAGAGTATTTGGGTCAGTGCACAGACAGAGGAGGTCACAGGGACAAGAAAAGTACGGAGATCTGTCAGTGTAAACACAGCACTGAGCGCAGTGATGGGATGACGGGTGACGGAGCTGGAGGGACAAGGGGAAGTGTTCCTGCGTCAAGGACTTGCTGACGTCAAGCTCTATGTGTGGCCCCCACCCTGCCAGATTCAGATGCTTCAACGAAATATTTTTGCACCATGCCTTTCTTCCCTCCCTTGGTATAGATGACCTCAACACGCCTTGTTCCAGGCCCGGCTCTGTGGGTGGCCACATAATAGGAATGAGTCTCCCTCTGCCAGGGATGAAGGTGGTGCCTCCAAAGTGCAGCAAGCCATATTGGGCATGTTGAGGAAGCAGGGAAGGAAAAACCCTCATTGAGAAGACATCTAGGGAGACCAGGGTCCACATTTCTAGAGTTTAGAGGGATGGGGGAGATTCCATTACTGTTCTTCTGGGACAGTTCATTATTGTACAGAAGCCTCAGATGGGGCTGATGAACACGTGCGTTCTCCTCTTACCTGGCTCAGCTGCACTCGGTTTTCTTATCTTAAATGTGGGGCCGTGAAAACTGACTCATGGGGCAATGCGAGTTAAGTGCCATGTGTGAATCGAGCCTCTGTATGTGTGATCTCATTTTGTCCTTACAGACAAAGGCTAAAGCTTTGGGAAGCTCTCGGAGAGCCATCTGTCCAAGGCAGAACATTTGCGATCCTGTGCAGTTATATATGCTCCAGCCACCTCTGGTTTTGTCATTCCCAGGACCATGACAACTGTTCCATATGTCTTTGTTGATTAGCCACATGGATGTTTCAAACAGAGGTTATGCAACACCTGAGCCACAGCATTCTGTATTCCGGCAGTCTGTGGACAATATGGCGACTGCCTCCAAGTCTCCCGATTGCTGGACTGTGAGATGGAGCAAATTTCTAATCTAGGGAAGAGGGTTACGGCTCGCTCATTCATCTCCTTCCCACTGACCCCAGGACCTTGGAGGTCAAGCAGAGTCTGAGATACCCAGTAAGCTGGGTATGTCACTTCTGATCCAAAGTCCAGCCAACATCTTCCAACTGTGTGCACTAGAGCAGGGCCCCAAGGGAGCTATGTGTTCCAGGGCTGTCTACAGATGGCACTGGCCTTCATTGTAAGAACTCGGTCTGTTTATCCACTGGGATCCTGGAGCGGATTCATTATGGCATCCAATAGAGCCCATATTTTGCCTTATGGGACTGCTCAGAGAATAAGAATCCAAACTTAGTATAAGTGGGTATGCAGTGTATCTCCAATGAAGAGCTTACTCCCCTGCCCCCATTTCCACCTCTGCAGCCTTCTTCACTGGGCTCCGTTTCCGTGTACGAAGCTGCCCGACTGTGGGCCCACACTCCCTCAGCTCGCCACCTGCCCTCAAGCAGCTTTCCCCATCCAGCCCGATTTTATCATCACGGCGCGGCAATTTCTACCCATTGTGTGTGGCCGTGCTTCGTGGCAATATAAAGAGAACCTTCCGGAGAGCCTCTTGGACCCCTCCTGACAACCCCCCCCCCTTACTGTTCTCCTCTCTTGCTCAACCACACCTCTGTCTTCACCTAGCTGTACGACTTGCACCCTGGTCTACTGGACGTGAGAATAAATTCCAGTTCGCCGTAGCTTTAGTTGTCCTGGGCCGGCCTGACCGGTACCTACTCGCTGCCAGCAGCACCATCACGTTCATGTTGGATGCCCAACCCCACTTACACGGCCCTTTTCACCACGCTGTAGGGCTTGCAGGGTGAAATATGAAGGTTCCCCCAAGCCCAGCCTAGCAGTAGTTCTACCACCTCCTCACCGGGCAAATACACTAGGAACTACAGTTCCCAGCAGCCTTTGCCTCTTGTCCTCTTCTTAAGACAGGCACTACAACTCCCAGCAGCCTTTGCCTCTTGTCCTCTTCTTAAGTTCACTGCATTTCCCTATTTTAAAATGCATTTCTCACTAAACCTCAGACTCGCAAGTGATGACAGAAAATGAGAGATGACAGTATCTGACCTGGCTCCATGTCAGCACTTTGGGAAGAGTTGGTGTCCGCAGGCCCTGCAGCCCCCTCTCCAAGGCCATCAGATCCCAGAGGACAGGGCAATGTGCTTTCTGTTGAGGAAGAGAACAGAGTGGATTAAGGGACAGCACAACTGGTCCCCAGCTTTCTTACAGTTCCCTCCCCAGCACCCTTTATGAACATGGGGTTTATCCTGGTCCCATGGCCACGAAGCAAAGCAAGCGGAGTTCCAAACCCCAAGGACCTTGAATGAAGACGCCATCTTCATAGCCATGGCGCTCAGGAGAGCCATCCCCTGGACTGCACTTCTCTTTCTGTGAGTGTGCTAACGTTGTCTTTCAGTCATTTCCTGCATGGATGTCTTCCTGTACACTCAGCCCACCAGGACAGTGGCTAAATAGCGAGGCTCTGCAACCCAGGTGCCAGTGTAGGGCTTGAAGCCCAAGAGCAACAGCAACTGCCTGGTAGACAGAGACGATTGGTCCTGTCTGTGATGGGGTGGAAGGCACACAGCATGAGGCTGCAGCTTTGGGGCACTCCCAACAGTGGCAGGAAAATAAGGGAAGCACCTTGGCTCTCCGAGCCCCGGCATCTGGCTTAGGAAGTGTATCTTCTTGGCTGGGATGAACCAGATAGAGTCTCAGAGTCACTTGGGCAGGGGCTGTCCCAGGAAAGAACTCTGTACTGGCCGTCTCGCTATGACAACCTTTGTCAAATCATGTTTCTTTCTCGGCCTCAGTTTCTTCATTGGAAAGCAGAAAGCTCTGAACTGGGCAACATGGGAACTTCTTTTTGGCCTAGAATTCAACAGCTATGAGTCTGCTTAATCAGTACCACTAGTGTCTTTACCCAATAAATGTCACATGAATGTAAGAACTTCCATCCCATTTAAAAGAAAGGGAGGGAGGGGCTTTACGTCATTTGCCTTTGGTGATCACAAAAAAAAAAAAAAAAAAAAACTGGAATCTGAACACAGATTCTCAAAAGTTGCAGGTCCGTGCAACATAACAGATACCTCCAGATGTCCTCTGCAGAAAGATCCTGCAGGCAAAGGCACTTAACGTATCTGAGTTTTGTTCTCAAGCCATTATTTGAGAAGTTCCCTGAATACATATTTGCCAAATATACTTAGGAACCCTGCTAAGAAGTCATTATTGTCTCTTATAAGGTGAGGAATTACTGGTAATTCCCATTAAAAACAAAAATCTTGTAAGTGTGAAAATTTGCCAACTCTCCCGGTATCTCCGATATTTCTTTCCTGTGAATTCTAATTATTCCAAACAGAGACTAGCTAGCAGCCAGGAGCATTTCCAGACTCTGCCCAAATGCCTCTCACCTACTCCCCAGGTTCAAGCTCTACCGACCTCATGAACTAAAGAGTCTGGAGAAAAACTGAAAAAGATCTTCTAAGTCAAAATACAAGGCTGGGGAGATGGCCCAGCCCAAGACCTAAGTTTGGATCTGCAGAATCTATACACAAAACCAGGCCTGGTAGCACGCATCTGTAATCCTAGCAGCTGTGGGAAGGGAGGCAGGCAGGGAAATCCCGGGAAACAGACTGGTAACTAGCCTAGCCAACTAGCTGAGAAGTTCTAGGAGAAAGAGAGAGAGAGAGAGAGAGAGAGAGAGAGAGAGAGACAGAGACAGAGAGAGAGACAGAGAGAGAGACAGAGAGAGAGACAGAGAGAGAGACAGAGAGACGAGACAGAGAGAGACTCTGACTCAAACAAAAATATGGAAAGCAGTTGAGAAGGAACACCCAAGGCCGACCACCTGCACACATATGAACACCATCATACAAACACATACACACACATACACACACACACACACACCAATGAGGATAAAAGCTAATATGTTAAGTCAGGGTATGACTCTCATTCTATGCCCCTCAATTGACTCTGGGACTTTGTCATTGCTTTCTATTGCTGTGACAACCACAATGACCAAAAGCAACGTGGGGAGGCAAAGATTTATTTCATCCTAGGGCTTACAGTCTAATACTGAGGGAAGCCAAGGCATGAACTCAGGCCAGGAAACTGAAAGCAGGAACTGAAGCAGAAGCCATCGCGGCTTGCTCAGCCTGCTTTTTGATCCAGCCCAGCGATAGCACTGATCACAGCTCACAGCGGGACAGACACCCCTACATCAATCGCTCACACAGACATTGCTCCGCAGACACGCTCCTAAGCTGATCTGATGGCGGCAGGTCCTCAACTGCGGTTCCCTCTTCCTGGATGACTCTAACCAGCCTGCAAAGATTTAATTCCTATTTACACGGCCTTATTCAAGAGAATGTCATCCCCTGAGGCTTCAAAGAGAGCAGGAGCCTGCCTTGTTCCGCTCCACCCATGGGTGAGATAAAGCATGCCCGGTGTCTGTGTCTGGACCTATCCCAGAAGATCTGTGGCTTTTAAGATCTACATCTGCTGGGCTTGTGCCCAACGATCCCGTGAGGTCCTAGGCATGTCCACTGATTTGGGTGGACAATACGTCTGGGTTTTAAGATTCCGCCGTAACCCACACAAGCTACAGGCGAGAGCTGTGCGCCTGGGCCACGTCTGCCCCTTTCCTGCCTCTGTCATGGCTGAGGCCTCGGGATGAATCACCTTATCTGCCACTTCCTTTCCAGTTCTCAGCCCCACATTCCTCCTCTTTCACACAACCTCCAGGAAGTCATCACAATGACTGCACATAAAAACCAAAATATTCACGGTGTTCTAGTTTGCTTTCTATGGCTGTGATAAGCGCCATGAACAAAAGCAACTTGGGGAGGAGAGGGTTTGTTTCCATTTACAGGTTCTTGTCTGCCATGAAGGAAACCAGAGCAGGAAGGCAACCTGGAGGCAGGAAATGAGGCAGAGACTAAGGAGCTAAGGAGGTCTGGTTACTGGATTACTCCTCATGACCTGCTCATCTCGTATACAAACGAACAAACAACAAACTCAGGCTCACCTTCCCATAGGTGGAACTGCCCGCGGTGATCTGCTGATCTGCACCCTCTCGCATCAATCAATAATCAAAATTCTACCCCACAGACTTGCCTTGAAGCTGGTCTTAGGGACGCATTTTCTCAGTAAGATTCTCTCTTCCCAGATATGGCAGGCTTGTACCCAGTCGACAAAAGCAACCAGCACATACGGGTGGCTGAAAAAGTTCTAACATTCCATTGAAGAGAAGACTAGTAAGGAAAGGATGCCTTCATTCGTTCATTTCATTCATTCATTCATTCATTCATTCATTCATCCTTCACTTATTCATACGATGAGTCTGATGCTGGGTGGATACAGTGAGGACAAAATCCTGACTTTACAGGCACTTTACGGGCAAAGAAAATAAGGTTTGGCCACAAAATCTAGGATGTCCCTGAAGTTTCCTAGGAGGTACGGATAAACCCTAGGCAAAGGCAGGGTGGAGGGGTCTTCTCGGCTGACAAACCAGGAAGGGCTTAGCAGAGCTCACACTGAGGGATACAGGGTAGGGATTGGGAGGGGTTCTCTGAGTAATGGAGTAAAAGTATAGGAGGAGAAAAAAATGGCAAACACATGAACTTATCCCACAGGGTGGCTATGTACAGGATAACACACACATATTACAAGCCAGGACACAAGAGTGTCAGCGTGCAGGGTCCCGAAGGCCAAGTCAGATTGCAGTGTTGCTTAGCAAAAGGAAGGCAAGGAGAGCTTTTAAGAAGAGGAGTGGTTTTACTGGAGATCTTCTCTAGACAGGTGAAGAGTCTGAAGAGGACGCAACCAGGGCAGGAAGCTCCTGGCTCTAGGCTAGGCACTTGGCTGGCTGTAGGTATTTTGATCTCCTTGATCCTTATAAATAATTGCAGGAGGCAAGCATTATCCTTTCTGACTTGCTGACAAGGAAGGGAAGCTATGCGGGGCCCTAGACTGCTTGCCCCTAATCCTCAGCCAGGAACCAGTGGAGACACGCTCGCTCGCAACCCTGTCTATTCCCTTGCAAGTGTGCTTAGAAGCACGTGGGATTCTGCACAGAGCATGTCTACCTAGTGATACACCTGCTTCTGCTTGCGCGTCACACCCTGTGTACCCCCAGGATGTTTATGGCTCTGTCACCTCCTGGGTCATCCTGACAGAAAGTCCATGGCTTCTGTTAGTTAGTGTCTCCCCTAAAGGACCACAGACGAAGGAGGTGAAACGCTCCTCGGTCCCTTTGTGTCATTCTTCACAAAGTGGGAGGGAACCGAGGGAACCCGCCCTCCTCTCAGCCAAGCAGTGCTCACTCTCGTCCTGCATTTTCACCCAAAGCTGAGATCACCAGAGCAGTGGACTCCAAAACCCCACGTACTGTTTGTTGTGCACACAGAGACCTGGGTGTGCGTCAGAATACTTGAGGGGTCCAGGGCATCTTTGCCCATAGAGGAGCCCACTATTTTAGCCCAAAGCAATGGATCTCCCTGGTGTTGGTCTAAAACTTCGGAACTATGAGACAAAGTGAGTCTGTTCTTCCTTCACTGTCTTTCTCGGGTATTTCTGTCAGAGGGACACTGAGTTTAGCAGATGTTCCAACTGCATGAAGAGTCCTCCAGGCAGCCTTCCCTGAACAGGGAGCTCATCTCTGAGCTTACCTGGAGCATCACTAGCTCCCTGGCTTGGAGCCAATCTCTCGCCTTCTTATGGCTTCTCATTAAAGGAGATGAGAACAATGAACGGCACAGAATAACCACCAGTTCCTTAGCACACCTATGGTAACATGTGGTGAAATCACTCCTTCTGTTTATTACTTTATTTTGTTTTTAAAGAAAGTCTATTGCCGAGACTGGCCTTGCCTCGAGCCCATAACAGTCCTCCTGCCTCCGGTACCAGTGTGTGCTTTTTTGTCTTTTAAAACACAATGCTCGGAGCATGCTAGCTCCTCAGAGAAGAAGCCAGAGTGGGGAATGTTAATTATCAGTCAGACAGGATCTAGAATGACCTAGGAGACAATTCCTTAGGCATATAGGGAGCTTCTATAATGAATTAATTCATGTAGGAAAACCCATCTTAATTGTGGGCAGTGCCATGCCATGGGCTGGGGGCCAAGACTAAACCCACCCTAGTTGTGGGCAATGCAATGCCATGGGCTGGGGTCCCAGACTAAACCCACCTTAATTGTGGGCAGTGCCATGCCATGGACAGGGGTCCCAGACTAAATACAAGGGAGAAAACAAGTTGAGCACCAGCCTTCGCCTCTCCCCTTTCTGGCACTCGATACAATGTGTCAGGGTGCTTCAAGCTCCTGCCTCCAGGATGGACTGTACCCTCAGACTGTAAGCCAAAACAAGCCCTTCCTTCCTGGAGTTGCTTTTGTTGGGTGTTTGATCATCATGGCCATGACCTCAGGCTAACTGAGCTTCTCCCCAGCTGAAGAAATGAATGTGGGGAGCAAAGATGTTCTGAGACCATATCAATATTTTCATACTCTTGATATCATCTTCATGACTAGACTCCTGCAGATATTTGACTTTGCATCTTTCTTTCCTGTAGCTCCTTGGCAATGGGCACCATTTCTGAATCCCTAGCCCATTCGTGCCTCCTCTTTCCACATCAGCTGCCTTATTTCCGAGAGCCAACCAAGTCTCAAAATCTTCAGCTCGTGTGAGATTTCCACTCACAAACTTATTTTGAAGAGGGTCTTTCACCTTCCAGAACACACGCAATCCCCCAGAAAACCATCTTGTTATTGTATAAATCATTAGCTCAGAATATTTCACCTTGTTGCTTTGCTGAGAGCTCTGGTTTCTAATCCAAACCAATTACGAGTGCCAGCCTATTTGATAACATCTTAATATTGCCAATTTTCCCAGCTCTCTGCCCAGAAGCAGACCAGATTGAGAGATAAGCGAGCCAACAAGGCCTAACAGGGAAGCATGGAGCATCCAAACACTCATCTAAGCATGTGGGTGCAGCCCAGCCCAGTGTGGCACCAGGATGAACGCTCAGTAAAGGTTAACTCCCATCCCTTCCTCTGTCTCTGGAGAAAAACAAAACCATTAAAATTTCAAGGCAACAGGAGAAGAGAAGACATACCGCATGCCTGAGTTCACTTGCAGTTTCGACCTTTGGAGCTTGTCTCCCTAGACCGAGCGAAGCTGATGCTCTCATTTTTATTATGATGACTGCAGTTGCTGGTGGTTACGTCCTCAGATCAGAGAGTAGACACACACAGCCATATACAAACTCACCAACAGAGACTGCCTCAAACCCAGAAAGGCACCTTCTCCAAAGCGCAAGGCAGGAGCTGGGGCAAATCTGGGTTGTCCTGCTTGGGATCCAGGTGAGAGCCCTGTGCTCACCTTTTCTCCTATCTGATTTTCTCTTTGCAGCCGGCCTTGAAGAGCAGCTCGGGAGCCCTTTGGCATGATGGCATGTTTTAGGGTAAGCATATACCCTTACAATGCATACAGGATGAAATAAAGGCTTCTTTCTTATTTAAGTGTTGTTACATACACAACACACTGTAGGTGCATATATATTTTCCTAAATACGTATGTAGTTCTCAGCCCTATGAATTTTTAGCTGGATGTCCTTATTTGTGAGGGAGTGAAGGGGGCTTTTATGTAGGGCCCCTGTGGGCAAACCCAGCCACCCCCGGATATGTTGTGGGGAGGATATGTGTGCCATCCTGATTGCCGTTTGCTTGTCTGGGGCTAGGAGTCAGGTTTTTTTATTCAGTCTTCTCCCTGGGGGTTCCCATGCTTACACAGGAGTGGTTCACATCAGCTCTGACA
Organism: Alexandromys fortis; assembly: GCF_014885135.2. NCBI lineage: Eukaryota > Metazoa > Chordata > Mammalia > Rodentia > Cricetidae > Alexandromys > Alexandromys fortis. The sequence goes on along the minus strand of NW_026067967.1, from coordinate 5,399,123 downwards.
TGGTTTAAACTGGGGGACTTCCATCGGTTTGTTGCTCAAATCTGACCTCCATGCGCGCGTGTGTGTTTGTGTTTGTGTGTGTGTGTGTGTGTGTGTGTGTCTGAAATGACTAAGAAAAGGTGCTTTGCCGGGGCCTGTTAGGGAGAAGGTCAACTATGTGTCCTCCACAGCAGATAAGCTTGAATCCAAACCCTCAGTGGGAGACAGGTTCTTCTATTGCTTACCAAGACAAAACTACATCATTCCTGTAAACTGGGGTCCCTAGAAAAGGGGTGATGCTGGCACAGTGGCAGATGTGCACACTGGATAACAGCATATGACTCTGGGACTTAGGCCATCACAGGTGAGAGATTTCCAGAAGTCAGTAAATAAGCTTGGAACAGGTCCTTCTCTGCTCCAGCACCTTCAGGGAAGCCTAGCCCTGCCATCACTTTGACCTGGGGCTTTCTACCTTCAGGACTGGGAATAAACTCATTTCTGCTGCTTCTCCCATCTCTGTCTAAGGCTTCCATACAGGAGCCCTTAGAAACTAACTCTTCGTCTTCTGTCAACTTGGCAGAATTTGGAATCACCATGGAGACCTCTGGGCATGTCTGTGAGGGAGTCTTTGCATTGGGTAAATTGAGGAGAAAGACCCACTGGGAATGTGGGCAGCAGCATCCCAAGGCCTAAAACCTCAGGAGGTAAACTGAGTAGCAGTTTTTATCTCGCTCAGCTTCTGGACGGTAGACACAATGGACTATAATCAGAGGTTCTTAACCTGTGGGTAGTGACCCTTTTGCGGGGGTCAAATGACCCGTTCACAGGGGTCACATATCAGATATCCTGCATATCAGATATTTATGTTATGATTCATAATAACCACAGGATTATAGTTATGAAATAACAATGAAATAATCCTATGTTTGGGGCTCACCCACGACATGAGGTGGTATCAAACAAAAAACTGTATTAAAGGGCCGTGGCATTAGGAAGGCTGAGAACCACTGGTGATATGCTCAACTGTTAGCCAGCTGAACCCTTCTCTCCTCGGCTGTTTTCATCGAGTATCTCATCATGGCAATAACGGAAGTCTGCAGGCGCAAAGGAAGCACACAGGCAGACGACAGAACCAGATCAGAGCCGCCCACAACACAGGACAGATCTCACAGGGTTAAAATGTCATCCTAGGGAAAACAGAAGAGAGCTCCTGGGTAAACTGCGGGGGGGGGGGGGGGGGGGGGGGGGGGGGNGGGGGGGGGGGGGGGGGGGGGGGGGGGGGGGGGGGGGGGGGGGGGGGGGGCTGGGGTGTGTGGAGAACATGAGGGATCTGGCTGGGCAGGGTGGGATGGGATGGAGTGGGAGAGTAATGGAAGAGGTATCTCGCTAGAGAGGGCCATTTTGGGGTTACAGAGAAACCTGGTGCCTGGAAAACTCCCAGGAATCCACAAGGATGACCCCAGCTAAGATTCCTAGTAATAGTGGAGAAGGTGCCTTTACTGGCCTTCCCTTGTAATCAGATTGGTGGACTACCCTAATTGCCATCAGAGAGCCTTCATCCAGTAACTGATGGAAGTAGATGCAGAGATCCACAGCCAAGCACCCCGCCGAGCTCCAAGAGTCATCCTGAAGAAAGGGAGAAGGGATTATACAATTGGGGGCGTGATGATGGGAACCCACAGAGACAGGTGACCTCAGCTTGTGGGAGCACATGGACTCTGGACCAACAGTTGGGGAGCTTCCATAGGACTGACCTAAGCCCTCTGCATGTGTGTGGCAGTTGTGTAGCTCGGTCTAGCAGGGATCAGAACCCGTCCTAGAGCTTGAGCTGGCTTTTGGAACAGGCTGTGTAGCCTCAAGCAGCCTTTGTTGAAGCCCAAGGGAGGCCTGCACCTTTCTGAATGGAGACAGAGGAGGAGTGGGTGGGGGTGAGTAGAGGGGAGGGAGAGGAGTGGGGGGAGGAAACAGGAGGAGAGGAGAGAGGGGGAACTGCAATTGGAATGTAAAAAATCAATAAAATTCTTTAATTAATAAAAAATTTAGAGAAACAACTCCACCCTCACTCCGCTGCATCTCTGCCCTTTCTCCTGCTGCTTAGCCAACTCCTTCTGGGGTTTTAGAAGCCAGTAGGAAGTCACTCTGTTTTAAGTGCAATGGACTGGGCGGTGGGGGTGGGCTTCTGTCACCTCATATCTCAAATTAATAGCATTCTTAGCTAGTACTGCTATTAATATTTAATAATTACCATGACCACTAGAGTTAAGACGAAAAGAGGCACAAATGATTCCACTTGCTGCTGAATCTATCAGGCTGGGGACAGAGGGTCATGGGATCCCATCAGTGGAAATGCTGTCTGAACAAGTGCCAGCCAGAGACAGCCCTGTCCTGCCTGGTCGCTGTAGCTGCCTTGCACGACCTAATCCTCTCCCGGATTCCTTTAATCCAACTAACAGCCTGAATAAAATTGGAAAGGATTTTCTTCAGCTGAGTTATGCCTTTCTTCCCGATCCAAACACAATTGTGTGCCTGGGTTCTTGCAACGTTCCAAAGCAAAACAGAAAAAGTCATAAGGCTTTTCTCACGTTCCATGTTGTTTTCTTGGCTGCGCCGACTGAAGGACCTTCGCTTCTTCTGTTCTGTCTTTGGGTGGCTTTCTTTTTCTTCCCCCCCCCCCTCCCCGCCCCCGCTTCCACATCCGCGTCTGTCCAGAGCTCTTGTGCTAACAGTAAGGGCTCTCAGAGAGCAGAGGAGGAAAATGTGCTCACAAAGCTGAAAGGCTGGAACTGATTACCCTTTTTGGACAAGAACTGAAGCCCCTGATGCAGGCGCACTGTCTTTCCCTAATAGCTCCTGAACAGGGCTCTTGTCTGCAGAGTGTGCCTGGATAAGTGATGGGTCTGATCTCGTACCTCAGAAGATAAATGGCCAAGGTCTAGCTTCACCTCGAAGGCTGCTATGGCGGTGAGGATGAACAGAGCCGTTCTACCTTGAAGATTCCATGAAAGAAAAGAGGCACAGTCTTCTCTAAAGGAGTCGGGACGGCAGCTGCACACTTTAAGGACCATGGCTGTTGGCTACAGAGTACACTGTACCCTCCCCAGGGTACAGGGAAAGCCTGGTCCTAAGTTTCTCTATTCAGGAGATTGTATGGGAACAAGATGCCTTTACCAAGAGGTCAGCTGTCACGATCAGAGAAGATAGAAAAGAGCAGGGTTCAGGAATGGAGGGGCCCAGCTAAGCCCTGGGCAAAGCCGATTGGTACATCTGAGAAGTAAGTCTGAGCAGACACTGAGACTACTTGGCTATCGGCTGCTGATCCCCCCCCCCCCGCCCCCCACCCTCCCCCACCCCCGCCATACTGATATTCTCTGCTCTGCTCTTTGGGGAACGAGTTTTCTCAGTCTCCCTTGCTCACTGGATTCTGGACAGGTTTGGCTAACGAAAGACCCTGAGCAGCCAGGGTCTCCATCCTTCTCCTGCTATGTCTTAGACAGATCACATCCCCTCTGTTGTTTCGGGTTCTGAGAAGTACTCTACAAAGTTGTTCTAGCTCCCCCTGATTATCCATCCCAGCTTCTGGGATCTAGAAATGTCACCCTCTCATTGCCCTTCCAGCCTGCAAGGGAAAGGGACGGCCTGCTGCCGCTGATCTCTGGATGGTTTCTTGGCTATTTCCTCGACTCTGCGACCAATCCTGTATTTGTTTCCCTCTACTGAAACACCTGGAATGATTTCTGTTTTCCTGCCTGGACGAGAGCTGACAAGGGAACTGAGAGACTCTGCAGGTGGACGGGCTGCTGGGGAAGTCTCAGGGTGAGAATGCACCAAGGGAACGCACAGGGAAGGTCAGTGTGTGGGCTGAGGTAGGGAGCTCATTACAGAACTGGCCAGAAGTCAAGCCCCTGAGGAAATGAGCACCAGGTGAGGCATGCATGAGGCTGAGAAGGAGGTGCTGCAGAAAGGAAGGTAAAGACTGCAGTCAAGTCTTCGTCTGTGTGTGAGGGAGTTGAATGTGACTCTCTTCCTGGCAGATGAACGCCGGGAAAGCTAACCGTCAATCGATCCGCCGAATGTCAGTAAGTTCCACTGTGACGCACAAACTCTGGGGTTCCCTGCTTCAGGTCAGGGAAGCCAGGAGTTAAATGAAACCAAAGATTGACAAAAAGACAGCACTCAACAGAGTTGGAGAAACATTTTACTATGTAGCTTTGGGGCTCTTGTCTGGGTGGATACACAGGACTGTATAAAGTTAGCCTCAATCCTTCCAAACTCAGAAGGGTTGAGAGCACATTTTTTTAAGTGAGGGAATGGATGGGGATGGGAATATAATAGGAAACTTTCCTCCACCCGAGGCAGTCAACTCTTCACTGAATTCTATGTGAGAGGCAGTCTCTCTGTTGTAGCTATGATGGACTGGCCATTGAGGGACAGACAGTGCAACCTTTGCTAGCAAAGAGGCATTTGAACATTTTTTTAAAGTACGTATAAACAGAGAGACACCAGCTGGAACCAAAGAAACCAAAGAACAACAACAACAAAAAGACCAGAAACAAGGCTTGGAGCCCAGCAGGCTCTCCACAGGAACACATCGCCTGGGGGGCAGGTTCACAGCTGAGGTCAGCTTCTCACAGTGAGAGCAGAGGTTCTGGGATCTTGGGACACATTCTCTTTCTACCTCTGCTCAAGCCTTTGTCACAGGTGGCCTTTTTTATTGACTGACCCAAGTGTCTGGGGCCAACGTCCTCCAGAGGAAGCACAAGGACCACCAAGTGTGGGACATGAGGGCTCTTAATGAACCACTGCACATTCATTTTCCCCTGGAAATTGGCCCCAGGGAGGAAACCGAGGCCAATACATCAACACAGACTTCCTCTCAAGCTCAGCATCTTTACCTACCTGCTCAGCCATCCGAGGACCACCCAGGTGGGCCTAGTGAAACTGAAAACATTGCCAGGGGAGAAACCTAGATGGGTGAGAAAGAGTGCTACCCAAAGATAGGAAAAACCAGAAAATCCAGGAGGGAGGGTGTGTTTTACAAATAATTCTCCCCTTTGCTTTTCTACTTTTTATCATATACATCTTCCATGATTAAAATAAGAATTTCTGAAGTTACATATTTCAAAACTACTACGGAGACAGTACTGTGACTCCCTCGGTACCCTGCAGGGAGTTTTCCTCACACTAAGCTTTCTTTACTAGGCTTCTTTTGTTGCAGATGATGAACCAATATTAGGAAATTACTTTAACCAACACCTATAATTTATTCAGGTTTCCAGGGTTTATATCTAATGCCTCCTTCTCTCCCAGGATTCCTAGCAACGACACCTAATTGGATTTAGTCGTCACAGGTCCTTACGTTTGTTTGGGCTGGACCGTCTCCTCAGACATCCTTGCAAGGAGAAGGAAGGTCGCTACAGGATACCGCCACTCTCATGGTTAATGTTGATCAGCAACTCAGCAGAGTCTAGAATCGCTGAAGAACAAATGTCTGGGCGTGTCTGTGAGAAGATTCAAGACAGAATTGCTGAAATGGAAAGGCTCACACTAAATGAAAAAAAAAACCCATTCCATCGGCTAGGGTCCTGGATGAAAAGGAAGGAAATGAATGCGCACCACACCGGCTTCCATTTATTCTCCTTCCCAACTGTGTGGTGAACGAGCTATTCCCTCCGCTGTGCCTTCCTTACCATGACTGGCCAAATTCCCACCAGCCAATAGAAATCCTTCTTCCCTTAACTTGCTTCTTCCTTCCCAGGCAGTCTGTCTGTGCTGGCTAGTTTTATGCCAACTTGACACAAGCTAAAGTCATCTGAGAGGAGAGGATCTCATTGGAAAAAAAAATGCCTCTCTAAGATCTGGCTCTAAGGTATTTTCTTAATTAGTGATCAGTGGGGGAAGTCCTAGCCCATGTGTGTGGTGCTGTGCCTGGGCTGGTGGTCCTGGGCTCTATAAGACAGCAGGTTGAGGAGGCATGTGGAGTAAGCCAGTAAGTAGCACCCCTCCATGGCCTCTGCATCAGCTCCTATTACCAGGTTCCTGTGTGAGTTCCTGCCCTTGTGGCTTTCTGAGGGTGAGCTGTTATGATGAACTGATGTACAGAACCTGAGTAAATAAGCTTTTCCCTCAAGATGCTTTGGTCATGGATGGGTGTTTTAACACAGCAATACTAGCCACTAAGACAGTATCACAGCAGCGAGGAAAGTATCTCCAGCACACACTACTGGACTCCGTTTGGATTGTTCGTTGAGGCCATAGGACCAGGGAGAGTGTCTCTCTCTGACATATGCCCTTACATGTCTCCGTGGTGCCTGAGCCCTTGCTGGGGTCACTAGCGGACATCCCGGACACACAGCGATGGTCTGCATGTTAGCACAGCAGCAGCTACACAGTCCCGGTGTCCTGTCCCTGGAGATGGCACCAAAACCTCACAGTTTGGTTACAACCCTCATCTCCAGCACGGAGCCTTGATTTTTCCTCCACCTCTTTCTCTAACCTTGCTGGAAGATTCACACATCTCTGACTTATGCTTTTGCCCTTTCCTTCACCAGACATATTGTCCTGTTGGCTGCCTGGCACCCCCATTATGGCGCCTCCATAGTCATAGGCTTGCACAAAACCCCTCACCTTGAAAAAAAACTTACCCCAGTTTCTCCATGCTGCGTGGAAGGTTCTAGTCTAACCCTGACCACCTGACTCCACCCCGAGGCTCCAGTGCCTGCCCCCAATGGTTACTAACGTGTTTTTGTTGTTGTTGTTGTTGTTTGTTTTGTCTTTTTATTTGTCCTCCCTGCTTGCAAACTTCCTGGTTTTGCTCTATTGTGTGTACTGGGACATTAGACCGCAAATCATACTTGCTGAATGAACGCATGAGCTCCTAATGCATTTCCCATGCTTTTCTTAGAGCTGTCCAGGCTTGCCTGTTTCCTCAGGAGGCTCACGAAACTGGAAAAGGACAGATCCTGCTTAGCCAAAGAAGTCCGATTACAAAGCTGGCAGTTAAATCTCTTCTTACAGATTTTTCAGAGCATGCTAGATGCCAACCAACTACCGTTCTTTTGTTTGGACACCACCTTGCCCTCCTTAGAGGAGCATCCACGCAAAACCATCTCCTGGCATTTAAAATCTAGTGACTTCTCAATGTCAGGGAGATCCTTTTCCATCTAGAGCTGGGTGTAGGCCTCAAATGAGAAGACTTTGTCAAGGCTAAAACAATAGCAGTTCTGACACCAGAGGGCAGGGTCTGCCCTTCCCCCGACCGGTAGGGACCAGAGCCAAGGTCTTGAGCCTCATTTTCCACATCAGATACTGACGTAAGATAACTCTCCATGACTATACAGGGAATGGGGGGCTGCTGAGAGGACCCAGGGATTCAAGTACAACAGCACAGTTTATCAAAGAGAAGTCCAACCAAAGAGGAAAGGACTCTTTGTTCCTTGTCAGCAATGCACCCCGTTTTGTGTTCTCTGACCCTGTGACATTTGGCCCAGGAAACCTTGCTCAGTCAGTGGAAAGAGGAGGTGCTCCATCAAGTTCAAGTAGAAGAATTTTTGACATAAGTGGTTAGGCTTTTAAGAGCAAAATCAAAGGTGGACCCCAAAACACACAAGCATAAGCCCGCATGTGAAGCCTGAAAAACAAATGACTTGCCTCCAGGTACATTTCTGTGGCCTTTTCCCGTCTGTTCAATTCAGCCATCCAGCTGGGACAGGAGGGGTATGTAATGCCCATGGAGATTCACTCCAACACTCAGAGTAGAATTTAGGGCCCTGATGATACAACTTAGTATGAATGGAAATGAATTGCACTCTGAAATTCTATACAGCATGAAAGAAAGAAAATAAGCAAAAAGATATAGGACTGGGAAATCCTGTACCTACAAGGTGTAAGGTTAATGGTCACTCATTGAAGATCCAGTGCAAACTGTGAGGGAAGTTTAGTTGCCCAATAAATAAATTGTGTAGGAGGCTAATTGTATGTTGTGTGAGTAGACACTTGGGGAACTGCTAATCAAATGAATGAAAATCAGAGCAAAGCGAAAAATATCATTTTATCTAAATTAGTCATCGTACTTTTTAAAGTCGAATTTAGCTTCAAATGAGTCCACAGACTCATTGAGAAGTCACAATTTATTTGGAGTCAGCTATTTTAAAGGAGCACTTCTTGGACACCTACTGTATACTCACCTAATACATGCATAGAACCCCCCCCCCCCCAAGAAGGGAGGAGCTGGTGTGGCAGGTGAGCAGAGACAGGGCCAGGCTGCCAAGCTGGGATAAGAGTCTGCAGATGCAGAGACCTTCACAGATGACTCCCACCCTAAGCCCAGGCTCCAAATACAAAGCCACCATCTGCCCTCAGACAGGACAGCTGGAGGGCTTCCCCCATTCCCATAGCTGACAGGAAGAGCAGTTGGCGGCGGCTGATCTGGTTGTGCACCTCACGTGACCCTCTCTTCACACTCTGACAGACCCAGGCCCAGAGGAGTGGGCCAGCATTTCAGACACACGGCGCTGACCACGGCCAGAGTCTGACGATGGATTCCTCTGAGTGAGATTCAGGACTCCTGTGAGTAGTAGTGCCTGGAGGGTGGTTGGGGGGAGTAAAATCGTTGGCCAGATGCCAGTCGGCCAAGGCATGGACCTAGGTGTGCTACTTCATATTCATGTCATGTGACTGAGGAAAGGAGGCTGTGAGCTGGGTTTTGTCAGATCGGAAGCAAGCCTATCATCCGCAAGTGCTCAGGGCATGGTCTTAGCCCGTGTCTAGCTGCTAGTTCTTTGGCCATCGGGGGGTCCAAAAGGATCAACGCTGGGAATGGCCTGAACAGAGCAAACCAAAGCTCGTCCGGTCTCAGTTAGGCCTTAATGAGTAGGACAGGAAGGGTCCTTGAACACCCCAGTGGTGGCCTGGGTCACCTCTCTAATGTTATGGGTCTCAACTTAGGCTCTTCAGTGTAGTGCCAAGAACCCCCGTCTTGGGAGTCAGGCAGGACTGGGTTCAAATCCTAGGTTTGCAGACTGGGGTGAGACCCTTCTCTTTTCCGAGCCTCTGCTTCTTCGTCTGTTAATGAGAGTAACGAGGGTAACAACAGCCACTTTTCAGGGTAAATGTTAACTTAAGCAAGCTAGGATAGGCCGGGACCTCTCCCTCCTTTGATCTTCCTGCTAAACATTTATCTCCTCATGTAAGCAATACAGAGGAAATTACTATTAGAGAGTCTATTGTGTATGTATTGCTTATTTCCTGTGTGATTGGTACCCTGAAAACTAAAAGCGAGGCATGAGGATGCAGTCGGATCTCCGCGGACTTGCAATGAAGCATCTATCGGATGCCATCCACGCTCAGTCCCTGGTTGGTGTGTACATACGATGTCTGACCATTGCTGCAACTTGCTCTCCCGACTGAGTTCTATTCCTGTAACTGTTTGCCTCAGGCCTGTGCACCTGTGCACACAGCACAGTTTTCAGACTGAGGGGAGCAAACACACAGGACATGGGGAGGCTTGTCCATGTCCCCTCCCTACGTTGCAAAGCCCACCTTTTCTGGGTGTTCTGAGAGACTCCTCTATGCGTTCTCATTTGAGCGCCTAATGGGTTTCACCCTCTTAAGTGACACCTGCTGGAAATGTAACTGTGCACGTAATTGCTGTGTGGGAATGGAGGCCGGCTTATTTCCCAAAGCGGGCGCTTCCCTTAGGAAACAGCAAGGCTGCTTCCTGCATCCCTGCTGGTGGAGCATGTGCTTGGCTTTCCCTGATCTATTCTGGGCAGCTGGCCAGGAGGACTAGCTAGGCAAGATAGCGCACTTGCTCTAGCGTTAAGATTTCTAGAGATGGGGCTGGGGCGACAGCTGACTGGCTAACGTGCTTCTGCACAAGCAGGGGACCTGAGTTCCAATCCCCAGCACCCATGTGAGAGCTGGACACAGCACAAATGTCTGTTACCCATTTCAGAGAATGCTGGTGGAGACGGGCTGTTTCCTGGGGCGTATTAACTAGCCGGCCTAGTCAAACCAATGAGCTCCAGGCTCAGTGAGACACAATCACACCTTGGAAAATAAGCAGGAGAGCAGTAGAGGAAGGCACCCGTCATTGATCTCTGGCCCACACACTCACACATGTGCACATACACACGAGCACACATATACCCATGTATCTCACATGTACATAGAATGTGTAGACACAAATACGTGGTAGAAGGCTCACTAAGCCACGGGGCTTATCACAACACCAAGAGGGGACAGAAAGCTCTAGCAAATGTTCCTGACGATTATTCTAGCTAGATGCCCACAGCCAGAGTTTCTGACGAGGTAGGAGGACCTGGGCACAGTCAGAGCCCCTGCTGTGGGCCTCTCTGGTCATGTTACCTGACATACAGTAGAAACTTGGGGTGGCAAACCTGGAACCCTGGTATCAACACTAGTGACCAGTGATCGTGGCTATGAGTGACTCGGCGGAGCTCAGGTCAGAAAAGCATGGAAGGGCAGAGAAAACAGGACAGAGGGCTGGGGGTGGAGGTGGGGAAAGCAGACCCAATGGTGGCCTCTATGCAGACGCATAAGCATTTGTACATAAATGAATATGCAAATACGCAAATGTGCAAATACATGTTAGACTGCCATGTTAAATAACCTGTGTGTGGCTCTTTGAAAATGACCTTTTCCATCCATCCAGTACCTTCCTTCCAGACTGTTCCATACACTTTCCTTCGTCTTGCAGTGATCTGTCTAAACCTCAGGATAAGATTAGAGCTATGAGTTAGGCTTGGAGTCGCATGCATGTAACCCCAGCACTTAGGAGGAAGAGGCAAGAGGATCTTGAGTTCAAGGTCATCTTGCACTAATAGTGAGGTCCAGGTTAGCCTGAGATACAAACTGAGACCCTGTTCCTGACTACCCCTAAAGTAAATTTCAAATCAGAAAGAACAAAATGAGTTAGGATGCTTTGTCTTTTCTTTTAACACCTGAACTTGATTACCTGTTCATATAACTTCCCTGATATCTGTTGTCTTCAGATCCATTCATTTCATTGAACATGGCTGGGTTGGGGGCTGCTGTTGCTCTAAGCCTGGGGCCGTTCTTCTGAGAGTGTCTGCAATTCTTTTGGGGGGTAACTTGCCTGAAATGATATTTGAGTTTTCTGGTCTCCAGATCCCTGGACGCCACTCTAATGAAGCAGGGCAGTGACATTGCCACCGCCCCTCTCTTGTCTGATAACACAGCAGAAGCAAGGCTGTGACATGGCTTCTACCCCTTGCTGCTGCAGCTTCACGAGAAAGCAGAAAGTCGCAGGGTGTGTGTGGAAAACTTTCAACAGCCGCCTGGAGGTGCCTGCCCTCTGCTCAGTGTCCTGAATGTCATCTTCCCTCTAGCTGATGCCCAGCTATTCCCTTCATACCCTCTCCAGCTCCCCCCTTTGTGAGTCTGGCCTCTGGAACACCAGTCACCCTTAAATGGGCTGTCCCCTCTTCTCTCCTCTTTAGAGTCTCTGTTTACTCTGTCTCAGGCTGGGCGCTCCTCTGGGACTATGCACACACAGGGGTCACTCTGTATTCCCATCGCTGTATCCCTGCCCAAGAGAATGCTCGCCCTGGAATGCAAATTGACCATAGGTCTTGGCCAATGAACCCTCATCCTAGGTCCACGCTTGCAGTAGACATCATAACTCTCTCCACACACATCTCAATATCCTCTCCGTGTTAAACAGGATGGGCAGTGGGAAACCACAGATAGTGGCTTCCCAGGAAGCCCGCCAGATAGTCTAGGATGGATGCTGGTACTGTAGGTGGAGACTGTGCTCCCTTCCCAGCAGCCCATGGGTAGAGGTGATTGCTTATCTAAACAGGGTGCTATAGCCTCCATGCTCTGGTTTCTAAAATTGAAATGTCGAATAGTTAGGACAAGAGGGGTTCTGTGCTGTCCCGGGGCCTTCTCTGTCCTGTGGTGGCCAATCTAGGGCCCTTGAAAGTGCACAAGTAAAAATAAACAAGTAAGTAAATAAATAAATAGCCACAGTGAGCCAATGAGATGACTCAGTAGGCAGAGACATTCACTGTCAAGTCGGAAGATCTGAGTTGGATCCCCAGGACCTACACAGTAGAAGGAAAGAATTGACTCCCACAAAATTATCGTTGGGCCTCCAACGGCACCACAGCACAGGTACCCACAACATAATCACACAAATAAATAAATACACAGACTTTAAGTATTGCTTTTCACAGGAAAGTGCGTAAGCAGCCTGATAGCCCCCTCTAAGTCCTTTTCTGTTGAGACTAGTCAGAACTAGATTGAAACATGTCTTCCCTATACCACAATACGAATGGACATTCTTCCATCTTTGTCTTCTCTGTGCCCAAAGCATAACCTTGAGCCTCGAAGTCCTCCTGAGATCAGATGGAGGTGCAGAGCTGTGTCCCCCCATAGGCGCTCTACCCCCGCTGTGTGTGTGTGGGGGGGAGGCACAGCTGCTGTTCTGCTGAGGACTGGAGAATCAGATCACCTGGCTGATTAACATTGCGTACAACACAAACACTAATAGTGACGGGCTGGGCTGAGAGGATTTCTTATCAGAAACGTGCAAAGACTTGTACGGGCAAATTGAATTTTTGTTTTGTTTTGTTTTGTTTTGTTTTGTTTGTTTCCTGCTTGACTGGCTCTCTGCCGTGTTCCAAATAGCTGAGGGACTTCCAGACAATCAAAGCTCGCTCCCCATACGTACTGTTAGCAGCTCCTTTCAGACCCTTCCTGTCCAGATGTACCCAGAGAATAGGGGAAGGAAATAACTCCAACACTTCCCAGCGACACCCACGAAGCCGCCAGATCTCCGCAGTTCTGAATCATCAAACCTTGCGATTCTCATTACCTGCCCCTCATATGCAACATTTTCAATTAAGCTGGGAGCCCTGCTCCACTAATTATGTTATGATATTAGTCCCCGCAGATTAATATGCGGCTAACAGTTTAGGAGAGCTGTCTGGATTGGCTCGTTCAGCCTCCTTGCAATCAAACACTTCCTGCAGAGCTGTCCCTGACTCAGGGCTGGACCTGAGCGTTGAGTTGTGTGAATTGACTTCCTGCTCTACAGGATGCCTGTTCAGTTGGAAACCCTTCTGGTGTTAGCAAAGGGGTTTCCTGGAAGAGACCCTGTAGACTGAGTCTATATGAAGCTCCTTACTATGAACCGACATTGGCCAATCCTTGAGGGTCTAAACAGAGCGGAAGGAAGGAGCATGAGCTGGGAGAACCATCTCCTGCCCTTGGCCACCAATCTTCTGTCTTTGGAAGTTCAGGCTGTGTGTTCAGAGGTCTTTTGGCTTGTCTGGTAATGACACCACTGGTTTCCCTATGCCTTCTGGCAGCCTGCAGTTGGGGAGACTTCTCAACTTCCATAATTGTGAGTCATCCCTACTTGATCCTGTGGAGACACAAGGCCCATGTTTTGTGTTTCCTCTGCAACCGTCATAGCCCTGGGCTCATAGGAAGTGCTCAGTTAACACTTCCCCAACAGACTTGCCTTGAAAAGTCCCACTGAAAAGCTACAATAGGACGTCTGCCAATGTCTGCTTTTCATAAAAATAATAATAATAATAAAAACCATGGCTCTGTGCCATGAAAAATACAAGCAGAGAAGGAGAAGGAAATCATCTTTGCTGTGGCAAGTTCTAAGTCAGACACTTTCCAAACACACGGGCTCAGGTCACGCACCTGAGCTGCAGCTGACGGAGACCGGAGACGTTGTCGTCTGCGTTCTGTAGAGAGAACTGGGGGCAGTGACTAGCACCCTTGTGCTGTCCAGCACATCTGGAATTGATGAATTTTGCTGTAAGGGTGCACGGAAAGGCACCAGGCATTGCAGGGCATTTTAAGACGTGTGTCTGTGCCCAAGAAGGACAAAGGAAACGAAAGTCAGTGAATTGTACTGAATTCAGTAACTAGTCATGACAAGCCACTGACATCCGCTCAGCATGGACCACTCCTGGGCACCCTGCGAGCTAAGCATCCTCACTCTGCCTCCTAAGAAGGCAGAAACTGAGGTTCTCAAGGGCTAAAGAGAGGGCGGGCCAGGTCTCAAGCAGGTATCCTATTGACTATGAGTGAGTCACTACAGCGCTTCCCACTCCCCACCTTGTAAAAGTGAGAGCTTGTGATTACTGCACAGAGCATGTAAGAGGCACAGGTGATATCATTGGCCAGTTGTCAAAGGCTTTACTGGCTGGAGGCTGTGGCAGACGCAGGGAGCCACGGCAGCCAAGAGCTCTGAGATCAGACCCCTCAGTTCCTTTCCTGCCTCCGCTGTGGGTAGACTGGCTGTGACACACTCTGGACTGTCTTTGCACACTTTCCTCATCTCTGAGATGGGGATGACAGTAGTGTCCGTCTCACAGGGGTTCCAGATGGACTATATTGCACAGACAGCCAAGCAGTAAGCACGGGTCTTCTGCATGCTCAACACTTCCCTGTTGTGGATTCTATCCTGACTTTGCAAGGCAACTTAGAAGCCCATGTCTTAAGAATAAGGGCTCTACATGAGACTGTGAAATGGGTATTGGTAGCCTGGTGCACAGTCTACTCAATCTAAGACAGCCATTCCAGAAAGCCCCTGGCATTACCGGTTTCTGACAGCCTGCTTGCTGGGCTGGATTTCTATGGAAACTCAGATTCAGAGAGATTAAGCTCCGCACCCAAGGTTACAGGACTAGAAAAGAGCAAACTGAAGCTTGTCCCTCACACAAGCAAGCACAGACATTGGGCTTCTTTGATTTGGTATTAAGCTGTCTCAACATAGAGCTTTTTCAAAATAATCCTGTTAAAACCCTTTTCGTGTGTGCCTATGTGTGTGTGTGTGTGCGTGAGAGAGAGAGAGAGAGAGAGAGAGAGAGAGAGAGAGAGAGAGAGAGAGGGAGAGGGAGAGAGAGAATACAGATTTAGTTTTTATTGAAATGAAATTTGTACATATTTGATATGTGAAACTGAACATCTTTTTTCAGTGAAAATCAAATAACAAATGAAAACTAACAAAATTACAATAGAAAATGTCAATTCCAAGTAAAGTCTTCCAGCTTCTTCTGAGTCTCCACTTTTGAGTGGTAGGGTTCATGCCACCACGAGGAGAGAATTTTGCTGTAAGTATCGTCTGAAAATGCAAAGTGTCCATTGAATACAATAAACATGCTATAGGATGAGTCATGTGATCAAAATGCTCACTTGACCCATCCAAGCAATCTCTCTCTCTCTCTCTCTCTCTCTCTCTCTCTCTCTCTCCCTCTCTCCTCTTGTGCTCACTAAAGAAGAGAAAGTAGATAGGCACATATTGGTAAATGCTAACTGTCCAGATTCACAGGGAGGCACAGCACAGCCTCTGAGCCCAAGATATCCAGAAAAATGGGGTTGCTAGAATCCCATGCACTACTACCCAGAGGCCCAGAGCCTTCCAGCCTCCTGCAGAGCAAATGGATTAGGTTTTTCTTTTCCCCATAGACACAGCATACAGTGGTGGTGTGGATTCCACACCGTTTTGTTGAGACAAAAAGGGATAAAAATACATTTAAAACAGAAAAGTGGAGATTCTTTACCCATTGTTGCTACTTGGAGAAGCCCCTCCCTCCAGTAAGTTGAGCAATGGTCCCTTCGACTGTAGGCTCTTTCTCCTTTAAGCCTTTCTAAATTTTCCTTGAGCCAATCTGCACAGTATACATTTCTCAGGAAACCTCCCCTCTTCAGGTTTCCAGACATGTCAGAGTCACAGAGCTTCACTCCGTCGGATTATGACATCACATCAGCAGCCGGCTACCCTTCCCTTTATCAGCTCTTCTCATTGGAACAGCGATGCTTTCCAGCACTTTAACAGTAAGCATTTGCGGGCTGAGGACGCAAATGCAGGCGATGCGATGCCCAGATGCCAGCCGCTGGTTTGAAAAAGAAACCGGAATGGACCCGAAAGAGGATGCTTTGTGGGGGGGGGGGGGGAGATGCGTCAGTGGGCCAGTTCAGACATGAAAGGGTAGGGAGGTCTAGAAAGGAATGGACATATTGTTCTGTCTGTGAAAATCACAAATGTATGGACGAAGAATGGGGAAAGAAAGGTCCTGTCGGGGCAGTGGTCAGGGGAAAGGGACCAGGCTGCAGGAGGGCCTGCAGAGTCAAACTGCCCAGGGAGATGTGTCACTGCTCTAGGCTTCTGGAAGCCTGCTTTGAGGTGGTGGTGGTGCACGCCTTTAATCGCAGCACTCTGGAGGCAGAGGCAGGTGGATCTCTGTGAGTTCGAGGCTAGCCTGGTCTACAGAGCGAGTTCCAGGACAGCTAGGGCTGTTACACAGAAAAAACCCTGTCTCAAAAAACAAATAACAAGAAAACAAACAAAAACAGAAAAAGAAGAAACTAATCACTCCAAAGGTAGAGAAAACCCTGGGGACGTGGTGTAGGGCCACTCCTGAAATCGTGTGAGCTATACCAGTCGGCAGAAGAAGAATATTTAACGGAGTTTGGTATAAAGCAGAGGCGGAGACTTGACAGGACTTAGTTTGTAGCTTACTGTGGGATAGAGAGGCTGATTACAGGGTCCATGTCCTGCAGGGCATCACTAGAACAATGCACTCGTTTATGCTAAGGAAAGGGAGCACATGAGACCTTGTTACACAGTCGTGGAAGTCCAGAGTCACGGTGTAAGCAGACAAGGAGGAAGGGCTCAACAAGAAAGAAGAAGGTCCAGGAGTGTTAAGATCAACTCCCATCTCTGCCTGGAGATGGTGAAAACCGCCGCCAGTGTGTGGCAGGACCCTGGTTCATTCCTGAAAGGCAGGGCTGGAACTTGGGCCAGTGTACCCCTACGGACCCAGACACATAGAAAGGTACAGAAACCATCCACAAAACAGCATGTGGACAGACATCCCAAATGTCATTTCTGATCTTCACATTTGGGGCCCATCTCAATTAAGATCGGTTAGAAGCCAATTTCACAGTGGCTGGTTTTTGAAGATCCCCGAAAAACGATAATTTGAGAACAGGCAGTCAGTTCCTTCAGGAGCAGAGGCCATGCCCAACAGGGCATGCCGGTGCTTTATTTTATTTATTTATTTTGATTTGAATTTAATTTAGTAAATATTGTTGATTTAATATTATTTTTTCTCATTTCAAAAGCAATGTATGTCTGGAAGATAGAGGCAGCTGTTACATCCCACGCCCAGGCTCTCACAGGTGATGAGTGTTTGGTTTATCACAAGCAAGCCAGAAACGATCACCTAACACAGCTGAGCAGCCGTTTCCAAATTCAGGGGGGATACCCAAAGAGATGAGATGAAAAGGAACAAAGCCCACTCCCCAGAGAACCCGTGGGGGCAGGGGTCTCCTGTTAGCTTCCTGTCTGTCACCGGTTCACATAGCTGCAATTTTAACGCCGAGAGTTTCCATCCTGTCTCCCGCATTGACGGGTCTCCCGGATACATTTCCCCTGACGTCAGAAGCTCGGCAAACATCATTTTTGACGGCAACAAAATGCTCCGTCCTATGAGTGAGCCCCAGCTCACCTAACTGTCCCCTAAAAGGAAGAACTGAGAGGTTTCGGTTTCCACTCATACACAAAGCCGCAGCGATCATCAGCGTGGCTACGGTGGTGCCTGCCTTTCAGATCATTTTCTCAGGACAGACTCCCAGAAATAGAATTATTGGGTCAGAGGAGACAGGCATTTTAGATGCTCTTGAATTTCACTGTCAGACAGCCGCCCTAATATCCTCCTCCCCCCTGTAGAGTCTCAGGGCCCCTTGGTGCACTTAGCAGGCTGACTGACCCCAAATGTGCATTTTAAAACCACCCTCTCGGGGGAAGGGAAAAAATACTATTTGTCTAGGGCCCTGACCCAGAACTGGAAGGATGTGGTTACCGTCTCCATGGAAACACACGGGCTGCGTCTTCCCATCCCCTAGTCTCCTCCAGAGGTCCCCCTTTTTATTCTGATGGCATGGCCCTATGTCTAGGGTACAGAGGAAGATCTGCCTGGCTTAGACCATCACATATCACAATCCAGATTTTGAAGTTAGGTTCAATTGGCCTTGGAGAAACTCTTGACTTGTGTTCTAAGGTCACCAGAGGTGCCTGACTAGAGGGTAATGAGGAATTCTTGTTGCAGCGAAGAGGGCAGAGACCAATGTAGGGATCTCATCAAAATACTGAGGCCCAGAATGCCTAGCTGAAAGCCCCTGACCCTCAGCAGCCAGTGTCCAGTGGCAGCTATAGGGATGCTTCTGTACCTTCCCGGGTGTGGGAGTCAATTGGCAGCAATGCTAACATTCAGAGTCGGATTCAGTGCCTGCCATTCCAAGTCGTTCCCAGGCGATGCTGAAGCTGTTGGGTCAGGGAGCACAGTTTGAGTAGCAAGAGCTTCTCAAATTTTAGCAAGCATTACAGATTACCCAGAGAGCTCCTTCAAGCACCAATGCTGGGTCTAGGCCCCTGGAGCTTGTGACTTAGCAGGTCTAGGATGGAACCTCAGAATTTGTGCCATATGAGCCTTCCAGGCAATACTAATGCTGTGTAGGGTCCAGTGCTCGGTCCTTCGATTACAGCCCTACACTTGTGTGTGTGTGTGTGTGTGTGTGTCCACGCATGTGGAAGCCATAAGTCAAACTCATATTTTCCTTAAGATTCTATCATTTTTTTTCTTTGTGACTTTATATTTATTTATTAAAGATTTCTGTCTCTTCCCCACGGCCGCCTCCCATTTCCCTCCCTCTCCCACAATCAAGTCCCCATCCCTCATCAGCCCAAAGAGCAATCAGGGTTCCCTGCCCTGTGGGAAGTCCAAGGACCTTTATTTTTGTCTTTTACTGAGACAGGCCCTCCCACTGGTCCAGGACTCACTGGTTTGACTAGGGTGTCTTCCCAGCTATCTCCAGGGATTCCCCTGTCTCTGTCTCTCTAGCTCTCAGATTTTAAGCACATGCCATGACACCCCACAAGTTTTTATATAGTATCTGGGGGATCAAACACAGTACTCATGCTTGTTGGATAACCACGTGTCCCAGTGAACTCTTTTTCCTACCTTCCAAGTCCTAAACTCTTGAGGGGATTGGGGAGCCAGCCCGGTCCTCTATCAGAGTTCTGACTTCAATCTTTTAGACCCTGCAGAGGAGTGGGCTGCCCTGTCCTGAGACCCTCAGCTTTCGTCAAGGGCATTGGGAGGACGGGACCTTGAGGGTGGTATGGCAAGGCTCTGAAGCCCTTTTAATCTCCTTGCTGAAGCAGGCGGTGGTAGGAGAGGCCTGAATTCAGGAGCCACCCTAAAAAGCCGCCTTGCTACGGTATATCAGCTCCATTATGTTGTCGAACACAGCTTCCTGCTTGTTAGGTCTCAGGGTTTAATAAAAAATATATTATCACTCAGGCCAAACTTTACAGAAGTCCTTGGGGAATTTGAAAGGAATTGTGTTAAGCTCCTGTTATAAAACAACAGTGGTCTCTTTCACAAGCTTGGGGCCACAGTGGACCACAGGGAGGCGGGAGGGAGAGCAGGGATGGAAACTCCCCGTTTAAGGTGAAGTCTGCACTTGGGGTCTTTCTTAAAACCCAGAAACCTGAAGAGGAGCACATAACCCTCTCCTTGGCTGCCTGGGAGGAGGATGCTTTACAGGGACATACTCTCTTCCAGCAGAAGGGAGCTAGGGAAAGCAAGGCCCCGGGAAACACTTCTTCCAAAAGCCTTTCCTGGATTTCATCAAATAGAAGCCACTCAAAACCTCATCTTGAACACAGAAAAGCACTTTCTTCTGGGCAGACTCCTGATCCTTTGACGGCTGTCCTGTTTGACGCATGCACACCTATCCCTGCAGAGCAAGGAGCCCCATGCCACTGCAAGGTGGACTGGTTTGTTTAACTGAGTTCCTTGTCCCCCTTTCTTTCCCCACTCATTGGGGAGGGCACCTCACATGCTGAAATGACTCTTAACGGAGTCATCAAACCTCACTTATGAGATCATTCCATAGTCTAAAGAACTTTCAAAGAAGGAGCAGAGAAATGGGACAGATTTATGGGGTGTTTATATAATGTTACCTCTTGTTAGGCCAAATGCTACTTCGTTCTACCATTGTAACAAGTTTATACATTGTACCTGTTTATTCTGCATTGAAGGATTTCAGTAGTCCAGGCTAGCTTCAAACTCATGGCATGCTGCACAAGACAACTTTTACTGGTGTGATTTTGAAGGCAAAAAACCAGCCACGGCCCTCTGTTCAGAAGCCTAGCTGTTAGTAAAATGACAGAACAGCCAACTGGACACTTCTGGAAAAAATGTGGTGTCATTTTTGTGATGTTACAGATATAGGGCCTAGGTACTAGCAACCCACACCTAGATGAGAAACCCGGTTGATTAGTATAGATGCATCCTTAGCGTCTTCACACGGAATTGTCAACACAGAAACCGTTAACAGCAGTCCAGTGTAACGATCTTGTACTATGAAGAGCCAGAGAGGCTGAAGAAGGCCTTGATCCTGGAAGCTTGGCCTACCCTTTCCAACCACAGAAATCCACGTCGCTACAGCTGCTGCGTTCTGAGGACCCAGCAGGTCCAGATCTGCTGTGGGCGTTTGCTTTCTTTATCAATAATAATTCTTACGATCGCACGGCAATGGAGCCAATAAGGATCTCTTCTACAATGGTGGAAATATGTAAAATATTTTCAATGTTCCTGGCTAAGGTGTGATGGAGTCAGGAACTAACATGAAACTGTCCCTGCCGACGCCTGCAGAGATGTTTGCTGTTCACCCGGCTGCCTGGTTTCGCAACATAGGGATCATCTTCTGTCTACGGGAAAACAAGCCCAAAATGGCATGGCTTCTTCGAGCATTGCTGTGTCTTGTCATAAATTCCACGTTCTCTCATGTCAAATTGGAGACCTGCCCGCCCCCTTTAGGATTAGCTGGGACACCTGTGTGTCATCCCAATGAAGTACCAGGTACACAGTAGATATTTAATAAAGGGATGTTGGTCAGTAATGCTGGTTCTGTGGCCCCTGTGACTGGACTAGGTAGAGGTCTCACCAACCTCTCCTTGTCCAGAGTCCATTCAAACTACAAGGCCACACCTCCCTGGGTGGCCAGAAACGGCTGTGTTGGAGAATTCCCACAGGGCAGAGGACAGGGCGGTGTCTTCAGGGGACAGTGCCTCCCTACCTTATAGAGCCATTTGGAGATCTTGCAACTGAACCTGTAATTCTGTCGCTGAAAATTTTATATATCTTACTAAGAATTCAAAACTGAAATTTGCCCAGTAGTCAGTGGAAAGATTTTTAAAGCAAATACTTTTTTTTACAACACTATTTTAAAAAATACCCACATACCTTTTCCCTACATCTTCACTAGAGACCTTTGAGTTATGAAGTGCACTGAACACCATGAATTGCCATGGAAACTACAGCATCTTCTGTGGAATATGGTCAAGATTTTTCTCTGTAGACTCTCTCTCTCTCTCTCTCTCTCTCTCTCTCTCTCTCTCTCTCTCTCTCTCTGTGTGTGTGTGTGTGTGTGTGTGTGTGTGTGTCTCCTTCCAGCAAAAACTTGGAATAATGGGTGGTTTCCCTTCCCTCTGTGAGATGACCCTCTCTACTTCAGACAGGTTATGTCCTCCCTCCTTTTCCCTCCCCACTTTCGAACAGGCTATGTTCTCCCTCCCCTTCCTATCCCCACTCCTGACACAGTCCATCCTCCATCCTTTTTGGGACAGCAGACACTACTTACTAGGGTTCCAGGAATAAGAAAAGAGAAAGATGAAGAATTTCTGTCTGTGAGCCTATTTATAGAGCCTAGGTGTTGACCCGGTACCTTCACTAATAATAATTGGTCTTCACCAGGTTTTATTCCTTCTTGTGAACACAGCTGTAACATAACACGGCAATAGCTACTAACGGCAAGTGTCCTCCGAGCGCTTACATCAAAATAAGAGCTGTTGTCTTAATATCTACGCTGTGCAGGGCCTATTCTGAGTGCGCCATTTTATTGACGAGGAAACTGAGGCACGGAGGGATTGGATCTACTTCCCCACAGGCGTAGAGTTAGAAAGTACAATTTGAACAACATGGGTTCCTCTGATCCCAAAGCTAGCCTGTGAACTTTATAGTACACTTTCAGCCCTATCTTTTAAAGGCGTGATCTCCCCTTAACCAGTCACCAAATAATTAACGAATTAATTGATCCATTAAACATCTTAAGCCTCAGCTGTACATCAGGCACAAAGCCCTACTGCACATTCATCTGCCCAGGAAACTCACTCAGATGAATTCTACCCCAAAGGAACTATATCAAATAATCCCAAGCCACACCAACACACTTCTGAATCAACGCTTTATTTGAGAAATTGACATCAATTTCTTTCCTTTCTCCCTAAAAACAATGGCAATAAGCCCAAGATATAGGATGAAGGTTGGGATTGCAGATCTCTTAGTCCCTAACTCCGAGTCCGGGGTGACTCACCTATGTCCCCCAAGTTAGCTTCTCAGTATTCTAACAGGCACACTCTCAGGAAGTGGTCCGGCAGATGAAGTCAGGAGAGGCATGGGAGGTGAGGTGACCACGCTGGAACTCTCACCAGGCAGGAGTAAGCAGCTACTCTCTGCAGTGGTTGTAGACTTAGCCAGCTGTTACAGACACTCCACACCAGCGGTTCCCAGCTCCTTGTTTGTGCCCTGCACCGACTGACCAAGGCAATACCTAGAAAGTTAGCTGGGAGACTAAATGGAACAATCCAAGCATAGAATGAAGCAGGGCACTGGGCACAGGGCAGGCACCGTGGCATCCTTTATGTCTGTTGGGGGGTATGGTAGAGCTGGAACTTGAACCGATATCTGGCGATTTCCAAAGTTCCTGTTCTGGCAGTGGTTAGACCAGGAGCATTAAACCACACATTCTGAACACACTAAAGTTCTTTCAGCATCTTTCATAAGTTCAGCTGTAACTCTTGCTCTTCTCATTAAGGGTATCTGTTTTCCTCGGAAACATCCCTTCTATCAATCCAATATTAGATACAATTAGATTTCTTAATGACATTCATGATAATTATGCCACGCTTCTAGTTGAAAATGAATAATTGAAATTCTAATTATTACAAGAATCAATAGGAGGTAACTCAAAACAGCAACTTGTTGGGCACTGCTTAAATTCTCTGTTGCTTTTTAAATCCAGGAGGCAACTAGCTAGTCAGTTACTTAACAGAAACACATGGCTGGGGTGTCGGGGAGGATTACATTTTGTGAAGAAGCTCAAAATACAAGGAACTTTCCCTAGTGATTCTGTTGAGAACCTGTGAGTGTTGGATTTGTGGCTCTGACCAATACAGAAGGTGGGATTCACGGATTTTCTTTCTGAGTAAGCCATATGAAACATGGGACAAAATGAAATAGAAAGGAAAAAAAACACAAAATAAGGAATATTTACTTAGTTTCAAGTAAAAAGGCAGGAGCCACAGTGGCCCAGTATTATAGGAGACACAGAGACCTCAGTAACTGAGAGCTGGGAGCTTATCTTTCACCTGGGGAAAATACCCAGGCCATGTGAAGTCAAGAGTTAGCACAGAGTCCCTGACTTCTCTCTAAAGCCTAGGCCTGGAGGGTTTCTTCCAATGATGAAGCCTCTGTCCAGCTAGCGACATAGAAGACCAAGAAGCTTGTATCTCCTCAGGGATTGTGGGAGAAAAAAACATCTTGTGATTGGAAAGATGAGTCTCTGTTGCAGTCGAACCTGAAATTTAGGTTCACACCACCGATGGGTGGCTGGGATCCTACACCAAGGAGCTAATGTGAAAACTGGCCCGAAGCCAGGGCATCCTTGGCGGTGGTTGGCAGTAAGCACACGGTGATTCACAGATTCCGCAGAGACCTTTCGGCAAGGTGGAACACAGTGAAACCCACCGAGGTGTGTGTGTGTGTGGGAGACAATGAATGTCAACAATAAAAACCCCAAAGAACAAGAAACACGTCGTCTAGAAATGAGCTCACAAAGAACCTACAACTCACCCAAGCGTGTTTCGTTAGCAGACACAACAATGAGAGCTCGCACCCTTGGAATACTGAGTAACCTGAGAGACTACAGATGTGCTAACGGAGGAAGAGGAGAAGCGAAGGGATAAAATAATAGAGAAGGAGCATTACGCTCTTCTAGCCATGAAGATATAAAGGCTTGAAACATAAACAATTGACAATCAAGACTTTAAAAAAAAACACCACTTATGTTAAACTTCAGAGGCTGAATGAAATTGCAGATTAAATACAATTAAAGGGGAGAATTGGTAAACCGAAAAATGTGTTTGTGGGGCAGGTGGGACGATTTAGCTGGTAAAGGTGACACTTGTAGAAGGGGAAACTCTGACTCTCTGACTTCCACCTCCATGTTGTGGCACCTGCGCGTGCACACACACAAGCACACACATGTACATATACACATACACACACATACATATATGCACACATACATGCACACACAAGCACACACATGTACATACACACATACACACATACATATATGCACACATACATGCACACACATGGCACACAATACACACATACATATATGCACACATACATGCACATATATGGCACACACATATATACCACAAGCACATGAGAGGGAATGCGGGCATAAAGATTTTAAATATGTTTGTGGAAACTTCCCATAATGCAGCACACAGGAAAAGGCAGAACGCAACCGTTCTGTTGGACAAAGTGGTGGGGCAGGGTAAAGCCAGCCCTCATGCAAACTGCCAACCAACACAAGGTTGTTCACTGAAAAATCCATAAAACCTCAGTCCTGCCTCCACATCACACTTTTACAAGGTAGCGGAATGTGAAGGATTAAGAAACAAAGGGGAAGTGGACGAAAACAAGCATAAGCTTGAAGAGCCACCTTTGGCCAGTGATGCTGCTGAGCGTCTCTCTCTGGCGTTAGGCAAGAAGCTAGAGCACGCAGCCGTGGGCCCGTACCTGCGGCACAAGTTGGCAGGACTTTCCTCCTCTGCTCTTCCCGGCAGGCCTTGCGCCCTTGACTCCCGGCACGTCCCACAAATGGTGGAATGTATTTCTCTACTCCGTATTGGGCTTGGTCATGTGACTTCCTTTGGCCCAGAGGGTACTAACACGAGCTCTATCAGTCACAGATGTGCTGCTGGAGCTTGGCCCCTTCAGCAGCAACCTCTGCACCCTCCACTTGCCCCACTGGTCTGAGAGGAAGAGGAGAGATTCCCCGGGCACACTGACGCACACCCTGAAGGTTAGAGGTAGCCCTGGTTTAGAACAGCAGGCGCCAGGTGACTCTCAAGCATGAGAGCGGGAATAAAGGACGGCTGTATTCTGAGGCGCCTCATTCATGCAGCTAGACTGCAACAACTGTTGATCAGCTCACACGCTGAGATGGACTCTGCTGGCCCCATTTTATTTATTTCCTTTTATATTTTAAACAAACCTCGTAGGCCCCGAGGAACAATGCGGTATGCTTAATGTCACTCAAGTCAGTTCAAGGATTAAGACTTGTTTGTTTGTGTGTGTGCAGACTCAGTTTTCACCTTCCATTATGTGAGTTCTAGGTATCGAACTCAGACCATTATACTTGGCAGGAAGTGCCCTTACCTACTCAGCCATCGTGTTGGCTCCCTAAAGCCTGAATTTTTTTTTTTTTTGAGACGGGGTTTCTTTGTAGTATTGGAGCCTGTCCTGGAGCTAGTTCTTGTAGGTCAGGCTGGCCTCGAACTCACAGAGATCCACCTGCCTCTGCCTCCTGAGTGCTGGGATTAAAGGCGTGCGCCACCACCGCCCACCTGACTTAAAGCCTGAATTTTTAAAGCATTAGCAAACTGCATCTCAGCACGTTTGCTGTTGGATAGATGGGTGAATGGATAACAACTTCTCTACAAGACCAGGAATATCAACTGCGGGGACTCAAGCTCACACGCAGAGCCCGAGCACGTGAGGTCTGGTCCCGTACATTGAGGTCCCATGAGAGGCCCGATTCCCTTTAGGAGATGTCTGCTGCTCAAAGAGCTTGCTCAGAAAACGAATCCCCTTCCTGCCAGGGGAAAGGAAAACACACTGCACTGGAGTGGAAAATAATCACGGCCTGTCAGACTTCTTGGCAGGCTGGTGATCTTCATGGTCCAGCAGATGGTGTCAAGGAGGTGACCCCTAGCGGTTCTCAATGGGCAGTTGACAGAATACTCATCTAAATGGGCGACACAGAGTCCCAGGGCTGATCCATGCCTTAGCGCCTGGTACTTAGCAGCTGCTAATGAATGGGCTGATGGGTAGAGCTTTCCCTGGAACCAGTGGCATCCTAAATGACTCATCAGCTTGTTCTACCCAGTGTGGAGGTGGGCAGAACCCTTGAAGAGGTACAGAGGGCTCCCTGGGACGGCAGCAGGGGATGAAGACATCTGGACGCTCCTCCTGCACTCTTTGGTTTGGCATCTTCTACTAAGCCGAAGTAAATTTGATGATGACATTAAAATACTTGTGATTTGGATCCTGCATTTGGTGTCACAAAATAATTTAAAACTTATTTCCAGGAGAAACACAACAAAGGATATAAATGTATTCAGGGAAGAACTAATGTTCTAATAAACATATGAAAAGATGTTTGGCTGCATTGATAATTAAAGAAATACAGATCAAAACAACAAAGAAATGCTATTTTTTTTATAATGCTTATCAGGTTGGCAAACATTCAAAGGCGTGATAATTGCAAGGGTTTGCCTATTGTGAAGGGGCTTTCTCACACATTCCTTATGGGGTGGTGATCAGGGAAACGTTCTGCAGGCCGAGTTGGCTATCCCCGCCGAAATGAAAAGTGTTTTGGTCCATGCATTCAGTTTCAAGGGATGAGTTGATAGTTACAGCCCAACCCCACCCAATACAACAAGACAGAGGACACAAGAGGGCATTGAAGAGTTATGTGTCACGGCTGCACTTGGAGCTGTGCACATCTGGGGGAGCGTTCACTCTACGGAAAAGCACATAGTACAACTCACAGGAGTCCCTGGACTCTGGGGAGCGAACTCCCACCCATCTCATTAAGGAAAAGCAGGGACAAAATTACCTCTATGGTATAAACAACAGCAACAACAAAAACACAGGTCTGGCTTTTCCCTCTTTTTCCTGGAAGAATGAGGAGAAGCAATGGTCACCCCTGGAGACAGGCAATCATGGTGGTGAGCCAAAAGTCACCAGGTGCTCCAGTTTATCTTCAGAGCTCTGCCCTTCCCCCCCAGGTGCCTCTCCCCCTCGTTTCACGGGAGCTGTTTGGGTCGTGAGACAATGTGTACATTCTTCACATCCTCACACACAGCGAAAAAAAACTAGCAAATATATGACATACTAGAATATGAAGGGCTGATGGCACATGTCCCAGTGTCCAGCAAAGGATGTAAAATAGCGGGAGACAAGGGCACAGGAGTGCCAGGGTGCAGGGGTTGGGGCAGGGCACAGCTCCCCAGCACGGAGCTTCTCTTCTTAATGGGAAGGAGATAATCAGACAAAGGCAGGAGAGGGGTAGAGAGACAGAGAATCCTCCTAGTCCTAGAGAGGCCTTATCTTCCAGATGACAGATTGTCCTGGGATTCCAGGACAATGGTGGGGAGGGTCTAACAAGTGACACCCACAGATTTTTAAGAGGCATCATCAGAACAGACCACAGGTGACAGGAAATCTCCAGAAACTATGACAGAGAGATGGGCACCTTGCAATCCCCTGCAGGAAGGCAGACAGGGGAGGAAAATGTAAACTGACTGCTAATTTCTCTTCTCCTCTCTGGTCCTTAATGGTATTTCCCAGTGGGATGCAGGTAGCCTCATGGTTCCTTTCACTACTATGCACCCTGTAAGTGCCTGGTGCTCAGGAAGACCTGTGGGTGGGCCATGCTCTCCCATGGAAGTAGCCTGTGGGTGGATTCCATCTCCCACACATCCCTGCAGGGCAGTTAAGTCTCCTGCAGAGCCCAGAGTCGGCCTTAGAAGTTATTTATACATATGAAAAGTTTCAAAGAACTCCTGGAAAGGCTGACCTAGTTCACCAGTTAGGGATATGTGAGCAATAAAAGTTCATTTAACTCCATCAGATCAAATGGAAAAATAAAGCTAAAATTAATTAAAAAACGACAGCGTATAGCTCCTTACAAAAGTACCTTTGAAGTACATTCAGCCCATTTAAGAGTCACGGTTAGGGTGGGGGGCATGGGGTTCTAATGACCGCAGCTACTGGCTCAGAGAGATAAGGTAGATAAAAGAAACCCACAGATAATCACAATTAAAAATCCTTTATTCTTTCTTCCCATTTCAACCTCATCCTTACCACACTCTTGTGAAGCCCTATAAAGAACTCTCCTATTCTCTGATCTTGTCTTTGGTCCCTTTTCTTGCTGGGATGGAGGGGTTGATGTGCCAAGGGAGAAAGGAGCCCGCCTGGGAGCCTTTCTCGCTCAGACTGCTCTGGTTTGGGTGAACTCCTGCTGCCCTCCAGCGCCCTTCCCCACCCCAGTGGCTTCCAGCAGAACACAGACTTCTGCTTGGACTTAGCCAATGGGAGGGTCCATCTTTGGATGAGGAAAGAGAATTTTGACACTATTATATATCATTGCTCTCTCCAGAGCTCCTGCTTGAGAACTCTGCCCCTGAGTTAAAAAGTCACGTTTCAAGGAAGTTTATGATTTGATGTTAGACTACTTTCATAGCTCTCCTGGGCCAAATGTAGTGGTCTGTGATGTTTGACCTGGCTACAGTAAGCTATAGGCTTGCAAGGGTTTCCTCTCTCTGCTTACACCATACTCTATGGAACTGTCCTGGAGAGCTGCATCTCTCTCCACGTCTGGGCATCCTGCCTTTCGTTAAGCCCTTCAGCAATCCCATCTGAATAGGATATCAGCTTCTAAATGTACCCTTCAGTGTCTTGTTCCATAGCCTTATTTTCCAGGGGAGTAGAGAGCCTCAAAGAAGCTATCTTGAGTTGCCTAATTTGCGTATTTGGAGTTGGCAGAGCTGGAACCCAGGCGAAGGCTGCCTACTACCAGAGCTTGGCATCTGACGGCTTCATTACGAGGCTGTGAAACCAAAGCAGACAGCCAGAGTTTGCAAGATGCTGCCAACTGTGACAGAACTTCTGGGAAGTTCCCCTGAGAGTTGAAAGCATGCAGAAAGTGGGTCATGGAGAGCGGCCGTGCCATGTTTGCCAGATGTGGTAAGAATCTGGCCTTTTGCTGCCTTAGCGTTTGGATTCTAACTGCTCAGCTCCCATCCCAGTCATAGATACTGGATGCGGAGGCTCACATGGGCCGCCTCCGGATTTTATGGCTATCGCTGAGCTCCAAAACACTGTGGGGAAAGAGTTTTGCAGTGGGGTAGAAGCTCATGTAAGTTAGTGCCCAGTTCTTTCCACATCTATCCATGCACCTACCCATCTATCCATATATCCATCCACCCACCCACCCATCCACCAATTCATCCATCCACTTACGCATCCATCCATCCATCCACCCATCCATGCATGCATCCATGCATCCATCCATCCATCCACCCATCCATGAATCCATGCATCCATGCATGCATCCATCCATCCGTCCACCCACCCACCCATGCATCCATGCATCCATCCATCCACTTATCCACCCACCCATCTACCTACCCATTTATCCATCCATCCATCCACCCTGTCAATGCACAATCACCAAAGGATGAGTCTATCCAAGCCATTAAATAAATAGTGGCCAAAATAAACAAAACAAGACCGGAAATCTGTGTTGGCAGTGTGAACACTGTGGAGGTGATTCTGGCTAGCCAGAATCAGTGGCAACTGCATCATTTTAAAGAATGCTGGAGTTTGCATGGTGGAGCTCCTGAAGATGTCTTAGTTAGGGTTCCTATTGCTAGGGTGCAATACCATGATTGGAAGCAAATTGGGGGGAAGGATTGATTTGGCATACACTTCCACATTACCCGTCATTATTGGAGGAAGTTAGGATAGGAACTCAAACAGGGCTGGAATCTGGGGCAGGAGCAGATGCAGAGGCCATGGAGGAGAGCACTTACTGGTTTATTCATCATAGTTTGTTCAGTATGTTTTTTTTTTTTTTTAAAAAAATAGAACCCAGAACCACCGCCCTGGAGCTGGATCTTGTGGAGGCATTTTCTCAGTTGAAGTTCCCTCCTTACAGATAACTCTAGCACGTGTCAAGTTGAAAGAAAACTATCTATCACAGAAGGTTCTGAGCAAGGGATGAGGGCAGAGGAAGTCAGGAGTCCAGAGTTCTAAGCAAGGAACTCATCCAGCTGGGAGATGGACTGGAAAGGCATGCCAGGACCAATCATAGCAGCCGTTGGCCAGTGAACTAAGGAAACAGGCCTCTGTTATGAAATTGGAACTCATGGTTTTGGCCAGTTAGTCTTGGACCTTCTAGACTGTAGGTCATGGCCTAAAGGGATGTTATGGCATTTCTTAAAGAGTTTATTTTCTTGGTGGTTTCAAACTTATTTTGAAGTAAAGCAAATAATTCAGTAAACTTTCATGGACCCATTCTCAGGATACTCTCTAGCTGACTCCTCTAGGTTCAGGCTAAGCATGGCTTGTTGCTAAAAGGACGGGAGGGACAAAGATCCTCAACCAGTGGAAAAGGGCATTCCAGTGAGCTCTGAGCAACACGCTGGAAACCCTGGCTAGGATACACTTATCTATTTGTTTCTTTACACCTGCCCCTTGGAAGGCAGAGGGATCCACAGCCAATTCAATTAAAAGAATAAATGAGAAGAAAATTCACCTGAGTCTTTGACACACTGGCTACCAAACAATTTGACAGGCAAGCCAAGTATCCCCAAATAGAAGTTTCTAGAATGAGAGGGAATATATAGTCTCCTGGAGCAGGTCATGCAGAATCTCCACCCAACCCATTATCAAGGCCATGACATGTACTGTTCAGATGGGAAATTTTACCCCTGAACTCGAGAGCGGAGAGCGTCCCGACTCCACAAATGAGATCATTAAGAATCATCACGGATAATGTGGTTTTAATTAGAAGGGTTGAGATACTGGCAAATGTTCAAGAGTCTTGTCACTCGAGAATCCACCAGGATCATGGGCGCGAATAGCTGCCTCACATGAGAAACATCCAGGAATTCTTCCTGCCAGCACCTGGAAGGTGAGGCCTCACTCAATGACTGGGACAGGCTGGGTGACTGAATTTCGGTCATTCCCCTTACAATGGGGAGGAAAGATGCATACAAGTTTGGGGTTCTGCCACATGTTTAAGTGACAAACTTACGAATTAGGTTACCAGTGACTCACATCAGACATTGAACAGGCTACATAACCCTTCTGACCCCTGGCTTCCTCAATGGGTAAAATGTATTTCTGAGTTCTAGCAGAAGGAGTAAGTTGGTGCGCCCCAGATTGTTTCAGATGACCTGGGATGGATGATGTCCAGAAAATGGAAATTCCTTCTCCTTTGCTGTTTCTCAAAGCTGGTCAAAAGTAGTACCTTCTCTCTAATACAAGTCTGTGAATGCCAGCCATTCTATGCAACAGCTGTCCATCACGAAAGAGGGCCAGAGCATAGAAGGCTTTACTTCAGAAGAGTCAAGTTTGGGGGCAAAGAGGACTTGCAAAACGCTGGTTTCTAAGTGTAGGGTGTTCACCGCCTCTAAATCTCGTCAGCCTCCTACACCAGGGGCTCTTGACTGACAGAGAATCCATTAAACCCAAATAGATGGTCAAGACTCTTAGCATGGCACACAGTCCTTGTCTGCTGACAGGGTCAGGAGCTTCAGCAGACACAGCTATTTCAAACAGGCTCGAGTCGAGCTGTGTGTCTCCTGCCTGTTCCCCAGCATTACAGAATCATGCCTGCCATGCCTTGGTCCAATGCATCAGCTCTTTGCAGGCCAATCATCTTATCTGGAAAGAAGCAAGTCCAAGATGAGCAGTCTGAAACAGTTTCAGTCCTGGCTTCTCCACTGACCGGTCATGTGGTCAGGGACCATTTCTTCATTGCTTTGGAGCATTCTAAACTGTGACAAGCAAACTTACACGGTCCAGCAGACCAGTGACAGTGTGCTAGTCCACATGCTCAGAGTTGAATAAGCTGGCAGCTCAGGAAAGAGCTGGAGGTGCTACTCATGTAGCTCCCAAGACAACCAAGGCTCATATAAAGTTACAGGATGGGAAGAATGGTGCTCAAAATGATGGGTATCTGCTTGCTCACCCATGTACATCTCCACATCCCCGCCTAATTCAATAATAAATGCAACAAATATTTAGTGACTGTCTATTATAGCCAAGTCCTAGGAATTGCGTAAATATCAATAAACAGACCATGTGAAATCACTGCTTCTTGGGAATGTACAAAAGCGAAACCCAGCGAGTCAGCCATTAATTCATTCACCCAGACGCTTAGCTACCCATCAATCTATCCACCCACCTGTTCACCACTCATAAATCCACCCAGCCATCCATTCATTCACCTAGCCATCTGCCCACCCACCTGTCCACCTATTAATAAATCTACATATCCATCATTCACCCATCCACCCATTCATTTGTCCACCTATTTGTAAACCCACCCACACAACTATCTATCTACCCTCGTTCCTTATAAAGCTACTCCATCCATCAACCTATCCATCCTTTTATCTTCTCATAAGCCCATCTGTTTTTGACTCCATCCGTTGGTCCCTTCATCCACCTACCTACCTGCCTATCATTTGTAAACCTGTCCACGCATCTCTTTACCCATCTCACCCCCATCCATCCATTTATAAATCCACACGACTATCTCGTCATTTGTCTGCCTATTCCTCCATCTGTTCCCTATCTGCAAGTCCACCCAACCATTTATTCACCGACTCACCCATCCATCTATCCTATCCACCCACCCTTTCACCTAGTCGTAAATCCACTCCTTCATCCATGGATGCATGCATACATTTATTTGCCCTTCTATCAATGAGCTGTATCGCCAGGCATTCATTAAATAACCACCAGGTACTTCCACTGGGCTAGTCGATGGAAAGAATTTTCAAGAAACAACTGAAAAGCCCTAGGCGGTTGCAACTTAAACATACTTGGGGTAACCACACCCCAAGATGGGTCAACACGAAACTGTCTTCAGAACAGATGCATGGGGGTGTGGTCTCTTCTCAGACCTGTTAGTTAAACAGCTCTCAATAGAGCAAGAAACAGCTAAGAGTAAGGTTAGTGAGACAGAGTGGGCAGCCATTACTCATCCTTCAACAGAGGGTGGCTGGAGGGCTGTGGCTTTCTGTAAAAGGTTCCATCTTTTCAACAGATGGAAGGTCGTACTTACACGCAACTGGAATCTGTTTGCGTAGGTAAAGGTAGATACCGCTGTGATAAATAAATGAGTGTTCATCGTCTATTATGTTGTTCTAAGGCATCAGTGTTCTTAGTCATCATGCAATCTCATAGTTGGGACCAATATAAAGAGAGTGAAGGACAAGCCATGGAAACTTAAGGTGGTACTCATTCTCCAGTGTGATGCTTGCAGTGGCGTGATCCTGACTGTGAGCGCCTCCTTAAGTTTCACTCTGGGTGTCCCACTTATACCTCAATCTCATCGGCCCTAAAACAGCCGTAGCCCTTCTGTAAGGCAATATTTCTATTCCGGTCAATGGACTGTGGATGCTTTGACATCATTTTGGTGTTCATGCTCATTCTGTTAAATGGCTATGATTAGTCCCATTGTGAAGAGAAGGAACTGAAACTGAAGAAGGGGATGAATCTTCAGATTGTATCATCGGGAAATCCATGGGCTCCAGATCTGCCTCATGCTTCCCCGGGGTCCACGACACAGTGGACACTCACGGAGCCCCTCACTCAACTGTCGCCTTTTCCCTAAGGCACAGCTCACATCTCTCCAGACTGACCTCACATCACCCTTCCTGGTGGAGCGAGAAGCCAAATGGTGGGCCATTTCTGAGTGAAGACAAGCAACCCAGCCCCAGCTGATGAGACGCTGTCTGCATCAAGTCCCACTGCTGAACACAGGACTGGGGGTGGGCGGCCCTAGTCCTCTGTCTTACCATCCTGGGTGGGGAATCTGGCAGTATTTTACCCAATGCACAGAGGTCAGGGTCAGGGATTAGGCACCGCTGTTATTCTCTTGGTGAGTATTCACTGTGACCCTTGAAGTAGTAAGGAAATACGTCCGCATTTCTTCAGGCCAAAACCACTGGAGAAGAGTTCTTTCTATTTCCTGGGTCAGAGGGACTTAGCTGGGGATGAAGAAAAGCAGGGAGGGGGCTGCAGGACAAGAGAGAGCAAGCATATGGCAGCTGTAGGTCATGGAGGCCTGCAGTCTCTTGGGCTGTTTTTCTTTGGTGGGAGGATGTACTGGGTTGAGGATGAAACTGTTAAAAACACGGCACAGATTTTGACAAAACAAAGTCTGTCGCTTTCTTCCTCCGCAACCTCTCAAATGTCTTCCTTGACCCTAGAGACAAAAGCTGGCGCAGGTGACTGAGTCCCTTGGAAGAGAGACTTGTACTGTCAACACATGGCTTCCTACAACCCCGGGATGGATGAAAGCAAGCCCAGGCAGGGTCCTGGGGGATCCAGAAGGACCCGTGGGACTGACATGTGAATGTGGTCAGAGCCCTTGTAGGAGTGTCTGATATAAAAACAAACAAACAGAAAATCCCAAAACCAAAACCAGCCTTCTGGATGGAGTGTTCCAGAGACAGAGAAGCACCACGGGAGACTATGGGTCAGAGCGAGAGTCTGCAGTCATGCTGGCCGATGGTGACCCACGCTGAGCTTGCAGTCCAGGCTTGCCTCTCCCAGGACATGGGAGAAGCCGTTCTTCCTCGACTCTCAAAAGCTTTGTTTTCACCTTCGGAAAAATCCATGTTTATCTCTCTGGGCCTCTGGGAGAGCAGGGAAGAATCTGGGGTATAGAACTCAATGTCCCTCTGTCCCTTTGTGTTCCTTCTCACACTGCATTCCTGACGCCAACCATGGATCTGACAGCCCAATCTAGACCTTTCTTTGAAAATTACCAGATTCAATAACAACAGAAAAACCCATCTGGCTCAGAGCAGGGAGTCCCTGAGGAAGCGGACACCAGCTCTGACGATTCAATTACTGTGACCCCTGGCTAGAATTGAAAACAAATTCTGTTAAGTGTAAACTGCTTGTTCCCTCCAGTGCCCTTGTGGCTTCGAAGATTGCTGTCCTCCCTCTCATGTTTTCAGACACCAGGAAGAGATGCTTTGAGAATGAGACCTCGAAACAGAACCCTGAAAACTAAGCAGGAGTATGGGACCCGGTGTCAACAATCACGTAAAGAAGCAAGTCGCTGCATTAGGTATACATGTATTCCAGGATTCAAATCCCTCCCTGCTAATCCTGGGCTGGACGTATGATCTTGGACAAATTATTTAACATGTCTGAGTCTTAAGAATCTCAGCTGTAGGCCACGCAGTGGTGAGGCACACCTTTAATCCCAGCACTTGGGAGACAGAGGCAGGCAGATCTCTGAAGTCAAGGCCGGCCTAGTCTACAGAATGAGTTCCAAGATTGCCAGGGCTACTCGGAGGAACCCTGTCTTGAACCCTTCTCTCCACCCTCACCGCCCCCCCCCAAATACCCCACAGCCACTGAAATCTCTCTCTCTCTCTCTCTCTCTGTAGAGAATGTACCAATCATAATGTGGAGTCAAAGGTGTCCATGATGTTCCAGTAGGAAGAGCAGAGACTTCCTGCTGCTGGCTACATCCTTAGCATATCAGCATGTAACCATGAAGAGAGCCTGCCGCCCATGCCTTCTCAGTGCGCTCCCCAGGCAGCTGCAGAAACCGGGCAGAGCGGTTCTCCCCCATCCCAAGCCCAAGCCGCTGAAGCTCTGCATCCATCTTTTGGCCTTTGTGTTTTGTCATTGGAGGAATTAGAGTGTTATTAATCAACCAATCAGTCAAATAAGGCTCATTACCATTGAAGAAGAGAAAGTATGCTTTATTTATGCAATTATAAGGCATTTAAAATACAAAGGGATTATTATTAATACCGGAGCTTGGCAATCTTCCCAGAGTGGTAAACCGACAAGAGCTTTGTTCTTGAAGAGGCAACACAGCCCTTGCAGACTTCTGTCTTCTTGCTCCAAGCTCCTGGTGTGTGGTGGAGCCTCATGAATATGCAAAAACTTTCAGAGGACCTCTCTGTACTAAGCACTATTTGGAGTAAACATCAAGAATAGGAAGTTAGGGATGACCTACTGTGTGACCCTAGCCAAAACAACCTCTCTGAGCTGTGGTTACCCAGGCTTTGAGCTTGTCCATGTCTGAGATTGCTAAAAGATGTCTATGCAGGGTTCCCAAACACATATGTCTGCATAGAGCCCACAAGAAACCTCACTGGTTAAAAAAAAGTCAACCCCTGAACAGAGATACTTATTATACCTGCCGGGTTATCCTGCTGCTTAAGACAAGGGTCAGAAAGAAACAACCGATCCCCATGGCTTGCAGCCCCAGGTTGACAGTCCTAGGAAACGGACAAGTCCCAGCACACATCTGGAGGCTGTCTCAGTAGCTTGTAGTATCCAGTATCCATTAACACGGGGCCATGTCTTGTTTGAGTCTCCACCAGAAATTTTCAGCATGTAGGGTAGAGTAAGTAATGCCTGGATGGGTGAATGGATGGTTGGGTAGATGACCGGAGGCACGGATGGATGAAAAGGGTATGGATGGGTGCATGGGTAGATGGATAAATCGGTGGCTGCGTGGCTGCGTATTTGGGTGGATGGAGAGATGGTTTCTGGCCAGCAGAGTGGATGATCGGTAGATGATCGATGGGTCATTGGGCAGATAGGTAGATGGGTGGACGGCAGATAGGGGAGTAGATTGGTGGATGCTTGCATAGGTGGTTGGTGGGGTTCACAGGTGGCTGAAAGGGTAGGTGAGTAGCAGATCCCAGACATTCCTAGTTCTTCATCAGGATGCTGAATAACAGAGGTTGGGGCCCAGGCTTGTACAGAACTGTTGGCCATGAGAAGAGTAGCGATTCAAACTGATCCTATTACGTTTAAAAACCGCACCCCATTTCACAGATGAAGTCTATGAATAAGAACTTAAATTTTGTTTAAAATATGTATGTTAATTATACATTGAAATAGTATTTTGGTTATGTCAAAGTATTATTTGAATTTGAAGTACTTGAATGTATTAAGAATTATTAGAATTGATCTTATCAGGTTCTTTTTTGTTTGTAAAACGCTTAGTGGACAACTGAAAATACTATATAGTTCTACTGGTAAGCACAGCCCTAAACTACTTTTCTTCTGTTTCTTTTTCACGGATGTATCTATGCTATGTGATTCCACCAAGAATTTCCCTGCTCCTGCCTTTCCCTTCCAGCCTTCAGGGGGGATGATAACACGGTACCATGAAAGGTAATGAAGGAAGAGGGACTAAGAGGGCATTCGCTCTATACAGATATGTCCCTATGAACAAGAATAGTCTCGGCTGCCTCCACCAAAGCCATCTCTCTCCGATGGCTACTGTCTGCTTGGGGAAGACTTCTCATCCTTCAAGACCCGGATCAAACTGCCTCCCCTAATCTTCCATGTCATGCCCCCAGGTGCCCTTCCAGACACCGAGGTCAAATGGCTGCACCTCCCAAGAGTTCACACGAGCTTTCATAATTTTTCATATGTTTGTGTAGTATGACATGGATATGCTTGTTTATATGTATGTGGGGTCCATATGCATATACATGCATGAGGCCCCATGGTCATGTCTGAAATCTTCCTGGATCACGCTTTCATGGTATCCAATGAGGTAGGCTCTCTCAAATAAACCCAGAGCTCACTAAGATGTCTGGTCATGCTCACCCGCTCACTCTTTGTAAGCCAGAATTACAGGTGAGCTGCTCTACCCACCTAGCATTTATATAGGTTCTGGGGATCGAAACTCCAGCTTTCTTGGACATTAACCATGTAGTCATTTATCCATCCCTTTTGTGACTTTTTTGAATGCAGGGTACTCCTCTCTGAGTCCCAAGGCCTGACTGAAGCCTGAGGCATGCTCAGTGCATATTGGATCAATGGAAGCCTCTCTTTCCTCCAAAGGAAACAGGGAAACATTGTGACAAGCTCAGTCTAGGGAAAGGGAATGAGTGAAACACACTTGTATCTGCTCACCGGGAATTCCCAGGCCCTGTGGGATGCCCCTTGCCACAGCTGATGCCGAGGGCTCAGTGGAGCCTCAAAATATGACTGCAGAGAAGAAGGTGCAAGGGAATCCCAGTCCATCCTTCAGGCCCTTCTCTCAGCTTCTGTTTCCACGGAGATGTTCTTAACAGAGTCTTTACAACCCTCTGCTTACGCTGTGTACTAAACAGTTTATGACATGAAATAACAGCGAGACAGCCACCATTTATCGGTGCGGATGGAGGCCTTGAATTGGCCAAGGCAAGCCTTTCGCGTTTCTTAAAGTCATTCTTAAAGTCCCTGAACAAGTGGCCGAAGTGAATGGCAAGACTGTCAGAATCCTCCAGAAGGAGGAGCCGTCGAGGGGAAGGCATACACATGTGCATATTTGCCTGCAGGGTTCAGACGGAGGCTAGAGAATCCCATGAGGCATGTCTTTTACTACTCTCAACCTTATGGTTTTGAGACAGGGTCCCTCACCAAACCCAGGGTTCATCATTTCCACCAGACTGGCTAACCACTGGGCCCCAGGGACCCCCAGCCTCAGCTCCATGCGCTGGATTAGGGGCGTGCATGTGTGTTGCTGTGCCCACATTTTATGTGGATGCAAGGGTTCTGAACACAAATCTCCGGGCTCTTACAGCAAATGCTTTATCTACTGAGATATCTCTCCAGTTTCATGAGAAGCATCTGAAACCATCGTGGTTGCTAACATGACCAGCTGCCCTCCTCTCCCACTGACATGGACTAACTCATTTCCGCTGCCGTGATTTCTCCAGACTGACCTTGGAGTGGTATTTCAGGAGGGTCTCAAGTCATCGTGGCAGAGAAAGCACGGCAGCAGGAACAGGTTAGTCCATGTCCGTGGGAGAGGGGGTCAGCTGGTCACACTACGGTCTACTGGGAAACAAGGAGCTCAGACCAGAACCAGAAACAAGTATAACCATCAAGGACCAGGCCTAGTGACGTCATTCTGTCATCTCAGCTCCATCTCTGAGATAACAAAATCTCCTCAACAAGTGCTAGGAGCTGGGGAAAAAGACAAGAACCTAGGGAATCATTTCACGTTCAAGTCACGGTGCAGGCTGACGGAGCAACTTGCAAGGACAATGCTGACTTCTGGTATCCAAGCTTCAACTTCCCTTCCAGTTCCAAAAAAGGGATAATCGTATCTAATGACATGGTGTAGACATTCCAGACCCATAACTATAAGAGAAAAAAATGGTAGCAGAGAATCTAGCAGCAAGTCAGAGTCTCCTAAAGAGAAAAGAGGTTATTCAGAAAAGTAGGTCTTCGTCTCCTTAGGGACAACAGTGATTGCTGCAGAACCTGGGCCCTGCCCCAGATGGAACACTTTATTATTGGAAAGTTCCAGACATCTGCATAACTTACAAACAGATCATGCTTTTGACCATTTCGGGCTTCCTAACTCTCTTCCAGTGTGACAAAGGTAGAGATCTTCTCTGTTTTTGTCACAACAGTGTGAAGAATTTCAGTTTGCCTGGACTTTAAGTTTCTTAACATTAATGTGAAGAAGAGAATGTAGCAAGAAAGGATCCAGTGTTAAAAACGTTTAAGAGGGAAAACGAATCAATTAAGTAAAGCACACAGCACACATGGCCTCGGCATGGGGACCACAGGAAACCTCTTCCGCTCTGAATCAGCAGGTTGAAGAAGGGAGGGAAGAAGGGAGGGAGGGAGGGGACACATCTGTGGCTGTACCTGGAACTTAGAGGCCTAGGCTGTAAAGAGCATAGGCTTGACAGTCTACATGATCTCCGTGGCAAGGATTCTATGTTTCCATTTCGACACAAAAGACAGTATGTAACCAAGCAACATGTAAAAAAAGAGTACGTCAATAAAACTTTTAAAACAAGTCAGTCTTCAGGCCCATGGCCTGTACCACCTGACCCTGGAGCTCTGTAATAGACCACAGCCCAGACGTCAGAGTACATCACTGAGGTTCTTCTAATCTTACTTCCTGTGCCCAAAGGCCGGAGGTATTGCCAGAGTGAGAACCAAGTGAAACACAGTCAGACCTAATTGCTCATGGAGACCCCAGGTTTACCCTACTGCTCAAACGTATTTATGAACTTGCTTATCGGCTAAACGTGCTTGTAATCCCACGTGAAACACTCTCAGGAGGTTTGCGACACATGCAGAGACATGGAGAACTGAAATCACTCATGTTGGTGACGGCAATGGTTTGCTTCTTTGTCATAGTCTACTTAGTGCCGTGTTTTCCACGTTTCTAATTCTCTCGGTGACATCCTGAGTAAAACGCCCTCGAGGTTAGCGTCTAACGTTCCGACAGACAAGGAGGTGGCTTAGTGTTATGTAACCCCCCTTCACCCCTGAGGTCAACATGAGTGACTTAAATGTATATGTTAGATCCGGTCTGTTTAACCAGAAACTCACAAGAAATGAGGTTACGCATTGATGGTTGATGGACAGGTGGTCGGAGGCCCACAGCAGCTTCCTCGAGCAGCAAAGGATTGGAACGCTGCACGAACTCAGAGTTTGTATCCGCTATGTAGAGCATAGCTGCCATGAATAACGAGAATCACCTGCAGGAATATGTGGTCCAAGGTGGTAGCTAGCCATCTATTCTCCAACTCCTAGTTAACAATGGTGCGATGACAGGCTATTATTACTGGGTAGCCACAATGCTTTAATGCTATCACTAATTAAGCGTGATAGCTTTGTTCTGCTTTTATAATTTGGCAAGAGTGTTGCATGACGGTTATTAAGTGGTTGCATCTGAAGTCAGCCGGCAACCATGTCCACTTCTTTCTCCCAGGACTTTTCTGAAGGGCTACAAAAATAATAAGGCCTACCAATGAGTGGTCTCTGGCTTCTTCGGACGCTTCTGATGCAGAAACGAGGTATTCTCCTTGTCAACTGAGAGCAGCAGCTGCCAGGAAGCCCTATGTAGTGGGACCTTGAAGCTGGGTTCTAGCTTGAGAACCACCCATGGGGGGTGGGGGCTCATGCCCTGCTGCCCTAGTTAAAATGCTAGCCGGTATTTATTTGTTCCCAGACAGATGCCAGTGATAGGGGGTTGGGAGAAGAGACAATGGCCCAGACTGACAGGGACTGCTGGGCAAGGGGCCTCTGTGGCTTGTTTAATGAAAAGGCCGCTTTGTTTTTATTGTATCTATTTGATTTTAGAGTGTCGTCTATAAAAACAATTCAAGCAGTAGGATTAACTGCTTCTGGGCTTCCTCTTCTCCCTGAAGCTCTGTGGGTGTCCTGCCAGCCCCACCACCCCTCCTCCCTTCCTCTGCCCCTGGCAGGTTCTTTCCCACACTTTCCAGGACTTCCTACCCTAAGGTTCCTCTGCTATGCTGACTATATCCAGGTACCCTAACCTCCTCTCCACTTCTTTCCAGCCTGGCCCCACAGTGTCTCCTCTTGAGAACCACGGAGGCTGCTTCTCCCCTCTTCTCTTGACTCTGGAAATGGTTTTTCCTCCCAGAAGGTTTCAGCGAGTACGGCAGGCAGAGCATAAGCAGGGCTTAGCACAGGCAATGCACCATCCACAATGATCCCCTCGTGGTTTTATTTTCTTTGCCATTTTGCAATCAAAGCAATTTAGCTCCTAGTCCTGTAATACAAAGACTATATTGCGTGCCATTTGCTCTGTAGCTAAATAAATTCCTTATCATCTATCTATCTATCTATCTATCTATCTATCTATCTATCTATCTATCTATCATCTCTGCCTACTGCCTATCATCTATCTATCTATCTATCTATCTATCTATCTATCTATCTATCTAACATGTACCCATTAATCCTCCAGGGTTTTGTTACGTACCTCCTCCAAGAAACCTACCGTGATTTCTCCTGCTATGGATGGCCTTTCTGTGTTTCTCAGCTTGCACTTGACATATATATTAGTTGCTTTCTAAAACTGTATCTAACTCATATTTGAAACATTCCTCTATTCTCAATACTAAGTTGAGTGCTACCTATATACCTTAGGTAATTAACAAGGCATTTTTTAATTTCTACAAGTTAAGGCAAATACT
Organism: Alexandromys fortis; assembly: GCF_014885135.2. NCBI lineage: Eukaryota > Metazoa > Chordata > Mammalia > Rodentia > Cricetidae > Alexandromys > Alexandromys fortis. The sequence continues at coordinate 5,356,951 of NW_026067967.1, read as the reverse complement.
TTGCTAACAGCTAAGCGTAGCACTAATGGCTTTCACCACCACCCCGTCTGCACACAGCCATCCACACTCACATCATCCATACTTGACCCATCCCAAAAAAAAAGACTGTTCAAACCTCCCACCGTGGTGAAGTCCTGGTCTCAGTAGAAGTTAATTCTAAATCCTTATGAGTTTCGTTCTCAGCTCCTTCTGCGGCTCAGGTTGACTCTGAGGTCTGGGTCTGGGTTTGTGGATGACTTCTATGATAAAATCCCAACACTTCCCTTTTCACTTTGGGAAGGATCTGCCTAGACTGTCCCTGCTTGTGTTCCTCATGTTTCCCTTTCTTCAGAGAAGAGGAACTTGTAGGTCCCATCTAAAGTCCTGATGTAGAGCCCGAAGGTTCTGGTGCAGTGATTTCTCAACAGTGAAGGTGAATGGGTTTTCTTAAATACACTTATGAGTCTGCTGAGGATGCATCCCAGAGTTACTCAATAGTCCCACATACACACAGATCCTTATAGCATCAGCAGTGCGTCTCCTGCTCAAGGAGAAGTTGTTCCATATGCGTCTCCCTACAATATAAGGTATGATGAAGATGTCTTGAAACTCTCTGATCACCATCCCCGAGTGTTCATTTCTGCACAGGCCCAGGATATCAGAGGAGCAGCTCTCACCTGTCCATTTTTGGCCTCCGTGGACAGGTCAGCAGCCTTCTGTGGACAGGTCAGCAGCCTTCTGTGAACAGGTCAGCAGTCTTCCATGGACAGGTTAGAAGCCTTCCGTGAACAGGTTATCCCCCCAAAGGTCCTATGAGGTCCTCTACCCAACTTACAAACACTGAAGGGACTTCACCCCAGTATAGTACTCCATAACTGCCAGGTGTCCTGTCCCCACCATCGGTCACACTGGGCTACCTCCTGGGACCCACAAGAAACTAGAAATTGGCCAAGATTCTGTATCTTCAGTCAGCTGAATTAGACCAAGATCTTCCATAGACCCACCCGCCTAAGAGGGTTATATTCTGGCTATCAACCCCGCAGCTCCCGCAGCTCCCGCAGCTCAGGCCACTGAGAGACCCGCAGACATCACTGGCATGGATGCAGCTGAAGACACTATATATCCTAAAGCTCCCACAGGAAGCCTGCATGAGCATCATCTACCCAACCTTAGACACATCACCACGGGACAGTCTTTTACTTCACGAGCCATCTCCTAAAACTGATAGAGAGTTAGCTGGTCTTCCAGATGCATTACAGTAATGTGAGAGATACAAGAAGCAAGGAAAACCAAACCTCAACTTGATGATGACCCTTGAGCAATAGACAGCAAAGAAAATAAAACCAAGGAGATGACTGGCTGTCAGCAATGAAGTGTAGAGAATAAAAAGTGCACTAAATATGAGCTCAAACTGTCCCAGAATGGTGTCCCATGCTGTGAGCACTGACTTGTAGATGGTCTGACAGAGAACCACGGATCCACCGTCTCTCAGTCTGAGCCTTATACATGAACTGAACAGTTTCTACTTCTAGAGTTGCTTTGGGGAGTAAAATGAATTTTGAGGAACTGTACCAGAATCTCCCACTTTCAAAGCCCAATATCCCTAACTTATATTTCCAATATTCAAATCCTTGAGATGCCTCCCATGTCCTGATAGATTAAGTCCCAATATACTGTGAGGCATAATGGTAGACCATATACATAATTCTGTTGACTTTCTACAAGAGAAAAGCACAATAGTTTGAATAAGATAGCTTTAAACTTATTTATAAATATATTTTCTTCAAATCATGATTTTGATAAATGATCAAAATTTTTAAAAATCAGTGTTATTTGACCACTTCTTTCATGTGGTTTCTTAAGCCCACGTGTAGTTTGTATGCATGGTACCCACCCGTGAGGACTCCCTGCACTCCTGGGGCTCAGCAGGCATCCTTGGCTAACATGGAAACCTTCTCTGAGGCTACATTTTCTCTGACTTCTCGCATGCTGGGCCCCTACAGCAGAACCTCACCAGCCCAACTCACTCAGTTGCCTGAACTTTCAGATCATAGGGTTCCACCCCCCTAGCAAGTTCTCCTGGGTCCAGAACCTCTCTCCTCTGCTCCATGGCATTTTAACAGTTCTTAAAAATGCACACTAAACGGATTATGATTGTTTGGATCTCTTCAGCTATAACTGTATCTTGTTTATAGGCAAAGCTTTGATGTCAAGGATGTGTTTAATACACATGAGACAGAGGAGATGATATTACTAATTAAAATGAAGCTCCTTTCAGGCCCTGTACAGAGGTCTGTTCAGTTGGCTCTAAAGAGGGAGGAAAAACAAGCTGTTCCTCACCTACACAGCTACTCACAGGAGCAGGGCATTAGTTCAAAGCCCAGTTCTACCCCCCTAATGAATCTGTGTCTCGGCCAAGTCCCTTAACTCCTTAGAGACTTAGTTTCCCATCTAAAGAGTGAGGCCCTCTGTCCCTGACATCCATAACAGCTCCACAGACTAAACAATGAGTGATACAACCTGGTCCAGAATAAGACCCGGCCCACAAGACCTGGTCCAGAACAAGATCCAGCCCACAAGACCTGGTCCAGAACAAGATCCGGCCCACAAGACCTGGCCCAGAACAAGACCCGGCCCACAAGACCTGGTCCAGAACAAGACCCGGCCCACAAGACCTGGTCCAGAACACGACCTGGCCCACAAGACCTGGTCCAGAACAAGACCTGGTCCACAAGACTTGGTCCAGAATAAGACCTGGCCCACAAGGAACTCTTAACATCAATATCATGAAGTTGATGAAATGGCATCAATTACAATGTCTTAAATTACAAGGTAACATGGTTAGTTACTTTATAAGACTTTTTTTAAAAAATTATTTTATTCTATTGGTGTTTTAGCCTCTATGTATCTATCTGTGTGCTGGATCCTGGAGTTAGAGGCAATTGTAGCCTGCCATATCCGTGCTGGGAATTGCACCTAAGTCCTCTGAGAGAGCAGTCAGTGCTCTTAACTGCTGAGCCATCTCTCTAGTCCCTTGTAAGACATTCCTACAACAATGGCACCTCCAGCCACAGGAACCACCACACATGTGGAGGCATGAAAGGATTAGGAGACCAGTAAGTTACTGTCCTCAAAATCAAAGGCAGACGGTAAGCCCAGGTCCTTCACCCACTCGTGCCTTTGCTTTGGAGTGTCCCTGGGAAGAACTCTTTAGTACAGGTGATGACATGAAGTCATAGGTCTTGGGCTTTGTGGGCGTTCTGAAAACGAGATGGAAAGGATGGCTATTTACTGAGTCCCCACCGTGGATGGGCAACTTTCCTCGCAATATCTGAAATATCTCAGAAATTTCGAAAAGATTCCTTCTTAGCATATCCCCTGTTTGTTTGAGACAGGATCTTTCAACACAGCCCTAGAGCTTGCAATGTATGCCGGGCTGGTCTGTGTCTCACCCTCTGCCCGCCCCATCTCCTAACCTCATCCTCAGTTTTGAGAGAATGAAATACCCAGTCTGATGTTAAATCCCCCCTCCAGGATGTGACAGAGCCCAGCTGCAGCTTGAACTCATGACTGCAGCTTACCCCAGCCAGGCCCTTACCCCCACAGACTGACCCCCAAAGTCCATCAGTAATGTCTCCCTAGTACACTACGCAAACTCCTCAAACATGTAGAGAATCAATCTGACAGACATGCATTTACTGAACATCATGTCAGCAATAAACTTTAAGGAACCCTGCAAAGATGTGGGGGTGGAGGAGAGCCTTGCTCTTTGCAGAGCAGGGATCTGCACAACTCTGGGAGCCCCAAATCACTAGATCAAAAAGCCCATCACTGGCGGCAAGCCAGGAACTCCTCTGGAGTATTCAGCAGGAGTGGGGACAAACACTAGTCTCGTATGACTGAAGGAGCCTTGCTCTTTCAATCAGTTGTCATAGGAAGAGTCGGGTAAGTGGGATCCAGATTTGCTCATATGTGGGTATCTACAGTATGGGGAGTCTCTGGTGTTTTGCTTTAAAGTAGCTACCTCTGACTCTCATGGCTTGTCCTAAGGAATACTGGTCAAATAGGTATAGCTATCTAAGTGGAGGGGATGGGGCCTCTATGCCCACCCCTCATCTGGGGATACCCATACCTGAGCAGCAGAGTGATTTGAAACTGATATATTGACTCTTCTATTTATGGTGTTAGGTGATTCTACTGAAACTTGGTGGAGTTGGGGTGGGGTGGGGACTCATGACCCAAATGGTGGGAAGTGGGAACCAGTCCACAAAACTGACCTCTGACCTTAATGTGCATGCCATGGTGTGCCTGTAAACACACACACACACACACACACACACACACACACACACACAGAGAGAGAGAGAGAGAGAGAGAGAGAGAGAGAGAGAGAGAGACAGACAGACAGACAATCTGGGTAGCAGCACATCTGTACTGGGAAATACAGGCTTTTTCATCATCATATCCTAAACAATATCGTTGTGTTGTTCTCACTGGAGTAGACATTCTCAGCAAACAACAGATGACCGTAAGTGCCCTGGAGTACCCTGGAGGGAGTGCCTGGGTCCCAGGCAAACACCATGCCCTTCTATATAAGGCATTCAAGTGCCCTTATCCCTTGCTATTCATGGTCCGACCTTTCTAGAACAGATCCAAAAAGTCAATAGTATTTCCATCTTAGTTCAGTTGCGAAATGTCCTTCCCAGGGTGTGATTCTGGGTTTCATTTTTGGCTCCATCCTTCAAATGCCCTGTGACAGTGACTTCGAGGCTTTCCTCTGGCCTCAGTTTCCCAAAGGATGCTAGGTAATGGGGCTTTCGCATTGCGTTCAGGAGTCCAGGCCTCCCCTCCTCCCTCTTCCCCACTTTATACCAGAACGCCTCTGTTTTTCTCTTTTGTATCTCCCAGGTCCTTATAAAATTCCCTTTGAAGATGGGGAATGGAGGTCAGTAAGTCTGAAATCCCCTAACTGAGTAACCTCCTATGTTCCTCCCAGCCCTGACATCCTATGGTTCTCAAAATCACCAACAACCAATTTATCTGCAAGAACAAACAGCTCCCAGAGACATCTCCTGGGACCAGGCATGTGTGAGTGGTATATTTGTGCACGTTGTGTTTTTAATTCTCCAATGTCTATGTGTCTGTGAGAGTGTGCCTCTGCGTCTCGGAGACAAACCACGTGCAAACATTTTACCTGGAAACATCAGCTGTTCTCGGAGTTATTTATTGATGTGTCAAAAATGCCTGCAGGCTGAGAGGGCTGAGCCTGCTCCCATGCCGGCCCTGCCATGTGCTCTGAAGTCTGCATGGGAGGCAACACTGTGCCCGCAGACTGCAAACAAGCAAACCAACCGAGAGAACAGAGCCCCAAGACGACAAGGGAGGAGGAGAAGCATGCTCCGGGAACCGTGGAAGGCAGTGACATAGCGGCAGAAGCACACGCAGAAGGGGTGGCAGGCCCCCCGAAACAGTCTCCGACCTCTCATGGGGACAACTTGCCTCGCCAGAGCTGCGGCTTCAGACAGGGCTTCAGGGTAGAGAGTAGTAAAAGCCACCTCTCCCTAGCTGATGGGAAATCCTTCCCATCCTGTGCAGACAGGCCTTCTGGGCCTGCCTAAGATTCAAGAAAGGGGGATGAATGAGAAGAAACCCCAGACCATGAAAAATCCTAAGTCATTTCTATTTTTCTTGGGATCATGTGGGTTTTATTGGAGTTGGGAGAGGGTAGAGAACACATGCTTTTCTGATTAAAGCCTCATCATGCCACCTAAAACTCTACAGATAAATAGGCTGCAAGACAGGAAGGCCTGGCCATCATCTGCTTCACCTCCTTCATCTGAAGGGTGGAAAACCCGGATAGGGCGGGCGGGAGGGAAAACACTTTGGCTTCTCCTTCCCCTCAGGGAATCAGCTCTCTACCCCTCAGGGAATCAGCTAGCTGTTGGAGTAGAACCCAGGGCAGACATCTGGCCACTGAACACTCTTCCATCTCGAAGTCTCCTTAAGAGATAAGGGCAAGGCGCCTTGGGAGCACATGCGGACACGGTTCTCATAGGGGAATATCAAGGTTGTTCAGGTTATACCCCACACTATGGAGTAATTGGGGACCCCCAAAACACCTCCACCATGTCTGCCTTGGACCTTGCCTGATATGGACTATACATGCGTGGCAGAAGTATGGATTCTTTTTTAATCTGCATAAAAGGGCCAGCCGTGCCTCATGGAGGCAGACAGTGGCAGAGCAAGAAGGGCAGGAACAAGGAGGTGACATGTGAGAGAGAGGACATGCAAAGAGCCTTTGTGAAAGACACAGGCCCTGTGCCTCTCTCCTGACTTAGGTCCATTGCCCTATGTCACCTTCATCCAAAGCATCGACAGGACAAAGCCAGGGACATCCTTCTTTGGGTACCAACTCAAAGTAGAGCTTACTCCTCTGTCTTCCCATTGGCCAATTTTAGTAATTCTGGAGTTTTCCCAAAGCATCTGCCACTGGATTGCTGCATTCTACGATGGGGGCACACTTGACTACCTGCTTCCTCCCCAGTGGCCCTGTTTCGTGTTGTTTGCCCACTTCCTGGAGAATGAGGAAGGGAGGCAAGGTCCAGCTGCTGCATCTGCCTCTCGTAAACACCCAGCCCCCTCTCCCCGCCCCCTGCTCACTCACCCCGAGGGGCCCCCACTCCGCTGCTTCAGAAAGGGCTGAAGACACAGGTTCTAAATATAGACTCATAGCCATCCTCCTGCCTGGCTAATATTAGTCCTTTTGTGGGGTCCACTGACAGCATCTTCCCCTCGTTTTTTGGCTGCGCTGGTGGGAATCCGCCTACTTAGAGGAAGGCTCGCAGGCTGAGCCAGCAAGGCTGACGAGCACACGGAGCCAACTCCTGCCAGAGTTCCCCCAGTTGGGCTGCGCCAGGTGATTTATTGAGTTGCTTTTCAGACAGGAAATTTATGGCTCTGCGAACTGGGAGGCTTGGGGATGGGGGTGGAGGGTAGGGGTGGGGATGGGTGGCTCTGGGTAATTGAATTCATCAGCTACCAACTGGAGGGGACACTAACATTTGTTGATGATTTTCTCTGAGCCGGACCTGAAAGCACTGAATTTCACACACGTGATCTCATTGGATTTCCCCAGCAGCACTCTGGGAGGTTGGTCCTATGTTTTGCAGATGAGGTCACTGAGGCCTACAGACGTGAAGCCATGAAGGCTCTTTGCCCTATGGCCAATGGCTCGCCTAGGGTTTTGTGACTCTGTTAATAAGACCTCACCCTTCTTCACGCCATTGGATCCACCTGTCCTGGCCCTGGCAGGACATCCGTGGAGGATGCCGTGAATGTGCCACTCTGGGACGCATACACAGTTATGGTTGGAGTGGCCAAGGACCGGCTCTGGATGCTGAATCTTGAAGCTGCCTGCTGCCAGGCCAATGTGGCACAATCTACCGATCAGCTCTGTAGCTTTCAACTCCCTCCCACGAAGTAGGAAAGCCCAAAGGAGACCGGATGACGCCTTCAAAGCAGCACAGTATCACTGAGGGCTTTGTGACCCGGAGTCACTCCCAGCAAAGGGAAGAGTAGCCATGATGGACTGTGAGCAGAGGCAAGGCACGGGGAGCCCACAGTGCTGATGCTACTGTGTACTTCTGCCCCACTTTGTTTCAACACAGACATGCAGCAGAGAGTTTAGAAGCTGCTGGTACCTAACAGGATGGTGATGTCATTGTCCAAAAAGGGGTAAAGTCAGTGTAAACCAAAGTACTAACTGAGCCTACCCACCCGCTCCAGAAGATGAACATCTCTGGGCACCGTGACTGACGAGGGTCCCGGGAGCTTATTCTCTGGCAGCTGCAGAAACACATCCAGCAGGGCAATCTGCCTCCTCACCAACATCTGGATTAAAGCTGGGAAACTAGAGGGAGTTCCCAAGAGCCTTTGGGAGGGATTCCCTACAAGGCTGCAGACATCTGGGGAGTTTCCCATCACAGTAGTCTCTGAGGATGAAGTATTCAGACTCTGGACACTTGATGGAGTTTACTGAAGTTGAGCGGATACTAAAAATGGCATCTCTAGAACCTTCCCCATACTCTTTCTCTGAGGAAAGAAGCCGGCCCATTAGTGAGTCACTCAAGTGGCCTGTGGTTGTCTCTTGGGGATTCTCTGAGTTCACAGCTCCCAAGTGGTACCGAGAACGTGTGGCCGTGTGCACAAGTGACAGGGAAGCGCAGCGACATTGTCACTGTCAGGAAGCCACCAATGCAGGATTGCTTTCAAGGCGAGGCAGGGCCTTTGCACTTCGCAGAAGCAATAGAGCTGGAAGAGAAGTCTCGCAGGCACATCCCACTCAGCATACCAAAGGGGCACTCAGGAGCTGGAGGATACAGACGTGAGACCAGACCCACAGGGCTGTTCTAACATTGCAGATCCTGTGTGACCACCAAGTACCAGCCAGCCAGGCAGACAGACAGACAGACAGACACACACACATACACACACACACACACACACACACACGTGCACATGCGCCTCAGCCTTCTCAAGCCAGAAATCCAGTCTACTCGGGACTGGGTACCTACCTACCTGCTCTGGAGTAATTCCAACCTCACAGAACTCTGCCGACTGCCAAGAATCTCCTCTTCAGCATGTTTCCTAACCTCTCCTTCCCAGAAGGCATTGGAGCAAGTTTACCAGGCAGACTCTATATAAGAGCCCTTGGGATCTTCTGAGAGCAGATCAGATGGGAGGATGCGGAGTGGGAGGCCAGAACTAAGGGCAATGAAGAGGAAGCCCTGCCCAAGGTCAAGCACAACTTTTTGTTCCGTAAGGAACACACCTGGTCATGATTCATAGATGATTATTCGAGGACTAAATTAAGGGGTATTTCCACCTGGGATCTGATCTCCTCACCCCTCAGAAGTATTGCGCCCACGTCCCTAGTAACAAGATCTACAAGCCAGAATGAACCTGCCTAGAGCCTCAACCTCGCATCGACCCCTTTCCCAGGGTCCCTCTCTTACCCACCATTCCTGCTCCACTGAACTTGCCTCAGAGTCCTTATGGGATCTCCTCGCCCCCGCTGCCACCTGGGTCTGTCTTCTCATTTTGCTCTTTATTTTTGAGATGCTGTGGATTAATCCCAGGGACAATTTCTCTCCCTCCCTCCATCCCTCTCTCTCTCATATATATATTTCAAATTGCTTTCTTCTGTCTCATGAACTCTTTCTTGCCCTTTAAGATGCACCCCCAATGTATTTTTTCCCTGGTGTTTGAAGACCAGTGTTCTTTAGAATTAATTTTCCAAGTTAACTCCCCAGTGTAACAACTTTAAGACATGATGCTTTCACAGGTGACAGGAACATGAGGGATCTGCCCTCACCAGCGGATGAGATCCAGTTAGAGCCTTCCATCCCTCCTCCTGCCCTGTGAGGACATGGGAACATTCCTTCTGGAGGACAGAGCAGAATGTGCCATCTAGGAAGCAGAGAGTAGCTCTCAACAGACATTAAGCCTGCTGACCCCTTGGGTTTTCTATTATTGGTAAATCCCCAGTCTCAGGTGTTTAATGGACCAGGATTTTCCTCTTCAGGGGCTTCCTTTTCTTTCTTCCCCAAGGCACAGCTACCACAGCCTCCAAAGGGCCATCCAAGGACCCCCAAAGACCTTCTTTCAGCCCTCTGCAGGTGTCTTTCCTCAGGTAGTTTCAGAAGGAAGCCATAGGTCCTTTATCCCAGTCCTGGCTGTGAGTGGGCAAATTCTATGGGGAGGCATTAGGGCTGGGGCTCTGGACCTGGGGACCACCAACCTTGACCTTTTACCTTTGGGTGGAAAGAGAATAAGTAGACGGCACATGTGGGAACCAGATGGTGAGGACAACTAAGTCAGGAACAGACACTGCACTAAATTTATCTCTTAAGGTTACTGCAAAACGTATGTTCTCCCCCAGGACACATGCCAAGGTGTGACTCCCATCGTTTCTCATCCTCGTACACTGGCCTGCAGATCCTGCAGCCTCTGTCTTACTCTACTTTTCCAAAGTTCTCCTCTTGGTGGGACCAGCGGTCTGAAGCGTTATTAAAGACACACACCTCCCAGGTCACACTGTTTAATGCTCTATTGTGCAGAAGCCATGGCTCCGCCACTTGACTGGGTAAATTGGAGCAAGACAGGCTGGATTAGTAAAGCAGGAGATGAAGCCCTGCTTGCTCCCTGAGGTAGCCCCTGATGGATTGATACCTGGCTGGTCCACTCAGTCCAATAGATACATAAAATGAGATGATTTCGAATCTCTTTTCTTGGTTGGTTTATTTAGATTTGTGAAAGGACAGTCAATTCTTTTTTGCAGGTAGGGATGAATAAAGGGTAGAAGGCTGGAAATGAACGCAACTGTAGAAATATTCAGCGTCTTCATTTGTCCATCACTATGCTGGGCTCCGAGAGAAGGGAGAAGGGCAGCCCCAGACTCGGAGACTAGGGGTGTGATAAAAAAGAAGAGCCTTGGGTTCACAGTCAGTTGTTTTTTGTTTGTTTGTTTTGTTTTGTTTTGCTTTTTTGAGACAGGGTTTCTCTGTGGTTTTGGCGCTTATCCTGGAACTAGCTCTTGTAGACCAGGCTGGTCTCAAACTCACAGAGATCCGTCTGCCTCTGCCTCCAGAGTGCTGGGATTAAAGGCATGCGCCACCACCGCCCGGCCACAGTCAGTTTTAAAGCCATTCCATACCCAACATGCCTGAGAGGTGCAGTGATCGTCACTCAAACGCTCCTTGGCAACACCACGAAGGAGACATCACAGGCAATTCTGTTTTGCAGAGGAAGAAACCAAGACTCGGAGAGTCAGATGAACTGTCAAGGGTCAAACCCGCCGCGAATAAGGGGCTGGCGGTACAGCTCTCAACACCAGTGGTCGTACATCTGTAACAGCTCGGGTCTTATCTTTGGTCCAGCTGGCAACAGAGATTCCTAAAACCTTTGGAGGTCCTTTTATTTATTTAATTTTTTAAATCTTTCTTTACTTTTCTTTTTGTCAGCTTGCTTGTTTATTTATTTGTAGGACAGGGTCTCTTGAAGTCCAAGTTGGCTTGGAGCTCACTAGTCGGTGAGGATGACCTTGACCTCTTGACCCTCCCTCCTCTACCTTGCAAGTACTGGGACACAGGCATGCCACCATACCCAGCTTATGAGACCCCCTGTTCATTTCATTGTCTCAACAACCTAGGAAGTAGCACCAGTGACCCTGTTTTGCAGGTGAGAAAAACTGGGTTTGACCCAGCTTGAATGAGAGTCAGGGTCAGAATTCAACGCTTTCCACCCTCCCCTCCCAGCCATCTGAATGGCATTTTTAGGTTACAACAGACAGGAAAAGGCCTGTGGAGGTGTGACTCTGTGGCAAGGCTCCAGGAAACCTGCATGCGTGCAAGAAGAGGTCTCCGGTCTAAACATGATTTTTTGTGACATCTTATTTCAGTGCTGACTTTCTGATATTGCAGGATTTCTGCTTGGACGCCCAAATCCTTAACATGTTGGACGTCCTGGGATAAAAAGTACACAGACCCTTCAGGATCTGCCTCTTGGGCTTCTTCATATCATTTCCTAGCTCTCCCTTTGAACCCTCAAGAATGACTTTGACTGCAAGATCATACACCATGTTCTGCTTGGACCTCAGCCATGTACCGCAAGCCAGCGAGAAAAACGGCTATGTACCCTTCAAGACTCTATATAGATACATTTCTCCTGACATTGACCAATCCGGATGTCTCCTTGCTTATATTTCTTGTAGCACACCCTGTTTTCAGTTGTCTATGCCTGGGAGTTATTGTTTATATAGCTTGCTATGCCCCGCCCCCTATTAGACCATCTGCTGCTGTGGGCCAGAAATTCAGATAGATTTCTCTCTGCCAAACACCCCAGTAGAGGGGCTGGTACAGGAAAGGAGCTTAATAAATAACTGTTGTATTAAACTAACGAAGGGACTGACTAAATGAATGAGTAAGAGGCCACATCTCCAACCGTCTCTATTAGAAATGTCCAGACTTGTCATTACCCCCTGTACTATAGTGAAATCTCCGTATTTATGAAGATAATCTCGGGCTCTTGATTTTCTGTGATAAAGCCATTTAAGAGATGACTCTTCCTTTTTCATATTCACATGTTAAGAAGTAACATAAACCAATCCAGGACCCTTAGACTAACCCCTTCAACAGCAACCTATCAATACTTGTGAATGTTTTGATATTCTAGGGTGACCAGGATGGATTCGTGAGGAGATAAGGGTGTGAGCATTGGTCTCTTTCAGCCTCCTCTCTGTGATGGGGAAAAGTCTGCTTCAGAGCAGAATCTATCCAGACATCTGTGCTGAAATAGCTAGTTATTTATTCTTTAAGAGCAGGAATTCCATCTGTTCTGCCCACCCTTGGTCTGCAGTTAAGGGCCTTGGTTGGCACAATGACAAGAGATCTACAGTTCTGCTTATGCAGAAATGTTCAAGATTCAATCAACATCAAGGGTGGGTGTTTATTGGTTATCTTTCCCCTCCTGACACAAGCATATGAAAAGACCTAACCATGAGTTGTCAAAACCTTGGTTCTCATCATCACTTTTTTGTTGTTGTTTGATTGGCTGGTTGGTTTTTTGAAAGAGGGTTTCTCTGTGTGGCTTTGGCTGTCCTGGAACTCGCATTTTAGACCAGGATGGTCTCAAACTCACAGAGATTCATCTACTCCTTTTTGGTCTTTTCTGTTGTTTTGTCTTTTTGTTTCCCCTGGAGCTGAGAACTGAACTCAGAGCCTTGCGCGTGTGAGGAAGCTCTCTACCACTGAGCTAAATTCCCAACCCCTGTCACAACTTTCTAAAGTTTTCAAGTAAGCAGAAAGATTTCTACAAATACTTAGTTAATTCTTGCAAAAAATAATGGAAGGGAGAAGAACCCATTCCAATTTATTTTATGATTCTGATGCCCAAGCCAGACAGATAAGAAAAGAAAATTACATATTAATATACTCCATAATATAGATACAAAAATTCTCAATAAAACACTATTGAGTTGGCATAAAACATACAGGAGAGATTATGCATTTTGGCCAAGTGGGATTTCTCTCAGGATGTCAGAATGGCTTCTCATGCAAGAATCAATCAATGTTTATATACTGCATTAACAGAATAAAGGGCAGTATCCCACAATCAGATCAGGAGACACAGGGAAAACATCTGACAAGATTCAATACTCTGTCTTGATGAAGGACAGTCAATGGACTATGGACATGGCAATCCTCAACTTGATGCCGACCATCTGTGAAGGACTCACAGCTAACTTCAGACTTTGAGGTAAAAAGTGGGAAGTTTCCCTTTAAGACTAGAAATAAGTCAAAGTAGCCACTCTCAACACTTTTCCTGGTCTAGTCAACACTAGACTAGAGACTGATCAATTAATTAAGATAAATTAATCAAGAAAAACAAATGAATACATTCAGATAGCAGAAAAAGAGAAAGTATATCTTCATAGATGGCAAGATCTTATGGGTATAGAAAATATGAAGGATCTCTCTCTCACTCATGCACACACACACACACACACACAGAGAGAGAGAGAGAGAGAGAGAGAGAGAGAGAGAGAGAGAGAGAGAGAGAGAAATAATAAACAAATTGATCAAGATGGCAGCCTGTAAGATCAAGAGACAAAACTCAATGTATAGAAGTACAGAAATACTCTAACATTGATCAATCCAAAAACGCAATCAAGAAAACCACTTTATTTGTAATGCTACCCAAAAAGGAATAGAATAATACAATAGAATAATAGAATACATTTTTTAATCTTGTCTTCTTTTTAGAGGCTGAGATGTGGGGTTGAAGAGACGGTTCAGCAGTTAAGAGCACTGGCTGTTCTTCCAGAGGCCCTGAGTTCAATTCCCATCACCCATATAATGGCTCACAACCATCTCCAGTGAGGTCTGATGCCCTCTTCCGGTATAAAGTCACACATGCAGACAGAGCATGCATACATAAAAGAAATAAATCTTTATAAAAGAAATTGAGATGCATTTCCTAAGAGATATATTTAAATGAATGAGATATAGGAGATTAGATCTTGGAAAACAAGAAAGAGTTGAGGTATCCACACTTCTCGATTTTAGAACAGCTCTGCAGGGGCAATAATGAAGACAGCGGTCACTGGAAGGACACGGACCTATGGAACAAAATGGAGAGCTCGGGAGTATGGTCTCACTTTTATGCTCAGTTGCTTTCTGACAGAAGTAGCAAGACAAATGAACAGGAAAGCCTTTTTAATCAGCGATTCAAAGATAATTGGACAACTTCATGCAAATGAGTAAAGTTGGGCTCAGACATCACTCAAGACACAAAGCTCGACACATAGTGGATCACAGGCCTAGATGTGAGAGCTGAAAGTCTTAGAGGAAAACAGAGGGAAAACGCTTCCCGGTGTTGGAGAAGCGGTGGTTTCTTTGATGTGACACAAAAATCACAGGCAACAAAAGAGAAATGGGATCTAAATCGGACTTCATCAGAAATGTAAGAATTTGTCTTTCAGAGCACCGTCTCAAGAAAGGAACATGGCAGCTCGCAGAGGGGGAGAAAACACTCTGAAATCACTCAGATTTGAGGCATAGGACTCAAATCAGGAACGTATGGAATCTCATAACACAACAGTAAGAAAGACAGACAAGCCAATTAGCAAATGGGCAAGAAACTATAATAGACATTTATCCAAGGAATTTTTTTAAAGTTGTCAATAATCACATGTCATGATGCCACTGTTAGTAATTAAATCCAAATCAAAACCACAACAAGATAACACACCAAAACCTTGAGAATGTCTAGAAAAGGCAGAGAATAAAAAGCAGTGAATAGAGAGGATATAAGAAATTGGAAATTTCATGCATGTCTACAGGAATTATAAAATGGTATAGCTGCTTTTAAAAACTGGATGGCAGTTATTAAAAATATTAACCACCAAGGAGTTGCCATAATGTAGGACTCAGCAATATTACCCCCAGGATATACCCAAATAATGGAGGACATAAAATATCACCCTCAGGATATACTCAAAGAATGTAAGACCTAACAGTATCACCCCCAGGTTTTACCCATAGCATGTAGGACTTAGCAATAGTATCCTCATGGTATACCTAAAGAATGTAGGTCTTAAAATAGCACTCTTAGGACATACCCAAGGAAGGTATACTTAGCAAAATCACACTCTGGATATAATCAAAGATTGTAGGACTTAGCAATAACACTCAAAGAATGTAGGACCTGGCAATAGCACCCTCAAATACATCCAAAGAATGTAGGACCTAGAAACAGAATTTTCAGAATATATTCAAAGAACATATAGTTCAGCACTATTGCCTTCAGGATATACCCAGAGCATGGAATACCTAGCAATATCACACATAGGGTGTACCCAAAGAATGTAGAATCAACAATATTGCCCTAAGGATATCCAAAGAATGTATCACCTAGCAATATAAGAATATAGAACAGAAGATATAAATCCACTAAAAAATCTCCACATAAATCAGTATTTATAAATCAAGAAGTATAAGCAATTCAAGTGTTTATGAAGTGATAAATGAAGAAAAATGGTTAGTGTGTGTGTGTGTGGAGTAAAATACTTATTCTCTGGGCATTGACAAAATTATGCTAAGTAAAAGAAAACAGACAGAAAAGCAACACCTTGTATGATTCCACTTATATGAAATCTTCAGAATAGACAGGGCCATAGAGAGAGAAAGTAGATTAGTGGTTGCCAAGGATGGGGGATCTGGAGGATGGTGGATGACTGTTAATGAGGGCTTCTTTTGGGGGTGATGAAATGTTCTAAAATTAGATAGTGATGATGGTTGCACAACTCTGTGAGGATTCTCAAAACCAGGGAATTGTGTGCTTTAAAAGGGTGGATTTTATGGCCTGTGAATTATATCTCAATAATGCTGTTATAAAAAACATGCAAGAAAGAGACTGTGGGGAATGTGGAAAAATGGAAACAGCTGACTTGCGAGAAATGGCGAGGTGGAAGGTGCTTTTATTTCTTTTCCCATTATTGTTGTTTGTGGAACAATAATATGAGAAGAAAGGAGACAGGGAGAAGGGCTTGGCATAGAAAATAGGCCCCAGGTTTGGAGTTAGGAGAACTGAGGTCTCTATCCCTCATGTTACTAGTTGTTGAGCATGTGCTATTGGGTACGAAGCTTTGCCTTTCTGGGCCCCAGTGCTCTCTTCTCAGATGCAGGGTAACACCAGCCCACCAGAGCCACGAGGAGAACTGCTTGAAGTCTTCCCTGCCCGGAGCAGCATGTGGCAGGTTTCCATGGAGCTGGTTTTCTAGGGCAACAACTGCAACATGAGGCTCCGTCCTTAAACATGTTAGACTTGAACGTGGAAGACAGCTGCAGCAATTGCTCCATGGTGCTCATTGAGAAAGGACAGCTATATTTCATAGGTAGCTTGTTGGATAGCTGTGTGCATGGAGGATATATGCTTCTACACTTGTTTCAGGAGCATGACCATCAGCCACCCTGAAGCAGCGCAGCTGGGGTGACCGACAGGAGACTATGGACATGAACATGACCAAGAGACATGCCGAAGAACTCAGGTATGGCCAGGCCCATGGTAATGATGGTGAGGAGTGGGAGTATGGAGGGAAGCTAGAGAATAAGGAAGGTAGAAGGTTGAAGAGGAGTTGGTACAGTTTGGTGCTGTGGCACTTTTGAATCACCTATATTTGCCTAAGTAACCCCTCATGTTTTCATAAATGACTTCAGTAAATGCACTGGTTTACCAAGTTGGACTGGTATAGAATTGTCTATCCATCTGTTGGTGATGGATTAATAATTGTGTGTGTGTGTGTGTGTGTGTGTGTGGTATGGTGGGTTGTGTTGTGCGTAAAGTAGTCATCATTCCCAGAACACCATCATTATACAATTGCTCCCCAGTATTTGGGGCCTGAGCAATACAGTGGACACAGTCTATACAGATGGTGACCTTGAAGACCAGGGAGGTCAAGTGACTTATCTCTGATTGCCCAGAAAATCTGCAGCAGAGACAGGAGTGAAGATTTGAATTCGGCTCTTTGCTCACTCACACTGATTCTAAATTTAATTCTATTTAGAGAAGTCATTGTCTCAGGGCCAAGGGCACAATCCACAAACAGTACAGAAGACATGGAGTGTTGAGGAGCTGAGGAACCAGGTTTATAATTTAAACTGTGGGGCACTGATTTAATGTCCATGACCCTAGGTGTTTAGATCAACACTTGGCACAGAATTGGGCCTCAGTCGGTCCTCTCTGAAATGCCCTAATCTATCTTAGGTTCTAGTGGAGCTTCCTTCCAACTCAGAACCAAAGTCCTGCCTTTACCAAAACCAACTTCGGTGAAGACAGGAATAGTAGCAGAGTAGAGACATTCCATCCAAAGACCCCAGCGACCCTGGAGGGGAACTCTCAAGCTTGTGGCAGCGGCCAGTTGGACCAAGAGCAGTGTCATTTATCAAGAGTTGTTACCAGCTCTGTCTGGGCTTAGGTGTCTGCCCCAGTCCATCGGTTCTAACAGCAAGTGTGTGCTCCCCAAGGCCCCTCGCAGCTGAAACACGGAGAGAAATAAATAAACAGCTCTGCGCTGCTCACATGGAGAAGCAGAGTATGTCTGGGAAAGAAAACGATTCTCCGAGCCGTCTGGTGTGTTTTGTCGGTCAGGGCAGGAATGGGTAACTGCCACAACTCTAATGTGATTTCCAATGACATGGCAGACTAACAAGCAACACACCAGACCCCAAAGAGCACCTTCAGAAATCACCCCAGGGGCTGGGGAGGTGGCTTGGCGGGTAAAGCGCCTACAACACAAAGCACGAGAACCTGTTTGACCACAGCACTGATGTAGAGGTCCAAGTGTGGGAGTGCACTTCCAGAATCCTAGCATGGAGACAAGAGGATCCCCAGGACTCTCTGGGGAGCCAGTCTATCCAAACTGGTGAGCTCCGGGTTCACTGAAAGATCCTGTCTGTCTCAAAAATGGGGTGGAAAATGATTGAGGCTGGCCTCAACCTCTGGCCTCAGCATACGTGCATGCACACACACACATACACACATACAGATATAAACACACATACACGCAGACACACATACACATACACACTCATAGAGACATACACTACACACACAGACATATATACATACACACAAACACATACACACAGAGACACACCCCAACACACCCCACACACATATACACATATATACACAGACACACATGCACAGAAACACACAAGCCAACATACAGACATGTACATAGGCATGTTGCAAATAAATAAGTAACCCTAGCAAATATATCAAAGGGACAGAGGGGAAAACACAAGAGCACAAACTTAGGGAGCCATGGAGCCAAGATAAAGTCTGGTTTTATCTTTCATAGGATGTTTGATCTTCAGAGAACACCATGACCTCCCTGAGCTCCCCTAGGTCATACACATTCACTAACACGGATATAGCCTGCCATAGTGAGGAAGGCTACCGGGGTTAATGGCATAATCAGGCTTGCTAGAGATTAACCACGGTTGCAATAAAGAGTGTGGAGTAGGAAATTAATGGGAAAAGAAACAAATCTGAGGGCGGGGGCGCACTGAGGAAGACAAGAGGAACACAAGTCTGTCTGCGCTCAAATGGAATGTGGCCAGGGAGCATAATAAGGGAAAATACAAGAAAATCACATTTTCCAGCAGACATGTCAGGGAAACTGTCCGAGGTCTGCCAAGAGTTCGATCTTGCCAGCTCAATCATAACATGAAGACTTATTATTACCCCATCAATAAGCGTCCCTTACGGATGGAGAGGGCAAAGGAAGAAATAAGTTCCTGCTTGTGAGTGGACTCCAGCAATCGAGAGCGTTTATTCCGAGCCCCTCATTTGGGGGAGTTCTGAGACTACCCTGAACCACAGTGGTAGAGAGTTCAGCCTTAACCGGAAGTGTCGACAGAGGGCTGGCAGGCAGGAAGGGCAGTTGCCTGCTATGTACAAGGGAACCAAGGCGCTCACTCCTCCAGCTCTGGAAGGAGTTGCTGTTAGATCCCCAGATGAGCCCCTCAGCTCCAGAGAGGCGCAGTCTGCAGCTCCTACTGCACCAGTGCAGTAAGGTAAACAGCACCGCATGTAGCGTGGGACACCTGGAGAGGCAGCCCGAGATTTGCAGCGGGGTCAATTGAAGCACTGCTATGACAGTATTGTAGCCCTCCCCCGGCCACTCCCTCCACCTTGTTCTGAATCCTATTCTCGCTTTCAGTGGTTGGTTTGAGGAGCTTGCGCCTATAAACCTTCTGCAAGGGAGTCTGCCCAGACCCAGCCAGGGAAAGCCCACTCCCTGCATCATGTATGCCATCCCCGGGTAAGCTCGACGTCTCTGTGTAGCTAGTAGCTTGTCATCTGTGTTTGCTTGCTCTTCAAAAGCACTCAGCCAATGAGAACAACACATATTCCATCTGCTTCCTCTTTCCTTAGGCAGCAAGGAGACTCAAAGATAAGTTCTCCAACTTTCTTCTCCTTTGCTGATATCCGAGGTAAAATTTTGCTGGACTGGCTCTTTTTCTCTCATTTCATACACTACTCCTCCTAGCCTGACTCTAGGTGAGATTGCTCTTGTCCACAGTTTAGTTTTAGGGATCATCATAGATCAAAGATGTCATCAGGGACCTGAAGAATACATTCCCCTGACTCTTGGCATGATGCAGTCAGCATCAATTTAGGCACACAAAGCCAGGTTGTCATTAACTCTTTTGAATGAAAGACACAGACTGGTTAAAGGGTTCCCATACCACATGGCACTTTTATTGCAAAGCCTAGGCTGATCTCTGCCTTTCTCGATTCTGACACATTTAGGGGAGAGTCCTGGAAAACATGGGTATTAGCTTAGGGGACCCCTTGGACTGGGCTCTCTTTATGCTATCGTGGGACCCCAGAGTCTTGGTTACGTCCAGATCCCGCAGCAAGTACTGGAGAACATAGCGGAGACGGAAGATGACGCAACAATCCAATGTGTAAGTCCTGGCTGCAGGCTGGACAAGGGCTTTCTCCTGCCTGGACTCCTCCCTCAATGGGTCGCGTGTTGTTGAGAAGACTCATCACAGTGCTGTTCCCTCGCCTGCGTGATTGGATGGGGACTGAGAAGGAAGGCCAGGATACGGGAAGGACGTGATAGACGCAGAACCTGGAGTACAGTACCGAGCACACAGAGGGGGCTCAGAGGGGGAGAGAGAGTGCTTCCTGCTTCTGATAGACACAGAACAAGTAGCTAGAACCAGTTTATACGGAGCCTGGCTCCAGTCCCTGAGCCAGGAATGTTCCCTACAATCCCTTCATAGCCTCACATGGAGCCAGAGAAGCACACAGACTAACTACGGCTTCTCCCCCCATGCCATCTGAGTGTGAGGCCTGCCTCTCTCAACTGGCCATGTGGCCTTAGAGAAGTTGACCTTAGCCCAGCCATCTGTGCCTCCGTCTCCTCTTTTGTAGGATGAAGAGGGAATCCTGCTATATTTCTGAGTAAGGATTGCCGTCTGTATGCTTAGACTTTGCTGGGCACATGGTAAATGTTTAAATGTTTAATGCCATTTCTATCATCACTCACGGTCTATAGGCCAGGGAATTGAGACAGGAGATTCACCCACTTCCTTAAGGTCAAATGTCTGAATAAGGAGCAAAGCCTGCATAGAAACCCTGGTCTGCCTGGATGCTGAGTGTACATATTTATCTTTATAAACGATTTCTTCTGTTACTCCTTTTACTTTTTGCCTTTTCAGAACAAAATGAGAAAGGGACACTCCAGAGGGGTTCTGCCTGAGAGACCTCACTGGTCACTCTCTTGAGGGAGCTGCTCTCACCTGCTCTGTGGGAGGAGTCTCAGAGTCATGTGACACAGTGTGGTGCTACAGGTTCACTGAAGAGACAGGCAGTGGCTGAGATGGGAAACACAGATCCAGGTCCCAGACCTGCCACTGCGATGAAACTTAGGCTTTTGATTCGACGGGAACATGGTCTACAGAGAAACCCACCAGCCCCATATACCAGTGTGGACTGGTGACCTTGAGGGACCTTGCTACTCCTGGGTAGACTGGCAGGCAGAACAAGCAGATGTCACCAAGCATGAGTGTTTCCTTGGGTACGGCAGTGGCTCAATGATGAGCCGTTGTCCTGCTGCACCTGTGTGGGGAGCAACTGGCAGAAGGCTCTGCACAAAGGACGCCAGCAAATAGAGGTCAAATGCAAAGGATTTACCAACGTTGTACGTGGGCATTGAACAATCAGAACAGACAATGGGAGCGGGTGCGGGCTGCAGAACCACACTGCCAGGGGGGGGTCGGATGTACCAGCTGAACATCTGCCCCAGGATCATAGAAACCTAACATCCAAGTAGACAGGGGAGACTCCTCAGCTGAGGCCCAGGAGTCAAAAGAGAATTTATAGCTGATCTCCCATGAAAGCCCTGGAGAGGATTCTTTAACCCTCTCAATGTTCTCAAAAACTTGGGTGAAAAACCCTCCACACTGCAGGACAGAGACAGGGCCTTTGGGCTTCAGATCAAGACCCAGGACAGTCTCTCCTTTTGGTGCACAGGGAGAGTTACCAAGAGGGCAATGCTCTGATTCCATCCAAAGGCAAGTGTGTGATGATATAGCTCCATGGTCACCACATGGTTAATCTAGCTACTCTTTCCATCCACTAAACAGGTTCCCCTGCCCTGGCGCTTGTAGAAGAGACCACTTAGTCATTGGTGTCTTCGAGAATGTGAACAAAGCCTGGATTCATGCCACGTGAAGGACCTAGGGCAGCTTATGAATTCCACCAGAAATCTAGTCGCAGCCCAGTAGCCCCTGGGAACCTCTCCAAGCCCCTACGTCCCGACTCAGCTCAGCTTCTCTGCTGCTTGACATTACGGGCACGCGTGTTCCTAATACCTTTCGGACAAAATCACAAGGGGTCAATTATCTTGCCACCATGAGGCTGGAGGACCATTTCGCCGGCTTGCATAAGATGAAACTCCACATGATGAAACACGTCACAGACCCAGGAGGTCTTGTGAGACAGCACAGGGAAGGGAAGGTGGTCCCTTGAGAGCAACGCATCACGATATGCGCACCCCCACCCTTCGCTCAGCCTCACTCACTAATAATTTGGCTGTAGAGAACTTGCCAGATCAAGAAAAAAATAAATCCCCCAGAGCATGTGGTTGCAAATTTCCCCACTATTTTCCATGAATTGAGAGAGCATCTGTTGATGCTGTCCTTGTCCTGCCTGTATGGTACAAATGAGGCTGACTCCCCCAAAAGGCCCCACTGTTCGTTGACTCTATCAGGGGCTCTTCATATCATCTTTTCTACAGCTTCTCAGCCTTTCCCAGCCCTGCCCTGGCTGCAAGGAAACACTGCTTTAGGTTGTCAGGCACAGGATTTGAGTGACAGCTTCATAGGAATTCACAGATGCAGCCACAACCCCCAGCTGTGCCTGTGAGGACGATCACTTAAGGAAACCAATGCATCTCAGTGGGCAGGACCTTCGCTGAGTGCCAGCTCTGGAGTGTTAGGTCAGATCCCTCCCCGGGTCTGCTACTCTTAAGTTGTGCAACCTGGGGAAGTGACAAAGCGCGTTCAAGCCATCACCTTTACTGTAAACGGTAGTAAGTAGAGCATCTCGTGAAGAGGGTGCTGCAGAAATTAAACTAAATATCGCACTCAGGTCACACCGGGATGTTTTGATCAATAACAGATCACATGTGCAGTAACCGTCTCCTGAGATTATAACTGAGCTGGCAGAATGTCTTACTGCTTATACCATCATTATCATGATGGAGTTCAGTGTACTGTTCATATGATCATGGTGATGCTAACGTAAAGAAGCCATGGCATGGCCAGAGGTGTGAAAGTGGAGAATGCACATTGCTAACAGCACAAACTACTTGGTAGTAATAGCAAGCTGCTGCGTAAGTCTATGGATTCAGCGTGCCTTTTCATTGTGCTTTTGGAATACATTTCTATACTTACTACAATAGCATGCCACTGTGCCCTAGGTTGGTACAGTTTGCTTTCGTACAAACAGCATGCCACGAAATGTCAGCACCAGACTCACGTATCAATGCTAATAAAATATCTGATTCATTGAGGGGCCATGTGAAGTGACCAAGCCCTGTACCATTTAAAAGGAGTTTGTAATTCAGAGCGGCTACACAATGAAGAAATCACCTCACCTTGCAGTTCTTAGGGCTCATCTCATCCTTCGGAGACACCTGAGAAAGCCCTTAGGGCTATGCGCAGCTAACACACAGTCAATAGCTTACTGCTAACACTATTGATCAATCTATCCTCTATCCCAGAGTTGCTGCAGACCCAGCTCTGTATGGCTGGGGCTTCCAGTTGCTGCCTCAGGGAACCTCACCATCCAATTGGGGGAGACCACAGGCAACCAAGCGTTAGGATATAGCATTACTATTTAAAGATCCAGTTCCAGTCAGTGACACCCCGTTTGGTCTAGGTATTGTATGTACATGTTTCATATAAGGCCAGGGTGTATGGCTTCTAGCCTAAACACCTGCATACAAATTCCAGCATGATTGCCGGACACTTGCACAATCTTGGTCTCATTCACTGGCTTTTTTGAAGCTGAGTTACCTCATCTTGAAAACAGTTAGAGAACACATACACAATACTGACACCCCTACTCCCTACTCCTGCTGCTTGGTTGCCAAGTACTAGCGATGGTTAGTATATATCTGTCAGGTGTATCTGAAGGATTATCAGCAATCTGACCTTCATTAAAAAGAACTGCAAAGGCTCTAAAGCTTCCTCCTTGAACAACAAGAGGCGCCAGGAGCTGGGGTTCCAGGCACACAGCAGCCACCTTGCAAGCCCAGACACCAGCTTTGTCCACTGTGAGTCAGACAAGGGGAGAGGTCACAGCCTTGGAGGGAGAGGGGACTGCAGAGTCTGTGATGGGCGGGCTGCCTTGGAAGGATCAATGTAAGAAACAGGCACCAAATCTGATCCCGTCACATCTCTGTCCCATGCCTAGACAGCCACACACAGGGCACACTTTCAAGACTAGCATGCAACAGCCTGTGCAAAGAGAATGAACAGACTTGCTGAATAAAAGCCAAGTTAGGAGTAAAGTGAGGAGCATACATACATACATGCACACACACATGCATGCACACACACATATGCATGCATGCATGCATACATGTATGCCTACTCCACAGGTCTTTCTGGGGGAATCCAGGGGCTTCTCTAGAGACCAGAACCTGCCTGGCCTAGTCCCCATCAGAGGACTGTGGGATAAACAACAGGTACATGAGGCAGAGCTTCTCATGGCAGGGCCTGATTACCTCTGCAGCAGGCTATGCAAATTAGACCGCAGCAGCCCCACAGCTGAGCAGGTGAGAGAGGAACAAACCAAACAACACAGACTCAGACCTGTTTACAGGAACACATTCTTGTAGAGAGCCAGATAAGTCTGTTGCTAAGCCTGCCTTGCTTCCTGTCACCAAGCACCTGCTTCTCATGCAGGAAAGATAATCACTCTGGGAACGGGCTCTGCTCCGGAGACCTGGCAGAATGCTTGCAGTGTAAGAGCCAAGTCCTCCTTTCAACAGGCCTTCCTCTTGTCCTGTTTGGGGTGAAGGGAAACCCTACCTGTCAGGGAGACGCTCTGCCCTGTGGGTTGCCTGCAGCTGAAAGTGACCCACAGAGAAAGGAAGATGCCCCCCGAATTCCAAGCTCAGAGCAGCTGCTGAACAAAACCCCCTAAGATTCTTGCCGGGTCAACAGTGAACATCAGGGGAGGCGGTCCCAAGAGCATGGCCGCTATCCCCTGTCAGGTCGGGCGGTCACCTGCTTTGTTCCTGCTGAGTGAGGCAGGTGAAGGGAGAGAACACAGCTCTAAAGAGAGGGGGTACAGCAAAGAGTGTGTTGGGGGGGGGGGCTGCCACAGAGAGATTAGTACAAGAAGCAAAGAGTTTGTAGTTGACTCCAAAGAAGGTAAGGGAGATGTAGGTAATTCTAGCCAGGATGAAGGGACAGCTGGCCTTCCACTGTAATCAGAGAGGTCGATAAGGCTTGTTAAGAGCCGTTTTGGGGTGCAGAGAGAAGTTTCATCACCAACACCCATGCAGGGAGAGCACAGATACCTGTAACACCAGCTCTCAGAGATCCAGTGATCTCTCCAGCAAAGGCTGACACCAATACACAGGTGGCAAACACCAATACACAGGTGGCAAACACCAATACACAGGTGGCAAACACCAATACAGACGCATGAACAAAAGATTAAAATGAATCTTGTTAAGCACATTTCGGAGCTCTGATGAAAACTTCAGTCTGGTTATATGTACACCTCTCTCTCTCTCTCTCTCTCTCTCTCTCTCTCTCTCTCTCTCGCGCGCGCGCGCGCGCGCGCGCTCTCTCAAGAGTGCTTAGTCCTTTTTTTTCTCTCATCCTCTCTCCTTCCCTCTCTCCCTCCCTCCCTTCTCCCTTAACCCACAATGCCTGTCTTCTCAATTAAATAGGACCACCAGCCATTCCCAATCCACACTCAAATAGAAACACCAGGTTAGGCCCGAGGTTATCCTATCCGTGCACACTTTGAAATTCCAGACTTTGAAGGACCCTAAGAGCTTCCTTTGGCCACCAGAAGTTGTCTTCCACATAAACAAAGAGCCCAGCCTCTCATCCCTAAGGCTCTTCATGCAGAGCCTGAGGCTAGGCTCTGTAGAGGCAGGAGCTAAGAGTGTGCTTCAGAGTCCAGAACCATTCAGCGTTGGGAAGCAGCAGCCTCCAGCAGGGTCACTGCACAAGGGGAGTGCGCCCCACAGCCCTTGGCAGAGTCTCTCTGATGTGTTAAATCCCAGCCACTTGGAAACAGGGGCTCTGGCCCTGGGCACGTTTCCCTTTGGCTACCAGCTTGTCCAGAGCTCAGACTATCCTCGCTCTGGGAAGGGAAGGCACTGATTTTTGTAAAACAAAGATGTAGACCCGGGAAAACAAAACAAAGCAAACAACAAAAGGCACAGGACTTAGCTTGAAGTCCAGTTACCCAAGGACCATCCTTTGTGCTGAGGAATAGGTTTAAAAGGGTCATTCACGACTAAACTTCATTATATACCTGTATGAAACCGTCAAACAACTTTTTAAGAATTCTCATTCATGAGATTAAGTCCCTGGAGGAAGTCCATTGAGGTCAGAAATAACTTGGCGTTAGGCTGTGTCCCAAGCATATCCAGGGAAACTTTCTCATTCGTAGATTTACCGTCGGTGCCACGCAACAACAACCAGTGGTGATCCGTTCGGCAACAAACGAATCCATCACCAAAACACTATGACCATGAACCCCAAAGCGGGTGTAGAGGGTTCCGTGAAATGACAAGGGTGGGAGGAGGAGCTTATATCCCGGAGGCACATGCTACTCCCCATTAACCCGACACTGTCTGTGCCCAGCACAGAGCTGAAACCTAAGAGTCTGATGAAAACCAGCTCCAAAGCATCACTGAAAACGAACAGATCTGAGGACAAAGGGTGAAAGGCTTGATGAAAGTCGCGGGATAGGTTGTCACAGGGCCTGGGTACAGACCCACTGACTGCTGATTACACAAAATACTCAGGGCTCCCAAAGGGACAGGCCACGAATGTCACACCAGCCAGGTTCTAATCAGTGCCGCCATCCTGCAGAAAGGCCTCACCCAGGCCCAAAAGATCTTCACAAACTTCTCTGCTCAAAGTTCAACCAAGCACGGCAACAAAACAGAACTCACAGCCTGATTAATACCCAAATACTTCAAACCAGCTCAGTTCATCTCCTTACTTTTACACAAAAGAGAGAAGTCAGGAGGCTGGGGCGCAGGTCCCTGCTGAGGTGAAGCCCTGGCGACCAGATGTACGCCTTATTTCAGGCTGCGGTTCAGCATCATAACTTACCTACTGCCCAAGGGTCCGAGAAATCGCTAGCCCTCTCTCAGCCTCAGATTGTCCATCTGTAAAACAAGAAGACAACCGCAATGAGCCTGGGTGTTCTCTGCACCCACAGGTGTCAAAGATTCGACACTAACACTGCCTGTTCCTGGAACAGGATGTTTCAGATGCTCAGGGGTCACCAGGGAACTGTTCACAAATGAAGTGTAAACATGAGGAAACTTAAGCCGGACGATGGTTGTGTGTCAAGCATGGCAGGACTGTACTTAGATCGCAGTGTGGAAAATACAGCCTTCCAATCATTTTGGCACACACTTTTGGTTTTCATAGGTGCCAACATACTATGTTAGGGACACCGTAAGAAAGCACACAGAGAGAACTACCTCACATACTCTGTTTTATCATGCGGGGTTATTTTTTTATATTTATTTTTTTAATTTTTATCGATGTGTGTTTGCGTGGGTCAACTGTGTGTGAGGGGCCCTGGGAGGCCAGAAACGGCCATCAGGTCCCTTGGAGTGGGAGTTACAGGTGGTTGTGAGACAACACAGTTGCTGAGCACTGAAGCGTGTGTCCTTGAGGTGGGGACGAGCTCCTCTTGGCTGAGTTACCTCTGCAGCCCCATTTGTGTTTCGTTCTTAGAACCCTTTTTTCTCCCAGGAATATAGTTTATTATTTCTCATAGTAGGACAATGGGATGTGAACTCTCAGGCACTCATCAGACTCCTTTTCTTGTCCCCAGTGTTAGCCCAGCGCCGCTGCTTCTCTTCTGTGTCTCGTTCTCGTCTCTAGTCCCTTCCTCCGAGCACTTTGCAGGCTTGTCCTCTGGCGTCTGGCAGCAGCACCGTCTACGCCGGGTCCAGAGGAGTTCAGGGTGGGCAAGTGTGGCCGCTGGACTCACCCAGCCTTCAGCTGGCTCCCCTCTGAGAAGGAAGGGAGGCAGGCCAGCCCGCCACGCACAGACACTGCTTTGAAGTAAGAAACAAGAGGCCAAGGGAAAGGAAAGGAAACAGTCCATCTGTGCCCTTACTCTGTGACAGCTGCCGAGCTGACAGTGTCTCCAGATATTATCTCGTGATCCTCAGGAACCACAACGGGAAATTTTCACAACCAAGAAGGCTAGTTCAGTCTGGCTGGCAATCCCTCCCAAACCTGCTCAGTCACTGGGGCCCGTCATCACGTGGTTTTCCATATCTGTGTGCCATTTATACCGTAGAGTACAAGTCTTCTAGATCAAGTCACTTGTCTTTGCTTTACTTAATTTTCAGATTTTTTGTTGTTGTTGTTGCTTTACCTTTAGGTATTTCTTTTGTGTGCGTGGGGGATGGGGCATGGCACACTGCACAGGTGGAAGTCAGAGGGCAACTTGTGGGTATCAGTTCTCTCCTTCCGCCGCGTGGCTTCGGGAATTAAACTCAAGACACTGGACTTGGTGGCAGGTGACTTTCTCTACCGAGCCGTCCGTCCCCCTGGCCCTTAACTTCATTTGAAAAGGATTTATCAAAGAAGTTCCTGCACTTCTTTGTTTCTTGCCCTTCTGTCCATGGTCCAATGAAAAGCAACCTTGCAACACAGGTGGAGTCTGTAGCTGCCAAAGGGTTGCTAACGATGGAAAAGTAACCATAGGAGCTGTGCTGCACACAAATGTCTGCGGCTACCAGGGGTTAGGTGCTGCCTGTGGAACACATCTGCCTGTATCTCATTAGAATCTGTAACCTTTGAAGGCTAAAAGGCTCGTCCGTCTACCACTCGGGGGATGCTTGCATTTGGTCTGGGGTTATTCTGCAGCCTCAGAACTTAGAGCGATCACGTTTTAAAGCTAAAATCACAAAAGCACTTTCCACTGTGGGATGTCGCAGAGGTTCCCAAGGTCACGTAGCTAGCTAAGGAAGGAAGCAGACTTGCCATCTCTAACCCAGTGAACTGCTCTGTGAATACACCCACTCCCCCTCCTGCAACCTGTTCTCAGAGCTCCCAATCTATAACTCCTTGGCGTTTGGCCGCTAATTAAGTTCTATTTCAGAATCAAGGCAGGTTCAGCCCATTCTGCAACACCATCAGCGCTTCCATAACGTGACAAGGGCTATTTAAGTTCCCAAAAAAGGGCATTTTAAGAAGAAGCATCCAGGCTTCAAAACATGTGACTGAAAGCGATTCTTTATTCAAAGATCCAAGATAGTAGCCAAGGGAATAGAAAGGGCCTGCCACATAATACCTAGGACTCCGCTCTCTCTGGTAAGGAGAACAAAACCCCAGTCACCAAGGGGCTGTGCTGGACTCTGGCTGACGAGGCTGGGGAGTAGAATTGTTAGAACTTTAAGTCCCCACCTCCTGCCATCGGCTTAAAGTTCATCTGTGTGAAGTTTTTATGAGAGGAGAGGAAACAGGTGAAAGGGCCGGAAGAAGCGCTTCGCCTGCTTTGGTGCGAGTCCTCATTCCCTCAACAAAGACTGGGCAGAAGCAGCAACAGAACAAAGCCCTGAAGAGCCTCTCCCAGTCCAACAACCCCTCTCTCTGGAATCCTCGCTCCCCCAATTCACATTAGAATTAGTTAATTATTGTTGCAACCATAGTTCACATTCCCCTTTAAAGTCATTTTTATTTACCAGAATGCACTAAATATTTTTTTAAAAGTTACTACCACCTGGCAGCATCAATTAAGATCCAGGCCCCTTGTAAGCCTGTCTGAAGGAATATTGAGAAACAGATGTTGACATAGTATGTGTTCATGTTTACAAAGTAGGGCTACACCATGTACACTGACTTTAATGCCTTTTGAGTTTGTTTTTTGTTTTTGTTTTTTGAGACAGAGTTTCTCTGTGTAAGAGTCCTGGCTGTCCTGGAACTTGCTTTGTAGACCAGGCTGACCTCAAACTCACTGAGATCAGCCTGCCTCTGCCTCCCAAGTGCTGGGATTAAAGGTGTGTGCCACCACCACCCAGCGACTTTAATTTCTTTTTAACTTAGTAAAAGAACATACTCTAAAATGGCTACATGGATTGGTAATTAATCCCCCACTGATGGAGGTATACGCTTTCCAAATTTTCTGCTAATTAATATTTCATCCATTTTTTCTCATGTGGCAGTTTGATTATGTATTTTTAAAGCTACGCTGCTGAGCAGTTTTAAGAAATGTGCAAATCCCCCCCACAAAAGAGTGTATCACTTTAATCTTTACCGGCAGCCCACGCGCGCACCAGCCTCCCTTGTTCTTGTCAATATTAGACATTAGGATCCTGGTTTACTTTTGTCAGTGTGGTAGGTGCATGGCAGCCTGGTATTTCAATCTGCGTACCTTCTATGTAAGCATGTTTTTCTACATGTCCTAGCTTTGTTGGGGAGTTAACATGCTTGCTGCCCTTTACCCATTTCTGAGTATGTGCTGGACTCTCTGAGTTGGTACAGAAGGATTTGCCATTTGTCTGTTTCTTTATTATTACTGCTGCAGCGGCCGCTGTAGTAAGCTTGCTTCCAGCATGTTCAATCACACCCCCCAGCTCCTAATTGCTTCTACCCGAGTCCTGGATAGCTGTTTTGACACTTCCCGCATGTCACACTGGCCCTGGCCAATTATTCGCCAGACCCTATCAATTCTACCTTCAAATGTACCTGAAATCAGTCCATTTTTCTCCCTCCACAAGAGCTGAGGGGGCTGTGGGCCTCTCCCTGTGTTAGCATGGAGAGCATGTTAATGCCCCAACAGAGTTAATTGCTGCGGCATGCAGGAGACAATGCTGATGATGAAGACATGCAGATTAAAATAGCAAGGCACCATGCACCTACCACGCCAACAGAGACAAACCAGGATCCTAAGTTCCGCAGTCTCACCAAGCCACCGATGCCTCTCACAGGGATTTCTGCAGGACCCTCCTGCCCACCCTGCACATCCTCAACTATAACCCTCTTCTCCCCACAAGCCTGAGGGGTTTTTCATATATATGAGTAGCCCCCAAAACTTCCTGCTCTCTTGAAATGAAAACCTGAAGTCTGTGAGGAGTTCTTGAGCCTTGAGACTGTTTCGAGAAGTTGGGGGCAGCACTGCAGGGCATCCTGACTCTCTAGTCCTGTCCCAAGCCACCACACCTGCTTCCTCCAGATTTTAATGATGACAGAAAGGAAATGATACAAACCGAATTTGTATCAAAGGCCAAAAAAGGACTATTACATTTTTTTTCCACACACAAAATTCAAGCCGTGGCCTTGGCAGCAAGAGCCCTAGAAGTGGGGATGCCTGGGAGGCTAGATCCACATCACATGACATGCTCCTCTATAGCTCTGGTGGCTCTCCACCCTCTGTGCCCACATTCAATAAATGTCTCTTCAATGGATTCAATTTTAAGTCAAATTATGGAGTAATTACATCAAATTTACCCTCTTCCCTCCCATATTCAAAAATAAATTTGCATGACTGGAATTATTGACTTGATGAATTTGTCTTTCTATAGAGTGAGACATATATTTATAGATATTTCCTCCCCGGTTATTTTTCTGAGTTAAGTGGGGGGAAGCCGATAAAGGGAAGAGAGGCTCAGCTCTCCTCTGGCTGTGTTTCAGCATCTTGACTCTGCTCCCCGAGTCCACCTTTTCCTCAGTACAGCATCCAGCCACCAAATTCACTGAAACTCTGTTTACTCTACATCCACGCCCCTACAGGGTCCCAGAGAGGGGCATAACAAGTCTGGTGTGGTATGAGTTGCTAACTTGACAGGACTGAGAATTAACCTGGATTATGAACCTCTAAGCACCAGGGGGTCAAGACCCATCGTAATTGAGTGAGTCTATTCCCTGGGCAGGGGCTTCTAGACCCGATAGAAGGAGAAAGTGAATCAAGTTTCAGCTTGTATTCATTGTTCTCTGTTTCAGACTGAGGGTGTGATATGGCTGCCTCAACATCCCTGCCATGGCAGAGGGGACACCTTGAGCAGCTGAAATGAACCCCTTTTCCCTTGTTGCTTTTGAACCCAGTAACAGAGGAAGAAGTGATGACTGGTTCGGCGCCATTGCTTCAGGTCCACAGAGAAGCTTCTCAGGCTAACCTACCCCAGTTGCCAGGGACCTGTTGATAATGTCCTTTGGTCCCCTGGGACCACTGACATATGGAAGTGGAAGGTCAGTAAATCAGGATGCTCTGGACCCTGAAGGAGGAGGAACCAAGAAAAACCAGTTTCTCTGCTGCCCTGGCCGGAGTCAAATTCCCATCAGGAAGCTAAGGCCAAGATAGCTATCAGTAGTCTGGGTTCTGCGGCTGTCTCTGCTCATCCCAAAACTCTACAGCCACTGCTTCAACATCTCTTTCTTTGAGTCGCCCTTTCCCCGCACAAAAGTTCACTTCTCCATCTCAAAATCCAAGGAAGAGTGGCGGGGCAATGGGTGGTGCCCCTTCATCCTAGAAAACACTGCTAACAACCACGGGCTCTGCAATGAAAGCCTGGACCTGACAGCTGCCTCTGATTTCCTCCCAGGCTGGTTGACCTTAGGCAGCATTTGAGACCTCCGTGAGCCACCGTGTTTCCACCTGGGATGTACACATATGGAAAGCCCTGAACCTCGGGGTTGCCACAGCCTTTATACACCTGCCACCTAGCAGAAATTCAACACATTGGCAAACGCCATTCTGACTGCAATGAGGCCTCATGTAAAAGACCTGGCTTTCCTGGTTTCGACCCCCTTGGGAGACTACAGGCAACTTATTCTAGTTGTGTGGCCCAAGCATCAAGTGGGCCGCTCACTGTCCTAAATGCTCTATAAATACCATTTCGTTTAATCTGCATTTACAATTTTGTGAGCCAGGTGCTGTCATTTCATTATTTTACAGAAGAAACGAGAACCCTGGAAGGCTGGCAAAACGCTCTAAGAGCATCCATTGAGTAGCAGAGCCAGGATTTTGTTTGTTTATTTGCTTGTTTGTTTCAGACAGGTCAAGTCTACTGCCAAAGAATGTGGGGTCCTTCTCCCACAGCTTCCCAAACGAGGAGACTGCGGGAGTATACAACCACGCCTGGGGCAGGACTGAGACCTGGAACCCATGGAAGCCAGGCAGACTGGCACTAGAATCCAGTGGGTGGGGGGGATTGTAACAGGGTTAGTTGGGGTGTCAGGAACTCACCAAGTTCCCAAAGCCTTCCACTGAAGAGGAAACCAGGGCTGGGTCTCAGAACTGTCTTGTGTCGGTACGTGAGAGCTGGGGACGGAACGGAAGGTGGGTCGTCACAGTCGTCCCGCTAACTGCACTGGAAAGGGAACCACCTGAACTTCTAGGCCCACCTGCCAGGAGGGCTGAGCCATTCGCTGGGTTCCAGACCTGAAAGAGTTATATCCTGCAGGGACTCAGCACATCAGGGCTGAAGAAAGCATAAACAGCCCTTCTGGAAGCTTCCATGGCTCTTGACTCATCAGGTTCCAGAGACCCTGAGGCCCAGACACGTTGTGTGAGTTCTGAGACACAGAGGCTTTCAGGAAACTGTTGATCTAAGCTAGGCTAGTCGCCTTGCTTCCAGATGGCCGTGTGAGGAAGTTATCTCTGAGGATTACGCGCTATAATTTTCCATGTCATCATTGCTGGGGCTTGGATTTTTACCCCTGGACTTCTGCTGTTGATTAGGGTATCAGAACATGTTCACTTGAGCTTTCTTCTGGGCATTTTAGAATCAAAGTTCCTGTCCTTCCTCACTTCTTCTCAGTCAGATTTCATCTCATGTCTGTGGTCAGGGTGATGGAAGCAATTTAGGATGAAAAAAATTATAATGTAGACACAAGGTCTCAGCCCCCCCCCCCCCGCCACCTAACAACTCCCCACGGCCTGCCAGGGCCAAGAGTGAAATCCTACTGCATTAACTGGCTTTCCAAGGGCCAGCTAGGGCCTCCAGGCGTCTGTCCCATCCGCAGGCACTCCCGGCAGGACACTCTGCTTTGCACTGCTTTCCAGGGAGTTTGTTACAAAAATAATGGTTTTTATTATGTATCTAAGAACAAGAGAGGTCTAATAACCATCCAAGATGTTGCAGGATGCTGCCGATTTTCAACCAGACACACAGAGCAATGGGAGAGAGGTTTTTCTAATTTTAACAACTCAAGCAAGAGAGCCTTGCTTGGAAGAGCAACTTCTCCACCCAGCAATTTCATGCTCACCCTCCCATTTGACACACAATTGCCAGCCCCCATCTCTGGGCTGCACATGGGAAGGAACCAGTGACAGAGAAAAAATAGAGAGAACGCAGGGCTCATCTGTGTCCAAATCCCGACTTTAAATAATGACTTTTGACATTTTCATGCAGATATACAATGAAATATGATCATAACCGCACCCTGTTTTCCCCTTCAGCTCTCCCCACATGCTCTGAACACAGCCCTCCCAACTTTGTCTCTCTCTCTCTCTCTCTCTCTCTCTCTCTCTCTCTCTCTCTCTCTCTCCCATAACACACCAAGTTCAGGTAGTACTGACTTATGTACATAGATATGGACCATCCACTGGACTACAGGAGACCTACAAATGATCACATCAACCAAAAGGAATGATTCTCCCTTCCCCAGCAACTCTGAGCTGCTAACAGTTCTTCAGTAAGGGGCAGGTCCTGGAGGCTATGTACGCCATCAAAAGCATCAAACCCCAGATTTGTACCAAGGGTGTCACCTGACGCTGGACAGATAGCTTAGCGCCTCCACGCCTCATCTTCTCCATCTATAAAGTGGGTCTCTTTATCACAGCACCCATGTATATTACGGGAATCACACAGGAGCGCCATCTCCCTGGCCTCACTTTTATCTCTCCTCTGCTCATCCTAGATGATAAAATGCGTATTGAAAGCACAAGGTGGAAGAAGGGGTCCTGTACTCAACAGTGGGACCCCAGGAAGTCTCTGTTCTAATGGGTGAGAACGGGAAGTAGGGAAGAGCCCTTGCCACCAGAAGGTCCAGGAAGGAATGTGAACTATGGGGCCATGTTGGTACAGGCAGTTGGGCAGGCAGGCGGGTGAGCATCCGAACATGTGAACTGGGAAGGGCTGCAGTCAAGGGTTTTGAAGTTGGAGGCACGGGTTGCAGTTTGTTCTTGAGTTGCTTAATGTCTGCAGCGAAGACACATTGAAGGTGGGGACAGGATGGAGGCTGAAGCGGCCAGCTATAGAGCCACAGCTGATTGAGCCGAGGGCCTCCAGCCATGGGCCACCCTGTTCAGTCACTACTTAGCATCCTATGTCGTCCTGTTCCTTTTAGACACCAGCAGCGAAACCTACCCAGCATGCTTCTTTCTGACTCAAGTGATATAGTGGCCTCTGAGGCAGGCCCTGCGCTGGCATGTGTGGGGCTGCTGTGGGGAGCCTGGGGAGGGTGACTGAGATACCACCCCCACCTCTACTGACCAAATGAATTCTATAGCACTCAGCCGGAGCGTTTTTCGCATGCGTGGACCGTGTGCTCAGTTCTGAGAATGCCGTGCCGTTTCAAGAGACAAGGCCCAAGAGATTCAGTGGAGGAAACACAGATATCCCACAACCCCAAAGTAAGACCTCGGATATGTTTAAGAGAGGGCCACATAACGGTGCTGTTGGAGCAAAATAGATCCCTTAGTGGCACCGGGAGAGTTTCAAGGACTAGGCATCACTTGATGGGAGCCAGAGACTCAGAAGTTACTAGTCATGGGCTGGGAAAAGGCATTGGAGGCCTAGAGAGGGTATGTGTGGAGAAAATGACCTTCCTGCTGGAGCTGGACCTCACGGGTGAAGAGGAGGTGATGGGAGACCTGGGCAGAGAGGTAGGTAGAGGTCACACCAAGAGGGGTCACACATCTATCCCCTCCTGCTTTCTCTTCTGGAGCAGCAGGAAAATGGCCATGCAATAGAAACCAAAGCAATCACTGTTACTAAAGTACCTACCATGCACCCGGTAGGATGAATTATTGCATTAACTTTGCATACATTTATTGAACTTCAACTTCCATGGTCCCAGTGAGCTAGGTCCTAATCGCCGTTTCTTCTTTTACCTGAGAAACAAAGGCTCAGAGAGCTTCCGTGGCCTGCCAGGGGCCACAGAAACAATCCTGGAAAGCTGATGCCTGAATTTCATCCAATGATGCCATTGTGACACAGTCTTGAGTGACAGGGACGGAAGGATGCACTGTTTCTGACAGTCAAGGAAGCAGACTCGGCCTCTCCACTGCCACACTTGTCATTAACTCCACATTTCATCCCGTGAGGTACACAGGATTCTCTGAGAGTCAGCTGCCAGCAGAGACCACCTGAGGCCACCGACAGCTCACAATACAGGGGACGCCTCCATTCTATATCGGCAATACCCATCGCAGCAGCCTTCTAAAGCAGGCTTTACTTCCCTAGTCCCATAGTTGCCATGGAAGCACCGGAGCATGAAGCGGCTTCCCAACTGCGGGGTAATTACCATGAAGGAGAAACAATTGTCTTGATGCTAGGAACCAACTACTAGCCGCAAACTCCACAGGGTGGCAGTTCACACCTCACAGGATCCCACCAAAGAGACTTGCTTTGCTGGTCCCCATGTTGGCAAGTGGAGCAGGGGTCACCCTTATGGCCTTGCCCTGTTTCCATCTACTAGCTAAGCATCTCCCAGCTCTGCGGGGTCTGACTTCTCAAGCTCCCCCAGTTTCTGGCCTCCTCCCTCCACTTCTGCTGGCATTGATGACCCCAGATGAAGTCACAGTCATCTCTCAGCTGAGCCTCTGGTAGGGTCTCACCTCTAGTCCTACTGAGCCTTGTGCTCTTAGGACAAACGGTCCCCGCCCTGGGTACAAGCTCACTCGTGGTCCTGTCTGCAGCTCTGCTTCCTCTCCCTTGTATGTTTGCACGCGTGCATGTGTTCATACGTATGTGCGTGTGTTCACATGCATGCATGTTCATGTGCAGGACAGAGGCCAACCTCACTGCCCAGCATCCTTCCCTCTCCTCCTAGATCCTGTCCTGTGTGACTCTGGACTCTAGCCCTCCCTGTGGTTTTTTCTATAAAACAAATCCCCGAACTCTCGGGATCAGTGATGCTCCTATGGGGATCTTGCAGAAGAACAGGGGTGAGGAGGATGTCAGCCGTGCGAGATGAGACCAAGATACTTGAGCACTAGATGCTGTCCATCACAAAAGACCCGGATGAGCCTAGAGTCTCCCGTTCTCTCCTCCCACCCAACCCACACTCATCTGACAGTACCAGCCTTCCTTAGACTATAGACCAGATGAATCTGATGAAACTGAATGCCATCCCAGCTGCGTGGGGCCTCGGGGAGCACCTCTGGAGCTGCGTCAGGTGTGGAAGCAGATGGGCCTGGGGAGGATGGGGGGCCTGGGCTGCTGAGTGACCATCTGGCCTGGTGGAACCTGGGGTCCTGCAGTGACTCAGCCTAGTCTTACCTCTGGGGTCCCACCAACCCCTTCAACACTTCCTTTAAACATATAGACCTTCTCCCAGAAATAATGGAATAAAGAAAGGAAGGAGGGAAGGAAGGAAGAAAAGAAGGAAGGAAGGAGGGAGGGAGGGAAGGAAGGAAGGCAGGCAGAAAGGAAGAAACCCGCATCTTTTAAGTGCATAAAATAAAAACCAATCAGATTACAAAGGAAACCAATTATACTGAAATAGTTATCAAAATGTTAAAATGAGAAATTTGTGATTGTTATATTTTTATTTCTTTTCCAAGTCATAACAAGATCTAGCGGCTTGTCTAATAACCATCATAACCTTGAGGTAGTGATGAGCGCAAATGATATTTTGAGGCATCTCCAATAACTATAATGGGATACAAAAATATCTGATCTTCCTGCTAACAAGTCCCTAACAACTGCTAATGCTATTGTGGTTTATTGCCTATATTCGCAATGGGAGAAAATGCTAACTTTCAGTTATTTTCTTCCCGGCCACATGTTCACATTAAGAAACTCTGACTTAAGGCAGTAACCTCACTTTGCAGTGGAGGAAACTGAACTCCCAAGGGGAGGGGCCAGTCCCTGAATAGGGTTACCCAACAAGTATGACTTAAATCAGACACTAGCACGGGCACCTGCTGCCCCGTAACCACACCCTGCCCACTCTGCAGAGCCGTGGTCAAAGGTGAGACTCTGAAGGCATCACACAGAACAGTCATTTCGTTCCCTCAGCCTTGGTCTCCAGAGCTGTGGAAGCGGAACAGCCGTGCCCACTCCAGCAGTCAGAATGAGGGAATGGTTAGCAATGCAGATCTTGGTGTTTGGAAGGGTTTACGCAGTGTGCGTAGAGGGGAAGAGAGAGGGGGAGAGACAGAGGCAGGCATACCTACACACATGGGTATGCACACGCGAATCTGCATGTAAAAATACATGCACTACATACACACAGATGTACTTGGAACACCTGACCACTCTAGCCTAGAAACACTGCACATGGGGCATTGGCTGTTTCTCCTTTCGATTGCGTGAAAGACAGCTCCTTGCTTCACGGCCCAGCATTATGGAAGCCCATCCTACAGTCTATCCCAAGCCTACCAAGAGACAAACACACATCATTTCAGTGTGTTTTCTACTGATGGTGTCGATTTTGTACCAGCACACAATTCTCGTTTTGATTCTCTGCACGCTGGGACTGTCTATCGATAATACATGCCTAGTTATACTCTCACGAGAGACCACACCGCATGCAGGCCCAGGAAGGTAGACTGGCTTTCCCATACAGAAAATACAACAGAGGGGGTGGAGTGGAGACCAGCAAACCAAACTTCAAGCCCCCCATGAAAGGGGGTACTGGTTAGTTTCTGTCAGCTTGGCAGAAGCTAAAGTCATCTGGGAAGAGGAACTTCCATGGAGAAAGTATCTCCACCCAGTTGGCCTGGAGGCGAGTCTGTACTGCATTTTCTTGATTAGTGATAGACTGGGGAGGGCGGGCCTAGCTCACTGTGCCACCCCTGAGTAGTTGGCCCTGCGCTGGATATGATGATCCTAAAAAGAAAGAAAAAAAACTAAAAATGTAAAAAGGAATTAAAAATAAAGAAAGCAGAAAAAGTCACTGGAAATAAGGCCATAAACAGTTTTCTCCACAGTCCCTGCTTCAGGTCCTGCCTCCAAGCTCCTGCCCTGCTTGAGTGCCTGCCTACTTTCCTTCAGGGATAGATTGTTACCATGATGCTGAAGCTAAATAAGCCCTTTCTTCCCCAAGCTGCATTTGGTTATACTGTTTATCACAGCAAACGCTGACCAAGGGGAAGCCACCTCAACACAGTGGCCTTCAGAGTGGTGGGGATACCACAAGGGAAGGCAGCCCTACCATGTACAATCAGGCTTTCTAAGAGATGGTGGAAACACTTATTTTGGTAAGATATTGGTATTTATTTTTTAATGCTAAGCCAGAATGTGTAACCAAACCTTGCCTGTTTGCTGTCTATGAGACGTACAGAAATGTGAGTTCTGCCATATGAGGACGAGAAGCTAAAACTTTGCAGTGTTTCCCGAGCAGGTTGGTTCCATGGTCCTTGCCCCACCCCGGTCCCAAGGTCAGATGGGGCCTGTGGAGAATGGGCGTTCTCACTAGGGCAAGTAGAGCCCCCCCCCCCCCCCCGCAGCTACGGCCACTGATTGTAGAACAGTTCTTTAGCCCTGGCAGCTGGGAAGTTGCCGAGTTTTATTAATAACCCTGGATCGTGCCCACAGCGCATCAAGGTAAACAGAGACATTTCCAGGGCGTGAGATACAGGCGGTTCTAACAGATGAAGAAGCAGGCTTCCAAATATAAATAGAAGATAAGATAAATAGAACCGAGAGCCCAGCCGGCTTCACACTGGCTTGCAGGCTGCGAGCCACGCACTGTGTGAGCCACACACTGTGCTGCACGGATTGTGGGGCTGGAAGGAATGTTCTCGAGGAGGATGGGGAGACCCCCAGAGAGAAGAAAAGACACGCTGGGGTCCTGTTGATCATTTGGGTGTTCATGAATTCTCCCAGCATCGTTTTCCTTCTCTGAGAACTCTCGAAGTCACATTGGCAGTTTCTAGAAAGCGTTCTACTGTTTCCCACCCACTGTCCTTGCCATGAAGAGCTGCCTCTCTCAGTCTTGACCTGAAAGACCCATCGGAGTCAGCCTGCGAGAGCCTGACCCCGACTCCTCCATGCAGAAGTAGATGTAAAGCTGCCGGAGACCACAGTTCCTGTGCCCCCATCATCTGCAGCACACACATACCCAGCTCAGTGCCCACTGTGGGTGCCTTCTTCTGCCCTTGCGGCCAAGAGAAGAGGCTCTGCCCCATCCACCGGTCCCCACTGGGTGCCCAGATTTAGTCTGCACACAGGGGTGCTCTATTAACCACTGTGCTAAGGAATACAGAGTACCCATCCCCACGTGTGAATAACCAATCTGCTAGGAAAGAACTCACCAAGCTCCTCCACCTTGATATCAGTCTAACACGCAAATGGTCCCAAACCTGAGATACAGGGGAGACTTGGGTCTCTACCATCAAAGACGAGCTAAAGCTCTCGTGAGCAAGGTATGGGTTTCTTTGAAAGTCTTTCTTGTGAGCAAACGGAGAGGGAAGGAAGCTAAGTAATGGCTGAAGATCTAAGAACTGCCAGGTTCCGCCTGGGTACCCCACACGCGGCCTCTCCATGAGCTTTGAAGATGGGAAGCACCACTTTAGAGGGATGGAAAGGCAGAGGCTAAGGGTCACAGGTTGGGGGACTGGAAGCCGGTGCAGGGGACTGCGGGGTTCCTATCTCACTGTTCACTGCTTATCCTAGGGATGGAGAGGCAAGGGTGGGCTTTGAATACATCACCTCTTCACTCCTGCCTGCAGCACGGCCACTGTTGGAGAGTCCACACAACGGAAACACCCTGATCGTCCTGTGCACACTGGGCATTTGCAACTGATGGTAGTCCAGACCTGCATCTGGCAATGACTGGTACACTGATAACCCGTGCTTCCTAAGCGGACGAGGTTGCGAGTCCACCAACACCTCTAACTCTGCTTCTGTGCATAGGCTGATAGGAGAGTGGCCATAGGATAAAGGCCAACCAGCTAGCGCTGTGCCCAACATGCAAAATGCTGGATGGCCTACTGCTCTCACTGCAGAGCTCCTGGGGGCTGGCTGTGAGAAACGAGTGACCGAAAGGAACGGACAGGACAAATACAGCAGATGCACTATGTAGTCCCTGGGACCTTGCTTCTGCTCTACCTTGTTAATCCTACTTTGCGGGTTGAGTTGATGCTTTACAAGCCCACAATATAGTTTTATGAGCCCATAAAAATCTTCAGAGTGGAATCAAATTCACTCGCTACTCTCCGGTTTGAGGACTATAGCCCCTCAAGCTTATCTTGTGAGCTCTTCGGCCAAATTCCCTCCAGTGAGCCCTGCAGTTACCATGCAAATCTGTTCACACATGCACACAAATATACACACATATACATTCATACACCTCACACACAGACACACAGACATCCATATACTACACACACACATACACACATATAGACATCCAGAACTAACACACACATGCGCGCTCTCTCTCTCTCTCTCTCTCTCTCTCTCTCACATACACACACACACACACCATTCTGCCCAAACCCACCTCTGCCCCTCTGTTCATGCTGACTGTTACTGTTCTGAAACAATCCATACACTTCAGAGTCTCCCTCACCCTTGCATCAATGTGGACAGCAGCCCTGTCACTCAGCCCCTGTGGCCTGTCCCTTCTCAGAGTCCCCCAGTACTCTGAGAAAATGCTGCCAGTATTTTATTCTTTCTCTCCCTGGGGCTGTTCCTGTTTCATTGGCTGCAAAACCCCATATACTTCCATACGAGAGCACCTCCAAGGCAGGGCGGTGCGAGCTCTCGTCCACTATCACCAGGTCAGGATTTCCTCCCTGTCCTTAAGCCTTGTAATCAGTGCTCTTTCTTCCAGAAGGTTTTCCTTGGCTCAGCAAACCAGTCTCTATCTCTCCCAACGATGAATCCCTGCAGCACTTGCCCTGAATCATCTTCAGAAGACGCACTACTTCCTGTCATGGAGAATGGACATTTATGTGGCTGGTCCTCAAC
Organism: Alexandromys fortis; assembly: GCF_014885135.2. Taxonomy (NCBI): domain Eukaryota; kingdom Metazoa; phylum Chordata; class Mammalia; order Rodentia; family Cricetidae; genus Alexandromys; species Alexandromys fortis. The sequence goes on along the minus strand of NW_026067967.1, from coordinate 5,315,013 downwards.
ACTATGAGCGCGCTAGGGAAGGGCCATATGATGTTCGCTGCTACATTCCTGGCATCAGAGGTGCACATGGAGCAAGATCTCAATACACATCAGTTTTAAAGGGATGGGATGATGACTCAGTAAGGCCCTGAGTTCATTCCCCAGCATCCATATAAAAACCTCAAGTGTGCTGGCAGACACTTGTAATCCTAGTAGTGGGAAGGCAAAGACAGTAGGGTCACTGCCGCTGCTCAACTAGCCGATCTTGGCCAAGACATTAGCCCCAGGTCCCAATGGGAGACCCTGTCTCAAACAACAATGCAGACAGCTCCTGAGGAAAGACACCAAAGGTCATTGTTTAGCTTCTACATTCATCTACATACATGTGCTCATATACCCATATACACATGCAACCGCTCACACACATAAACAATAACTCAAAACAATCATAAAATACTATGTGTCAGATACTATTGCAACTGCTGTATCTTTGGTTATTTAACAATTTACATGGCAGTTTAATTAATGTCTTAACTATATTAGCTTATTCAAATGCTCTACAAGTATTAATTTATTTTACATATCTAGTATGTACAACCTCTCTGTGAAGTATGGTCTGTTATATTCCTTTTCTGTTCATTTCTTTGTGTGTGTGTGTGTGTGTGTGTGTATGCGTGTGTTGGTGGGGTAGAGGCATCCCAAAGCACATATGTGGAGGTCAGAGGACAAATCAGAGGAGTTAGCTCTCTCCTTTTGCAATGTATATCCTGGGGATCAAATTCAGGTCCTCAGGCTTGGCACCTTTAGCTGCGGAAACGTCTGGATACTGCTATAGTCTCATGTGTTAGGATGAAAAAAAATTACAGAGGGGTCAAGAAATACATCTAATCAAGGTTGAGCAAGTGACATGGCCTGGGCTGGACTCCAGGCCTTGATGTCCCAGAAATAAGTTTCTTAAGCAGTGACCAATAAATAGCACCTCTGAATGCCACCAGGCAAGTGCTAAGCACACATTAGGGCCTGCTCTTAACAGCTCTTCAGTAGAAGGCTACCCTTCATCATGGGGAGACCCAAGACACACTGAGTGCTTGGCAGAGTGCACACCATCCCTGGCAACCCTGCCCTAAGCATATCCTGGCTCCTTCATTTAAGGAGGCACCCAGTTCCCAAGCCACAGAGCCCTCGTGGTAGGGGAGCTGCATGCTTTGTTCCCCTCAAGGCTGGCTATTCGCCTGCTTCTGGAAACCCCCTCCTTGGCCACTGTCAGAAAACATCAGGCTGTGCAGCCAGAGTTGTTTTCTGACCCAAAGCCAAAGCCAAAGAAGCAGGCTTGAGAGCCTATGTCTCTGACCGGACGCCTTTATTATCTTTAGCTCCATGTTCCTACAGAGAGCATTAACTTTTCCCCATCTTACACAGTGAGGTTTCCAGTATTTTAGAAAGTGATTCTCAAGCCAAGTGAAAGAAAGCCGTTGGTCTGTTTATCTTCTCAGACCCGTGCACAGAGGTTAGTGCTCCCGACAAAGGCAGCTCCTCCCGATGGTTCTGAAGTTACTGACCTGGTTCTTCATACACCAGTTCTTCACCACAAAGTAAATCTCACACATGCTAAACTCCCCTCCACACCAAAGTATATCCCATGTAAGGCTGTCCAAAAGGGTAATCCTCTGCTAAACCCTATACAATCACTTCCAACGCTGGCTAGTAATGGACACCAAGAAGCCAGAAAACTTGCCTGGGCTCTCAGCGCGTTTGTTGACAGACAACTGCTCCAGAGAGCCTTATCCCTGCTGCTTTCAAGGCTCAGGAAGCAAGACTCCTAAATTTCCCTTTGACTTTGTTCCACATAATCCCTCCTCTGTCTGTTTCGTGCTCTTCCTCCAGTGTTCCAGTGGGCCATTGTCCTTCATGAATAATGGTTTCAGACCTGATGAATGGCCTGCCATCCGTCAACAAGGAGCTCCAATGGCAACAACAGAGGTGCTTCTGTGTCCTCTGCAAGCAGGCGGAGGATGGCCTGGCCTGGGACCTGCCTCCTGTCCTGGGATGGCTACAGGAATGCTGGGGCCACCGGGGCAGGGGGTAGAGGCAGAGCCATTCTGCTTTCACAATCAGCCTCCTGGTCTGCGGGCCCTGTCTGTGTAGTCTTTGCCACGTGGCCATGCCCCGCTCATATCCGTGTTGCACCTGCATCCTGAACCTACCTGCCACCATGTCACCCATCTCCCTGTCGAGCTGAAGGATCGAATAAGATATTTTACTAACTTTATACTGCAAATACAGAATTGACGGAGTGCTTAAGGGGAGGCTGAATTCATGACAGAAAGGCCTGGGTTAAAATATGCCTTTGCTACTTTCTGGCTCTAACCTGACAGGCAGGCTAATTACTCTCCCCAAGCCTCGGTTTCTTTTCCATCCAAATAGGAGGACCAATGCCTGTCTCACAAGGACATCTTGAAACTCAAGTGGGTAAAGTGGGAGGCAAGGGATACAACCTTCCTTATCTGGGTTCTGCATCTCAGAACTCAAACAACCAGGGCTAAGAATATTTGAAGAAAAACCATGTCCATTCCAAGTGTGTACAGGCCACTTTTAATTCTTGCTATCCCCTAAACAATCCATCTAACACCTATTTGCACAGAATTTGCATTGGAGTTTGGAAGTCATCCATAAAGGATTTTGGTTAAATATAAAGATTAACATGGATTACAAGTAAATACTACATCATTGTATTTAGGAGTCTTTAGTGTCTACGGACTTTGACATCCTTGAGGGAATCTGAAGTCAATCCTCTATGTCTGTTGATTGACAGCTCTAATCACCAACCAAATAAGCTCATTAAGGGCTACTATTGCTTTGAAAGCTGATACTACAAAAATACTAATCAGGATTCTATATTCTCCATAAAGCTCTAAAAGTGATGGCAGAGAGAAATGAAGTGTTTGTCTGTGGCGTTGAGTCTTCCTTTGCCTCAGAAGCCTGCTGCTGCCAGTTCCAAACAGCTCCAGCACAACCTGGATCAAGCTGATATGCTGGCTTTGGCAGTCCCTGCGTGAACTCATCTGGTCCAGCCAACTTCTCTAAGCCTCATCTCCCTCCAGTCATAGTGAAGCAAGTGAGGTCTGCTCCCAAGTCTGCTGAGTTGGGGAGCAACGGAAGCAAATGCCGGAGTCTTTCATTCTGCGGACAACACAGGTGTTTAGTGTAGGTCACCTAGCTACACCGGCAGCTTATTAGATATGGCTGGAGCCCGCCACCCTATCCAAGGTGCTGGGAGGGTTTGAGGAATGAAAGAAGAGGCAAAGGTAACTGGAGCCTGGTCTATATGCTCACGGAGAACGTGGGGCGGGCCGTGATCTTCAGTCTTCATCGCATGACGAGGCCACTTAGAGAACTTGGAACAACAGCAGGAACTGGCTTTCTACTCAGAGACTCTGATGGACTGGTCTTAGGTGAGGTCCCTCTATGAGCATTTTTAAAAGCCGCCAGGTGATCATAATATGGCCAGGACCAAGAAGAACTGATTTAATCGTAGACTGGGATAAACACACAGCTATTCCTAGTAACATGTGCTCTGGAATTCAACCATATTTCATAAAAGGTGAGTCATGGGCACAGACTAATGGAAAGGCCTTGTCACCTTAGCGGCATACTAAGGCTGGAGGGCAGCTCACCAAAGCAAGCCTGTGAGCAGGGCATTCTGCCCCTTTATTGCATGACCCCAAGTGAAGACAAAGACACACTCAGTAGGCAGGAACTTGTGTGAGATCTTGTGTTCTCACAAATAGAGCTTGCCTGGAGATCAGGGGGTGGAGCTAGCCAGTAGTTAACCACAGAAGCTGGGCTCATGCCTTTAATTAATCCCAGCACTCGGGAGGTGGAGACAGGGAAGTGATAAGGTGGGGGTGTAGACAGGATCTCAGGCCCCCTTTGGATGCAGGAAGGAGACAGGTAGGAAGCAACCCATGGCTGCTCCCTGTTCTCTGATCTTCCGGATTTTTACCCGGATATCTGACTCCTGATGTTTATTGATTAAGATTAATTAGATTTATGCTTCAGGAGCTGAAGTAAACCGGAGAGGTTGGTAGGATGCTGTGAGGAGCTGAGCGAATTCCCACAAGCAAGGCCCTTCCTCTGCTTTGTCATTTCTTGCCCCTCTACCCTACTCCTGGGCAGGGTCTCTGCTCTGAGATGCTCATCCTTGAAGATGAAGACGGTGCCTTTGTGGAAGAGTAATTATAGTTTACATCATTAGGCAGCTTCTAGAAGGATCCTTGGATTCCTGATCAATTGGTAGGAATCAATTGGTGACACAGATTTTGCTGAGAAGCCAGGCATTGGGGTTGGGGGAAGGAAAAGGAGGGCATGGGTTGACTCTGTCCGTGGTTCTGAACAATGCCTGCCCCGAGAACCTGGATGCTTAAGGTATTACCAGAAGATAAATCCCACCTATATCCCATGGGTGCTTGTTAAAAATGAAGAATCTGGGACCCCATCTCGGACCTGATGAGTCAGAACCTGCCACTTATCAGCACCTAGATGATCTGTGTGCCCATTAAAGTCCAAAATGCAGGGATTTCCAGTGGGAAGCTGCATCTCTTTCATGAGCCATGAAATGAACTTAATGCATCAGAAAGATCATTTTGAATGGATTTGAAAAGGATTAAAAATGTCAGGGTTCATCCCTGGTAGCAACAGCAAGCTTTGCTCTTACATTCAGGCCCCAAGCAGCACTTAAAACAGTACTTACTATGAGCTGTGTTTTAAACAATGCCTAAATCTATGGTTTTTCTTAAGACCAAGCACTGGTGATTCTCATCCAGCAACTCCCAGGACTCGGAGCAGGTTGGTGAACCAATAGTTGGAGAAAAACAGGTTACAGCACAACAGAAGGTGAATGACAGAGCAACCCTGGGGCTGCTGGAGAGGCGCACAGCTGCAAGTCACAAAGAAGGCTGGATTTGATGTCATTCAACAGTTCTCGCAAGAGAAGCAACAACCCAACAATAGGCAACTTCAGTATAAACAAACAGGCATACTTGCTGCGGCAGAGGGGTCTGCTCTGAGAATCACTGTGCACAGAGCGATTATCTAAAGTACTCTTGGTTTCTCTTCCTAGTTCAAGGGCATTTTGTAGCATTTTACCACGGCAGTGAGTATACTGATCACTGGGAGCAGCGTGTTCTCTGCGCTGCAGGAGTCTCTCTCTTGTCTCTCGTCGCTTCTTGCCACTTGTCCCAGGAGGGAGTTAGGGGGCAATGTAGTTTATGGTCAATGGCCAGGGTTCTTCACTTTGCACGGCTCCTAAGTTTTCTCTTCCTCTCACTATTCACCCTCCCCCTGCCCTCCCCAGATGGAGAGAGAGGCTCGGCTCTGGAAAACTTTGGAAAGACATAAATGGAGCCTCTTTATACTGTACAAAGATGCTTTGTTCGCTTCAAGGGGCGACAGAAACAAATGTCAAGAGGAGAAGTGACACTGCGATTTTTCTTTCTTTCAGGACCGGGCGATGGGAGTTATTAACCTCTGGCCGCATGGCTGCTATTCCACTCACACAACACTGCCCTACATTCCAGTTTGCCTAGGAAAGTGGTGTCTAACGCCAGATGATAAAAATGACGTTTAAAATAATTTTCTTTCAGGCTAGTAGAGTTTATAAAACACTGAGCTCAGTATCACCACTCTGAATCATTCTGCATGGAGGGAGTGGAACAGGACATGAGAAAAAGAAAGAGAGAGAGAGAGATTTTCAAAATTAAGGAAGTCACAACTTCCTTTGTGGAGCACAGGTTTGAGACAGAGTCTCTCTGTGTAACCCAGGCTGTCCTGGAATTCACTAAGTAGACCAGGCTAGCTTTGAACTCATAGGGATCAGCCTGACTTTGCCTCCAAAGTGCTGGGATTGAAAGTGTGCGCCACCATATTCAGCTCCACAAAACCTCTTGCAGCTGATCCTGGGTCTGTCTCCAAAATGACAGAATCCAGACCAGCATCTCCTCCAAAAAATAAGCTCCTACCACGTCCACTGGAACACTTTAGCGTTATATTTTAAACAAAGACATGACTGAAAGATGAAAGTCTACAACTTATGAAGAGAAATGTTCCTATTCAGATTATCTAATTTCTAGAGGCATTGTGAGTTCCCCAAGACTTTAGAATGATTGTCCTGGCTTGATATGGCTGGTGGAGTGACTATTCCTGGGAACTCAACCATCCAGGGTCTTTGTAACTTTATCTCATTTAATACAAACAATAAACAAGGGAATAAGCATTACAGTTTCTGTTTTCTAAGACGGTTAAAAGAAATGAAGCCCAGAGAAGTCTCCTGTCCTACCTCAGAACACACAGCTCATCAAAAACGATACAAGCAGAACCTAAACGCGGCATATCTCAACATAAAATGTCAATCAAGTTGTCCAGGGGTCAACAGGTTCAACTGCTTTTCTGCCTCAAATTCTAAGAGCCCTGGAGTATCACAGTGGCCCTGGAGTGTCACAGATGCCCTGGCATGTCACAGTGGCCTTTCCTATGGTTTCTCGTTATTTTCTTTCATTTCTGCTTTCTTCTCTCTGGGTCCAGCATTGAAGCTGGCTGACATTCCCCTGGTTTCTGTCCTGTGTGTGTGGATGGTCATTCATAGAAAGGTTTCTGGAAGCTTTTCATGTTAGCCCACATATCAACACCTGCTTCTCTTTTATCAATCACTCAGAAAAAAAAATCAACAACAACGACAACAACAAAACCTAGCCTGTTCCCACAGTGGGGAAATTTCATTCAGATGCGTCTGTGGGGCTGAATTTCCTCCATAGCGCAGTTCAAGTACTCCACAACTGGTTAATGCTTGGAGGGAAACGGTCCTATCTGAGAAATGACATTTAAAAACCCTGACCTGAATACAAAGACAGTTGATTTTACACAATAACACTTTCCTCGGGGCCCCTGGTGTTCTGCACACTGTGAACTAGAGGCTACAAACCCTACCAAGCCACCATCGCAAACAATGTATTTATTTACCAGCAAAACAACACAATCCCCGTAAATTCTAAGAAGAATGTCAGCTGGAAGGGGAGTCATCTCGGCTCTCCACCGGACCCTGCCCCACAACGAAGCAGCCCTGCCTCTTAGGAAGCTTCACTCAAACTCGTGCTGGTCAATATTTAACTACTGCCCCCCTGAAGGAAGAGCAAGTCAGTCAGTGAAGAAATAGTGCTGATTCGCAGGGTTTGCTCATTCCCGTGGTGTAAACACTCCTGCCACGGCTGACTTCAGGCAATCAGTAAAGTTATCTGAGGGAGCTGGGAAGACCTGAGCAGAAGCAGCTGTCTTGCTGTTTCTACCACCCAGAGAAAACAGATGCGTGGCTTCGGGAGGACGGTAATGCAATGAAAGAATTGGGAAACGGTGAGTGTCAAGAGCTTGCTCTTTGTTTCTAACATATTTTATTTACAAGTGAGCTTATGTCCTTAAATTTTTAATTCTAACTGTGTTTAATAACAAGCTCACACAATCCCTTAATAATTAACGATGCACTGATGCCTTCTCGTCTGCCAGCTTGGAGGGTGCAGACCTTCATGGGGCCTTTGGTACCCTAGGGATGGTGATGGACCAGCGGATGCAGGATGGCTGCTCATCACAGAGGTTATCACAGAAGTCTCTGAGCCCACACCACCAACACACTAGCCACGGCTGAGGCTGTAGTCTTACTGTCCTTAGAAAGTTTGGTGGCATGTCATGGCCTCCTATGTGTCTATAATAGTGTCAAGTTATGTATGCTTTAATTCAGTATCTTGACCAAAACCTCAGCAGGTAGACTTGGAATGGTTATCATTCCCATTCTACAGGTTGAAAAACTGAAGTTTAGGAGCTTTAAACAACTTGCCTAGAATCAGAGAACAGTAAATGGCTTTGTGGAAATGTTTGACTTCCGATCCTCTGTCCTTAAACAAGTATACTACTCTGACATAACAAGCCATCCACTATTTCTACAATTCCACTGCCCTCCAAGACAAAACTCACCTGGAAAAATAAAAACAAGCAAACAAACCTTGTGTTCATTGCTCAGTCTCTGGGATCCAGAAATTAAATGGCCCAGAGCATATGAAGGAAGTTTTTAAATGAACAGCACACTTCATTTTATTGTTTCAGCTTGGTAATCAACAATAAAAGCAATTAAATTATTAAGACTTAAGTTAGGCTTTTCTACATAAAATAATTTTCATCGTAGACATCCACCCCCAAAAATCAGTGAAATACGCACAGCTTAACTTTCTTCCACTAATGCACAATGTGGAACACACCAACAAGATGCCCAGCAATACACAAGTTAGTGTGAGGATTTGAGCATCATGCTGACTGACAATGTCGTCCTCTGGAGGAGAGCACAGAGGTAAGCTATCCCACCAGGTAGATAGTTAAGACAGGCATGATTACATATTCCTGCACTGCACAGACACATGTGTCTTAATTGAGAACCAACCCCTCACTCCCTCTCGTAACTCCAGACAGGATGATAAGTCTTTGTAAAGCCGATGGCATTCTCTGCCCCATCCTGAAGCTTTCTTCTGAGTTCCCTAGTCCATGGTAGGCAATCATCATGGCTGGGTTCACTCTGTACATTGGCAGATGTTTTCACCAAAACGCTAAAGGCTCCTCCACCCATGGTTAGTGGGCTTGGGGTCTAACTCCCTCCCTGTATGGTTTACCACCTACCTTCTACAGTAGAGAGTCCTATAGGGTAGGTAGATCACAACCACAGCGGATCTGGTCGGGAGCCTATGGGGCACAGCCCACTTCTGCAGTCTCTAGGAGAGCCAGGCAAGACCACAACCAAATGCAAGTGTTTTTGCTCTCAGTGTTTACCTGCAGAAGCTTTTGTTACCAACTTCAGTGAGCTCCCTGGGCCATGCGGATTGGCGGCTTTTTCATCATGCCTCTGTCGCAGAGACAGGCTGGAAACACATGCATGATGCAAACTGTCTAAATTGCAGGCAATGGCTCTGTTGCAACAAACACAGAGAGGGCTGTCTGGCTCTCGGCTGGGAGTGAGGGGCGCCTCACTTTGGAATCATTCAGAGTAACAGTCGAGGATGAAAGGGGCACCTGTGTTAACATTTTCAGCACGAGTGACACGGCAGGCCAGGGTTTCGTCACCATTGTCAGAAGCAGCCATTCAAGGTGTCTAATGCAACGCCACTTCCTGGATGCTAAACAAGCCTCAGACATTTGCGCAGCTCACACTGCCCATGAACTGCACAGCCGTGATTTAAAACCCTGTCTGCTAATGCTGAGAATGCTTATTTCAGCTACACTGCAGCTCCTGTCCATCATAACAGGAAAGAAAATAATAATTACTACGGGCTTATTTGGTACCAACAATGATGATGAAGATAACGGCAATGATGAAAGTAGCTGATATTTCTGCGAATGCCAGGTAGTGATAAAACCAGGGTTTCAAACCCTGCTAAAAACTTTCACTACTGGGGTGAGAAGACAGGTTCAGAGCGCTCATGTGATCCACTCCACATGAATGCTGCTCCCAGCTTCTTCTTATCAGTTTTGGGGAAATGACAGATGATGTCACCCACTCTCACAGGGGAAATCGAGGTCCCTAGAAATCAAGACTTCTTCAGAGGTGCATGGCTGAGAATTTTAAGCATTTATCTAGTGGTGATCACGTTTCAGGAGCAGAAGACCTTAGTTGGGAGAAAGCTGGTTGCCTGCCATCTGTAGAACATCAGTATGTTTCTTCTCCTCTAAGCCTTGCTTTACTCTGCAGAACAGAAAGGGGCTCGGCTGGACGCTTTATCCCAGCTTTGCTACACAGGCCCCTGGCTGCCACTGAGAACTGTAGGGGCCTTTCTCTCTGCTCAGAGACAAGAAGGGCTGCCTCAGCTCCACACTCCATCATTCCCACTGCCCTGCCTGATACGTTTCCAGGCAAATAAACAGCCCCGAATGCTTCCCAAGTCACTGCTTAATGCGCCTTCTCAGCGGGATCCCGTTTATGAATCCGCGGAAAGGGTTTACGGCGAATGCTGTTGATGGTTCGACGTCCCAGATGATTTATCAGGGGAAGTGTTGTAGAGGAACAGTAAACCATCACAGAGAAAGAAGGGGGTTCCCGCCCAGTTTCTGCTGGTGAGGACGGAGACAGCCACAGCTGAGAGGAAACAGGCAATCTGTCAGAGTTCAAACAGCCTGTCACCAAACCCCTGTGATGGCTTTCTCCACAAACACGGGATGACAACGAGATGGACAATGTGGGAGGCGTTGAAGGAGCTGGCAGAAGCTCACACAGGCTTTCGTCTCAGAGCCTCAAAGACCTGTGGGCGGCTGAGTGCAGTGTGTCTCTGGACAATCTCCATCTTAGCTAGGAGCTGGCCTTGCAGGAACCTCACCAGAGCTAGTTTGGCCTGCCCTATGGCACTGTGGGGAGATCAAGCGATGAGAGTTAGGGCAAAGGGCAGGCGAGCCGGCAAAGGAGGATGTACCAGGCTGTGTCCCAAATGGGAGTCCATGGGCTTGAAATCCGTGTGTGGTCGGGGTCACATGGACTTTATGAGGGGGAGCTGATGAAAGTCACAGGTCACAGGCTCTTGGCAGGCCCTGTTCAATTCATCTTTCCTTCTCTGCCTCACCTCAGACAAAGCCTTCTCATGACTCAACTCCTGCATCCTCTTATTGCAACGCCAGCTGACTCTCCTTCCAGACAGCCCCATCACGCTCTGCTGGTAAAACCCTGCCTCTCTTTTTGAGTTTCCAAACACTGCCTGACTGGGAAGTCTTGTTCCCTATCATGGCTGGGTTCCTCTATATCTGTCCCACAGGCACAAATGAAGCCTGGGTTAACCTGGGCTCAGCCTTTTGCTCTCCTGCGAATGTCTTTAAAGTCCGAATGTTTGAAGGAGGGACTTCAGCTTAGCCCTGCTCACTGGGTCCCACCAACTATGTCTCTGGCCCTATTCGTGCCCCTCCAGGCTGTGTCTCCTGTCGCACCTCCCAGGTTCCTACGGTGCTCGCCATTGCTTTGGTTGTCTGGTTCTTTCATTTTGTCTTATTACCAAAAAAGGAGAGTATTTAAACAGTGAAAAGGGATGCCAAACCCTTCCCAAAACCCTATGGCCACAAACACGTAGATGAGAAAGGAAAGGACAGGGTGGCAGCCCAAAGTGAGTTCCAAATTAGCTTACTTCTCTCAACAAGCAGACTCCAGTGTGACTCAATACCTCCTAGCGGCCTACTGGGACATGAAGCTGCTGCTCTCACAGCTCTGGGCTTACAAACCGCTCTAGCAAAATATATATCTTTAAAAAGAGATTTATTTTGTGTGCATTGGTGTTTTGCCTGCATTTTAAGTCTGCGTGAGGGTGCAAGGTCCTCTGGAACTGGAGTTATAGACAATTGTGAACTGCCACGTGGGTGCTGGGAATTGAACCCGAGTCCTCTGGAAGAGCAGCTAGGGTTCTTAACCACACTGTGCCATCTCTCCAGCCCCCAGGATATGTATTATTAACATGTGTGTATGTGCTTGTGTGAGTGTTATAGATAGAGAGAGAGAGAGAGAGAGAGAGAGAGAGAGAGAGAGAGAGAGAGAGAGAGAGAGATGTGTATGTTTAGTTTTACTTGTTTTTTTTTAATAACTATTCCTGGAAGACAGTCTCTACCTTCCCACCTTGCTATTAGGCTCTTAGGCGTGGTCTGTTTTGCTCTGTTTGCTGCTTAGCATTCGAGGCTGGCTGGCCTCGGAGCTTCTGGGAAGATCTCTCATCTCCACTTCCCATCACACGGCAGGAGGTCTGGGCTTATACATGCATGACCCATCACAGTTGCAACCTTCTGTGGGTGGCAGGGACTAGACTCGGGTTCTCAGTTTTGCACAGAAAGCGCTTTTACCCACTGAACTCTTTCCCCACCCTTTCTTAAAATGAAAACAAAGGGTATTCTCCATGAGAATCATCATCTCAGGGACTTGGTAAGCCAGAACGACTTCAATCTGGTCTCTCTACCTCCTCAGTCTCCTCTACTCATATTGTCATGGGGTGAGTACCACAAAAGGTTACATGGCCAACAGTGCTGTTATTCTATGGCTGGTACTGGATTCTCCCATGGATGCAAGACTTGCAAAGGCTCGAGATGCACTGGGCTCTAGTGGAATGTGCTCACTTTCCCGTAACGACCCTCCATCCAAGTTCAAGGTCCTGTTTTATGCACCAAGGTGCAGTATGGAGAACCTGCTAGGATGTGGGATTACAAATTCTTGAAACTCTTCTCTAAGCCCTTTTTCTCTTGTCTCCTAGCCTATCCCAAGCTTAGCGTGCACTCAGCATATGGGAGCAGCGGTCAAGCATCTGCAAGAACAGTTGCTTGAATCCGGGGCCAAAACTTCCAGCAGGTCCATTGGCTTGCTCTCCATCCAGCTAAAGATGGAGCTCTTCCTCAGAAATACCACCCTCCTTTCTAGCTCCAGGACTTGTGAGAACTTCCTGGGTCTGTGGACCCATCAGTCAAGCCAGCCCCTTTCAAGCTCTAGGGTTTCATGTGGGTGCACCCGGTCTTAGTCAGGAGTTCCCGTAAAAGCATTTGTGGATACTACTGGCACCCATAATCTGTTGACTCAAAGCGGATTATTCTCCTGGTGTGTGTAAACCTCAGCCAGTCAGGCCTCACTCAGTCCACAAGAGGCCACAAAAGAAAAGGCCACTGTTTCCCGAGAGAGACACAGAAGTATTGCTATGCCTCCAGATTCAACGTGGAACTCCTGCCTGAACTTCCAAGCTGCAAGATTTGCCCTGAGATATTGGACCTGGGTGTCCCAACAACTGCATGAACCAATCCCTCCAAATAAATCTCTTCTTTCAAAACGTGTATTGCACAGATGTAAATCTGTGAGTATGAGATGAGATTCATACATATATTAGCTGTTGAGAGAGATACATAGCTGGCTTATACATCCATAGAGACAGGTAGATAGACAGACTTCCCTGAAGGGTTCTGTTCCAATAAGGAGCCTTTCACAGTGCCAGAATACTCTCAAGTACCCTAAATGACACTACTGCTCTCCTTAGAGGCTATGTCCACCAGACGTATATAGGCTGACACGCTAGATACACGAAAGGGATTCTACAGAATGAAAGTGAGCATGGGAAACAACCTGCCTAGGTTTCAAAACATGACAGATATAATGGGGGTCAAGAAGGGACCATTCCTAGAAGAAACCTTCAGATGCTCCAAGGAGTCCTGGCAGATACACAGCAGCACAGGGCTGGGATGAGCTCCTGCCCCTCCACTACCTTCAGCATGCAAATGGCTGATTGAGATGTTTCCAGGTTGGCTGGAGAGTCAGGGAGAGGAGTGGGGAGTCAAAGGGAAAGGATGGCTGGGGTAGCTGTAAGCCAGATCTGGTCCACCACTGAGAAGCGGGCGGCACCCATGCTAAGGATGCGAGGGAGGAAGGATGTTCCCATCCCCAAGCCTATAAAGACCTCTCCCGGCATGGGTATCACCTACGAGAAGTCTATCACCTTTTCCGTGCAAAGACATGGAGAAGGAAGGGCTGTGCCACTTTGAGGAGTAACCGACAGGAGTTACATATTTAATTTGCCCCCGTTTTGATACAAGCTGGAGTCATCTGAAAGGAGGGGCCGTCAACTAAGAAAATGCCTCCACAAGATCCACCGGTAGAACATTTCCTTAATTAGTGATTGACGGGGAAGGGCCCAGCCCATTGTGAGTGATGCTATCCCTGGGCTGGTGGTCCTCAGTTCTATGAGAAAGCAGGCCGAGCAAATGATGATGAGCAAGCCAGTAAGCAGCACCACTCCATGGCCTCTGCATCAGCGCCTGCCTCCAGGTTCCTGCCCTGTGTGAGATTCTGTTCTGACGTCCTTCAATGGTGAAGAGTGATTTGGAAGCATATGCCAAATAAATACATTTCTCTCCAAGTGGCTTTTGTCATGGCTTTTCATCACAGCAAACCCCTAAGTAGGACATGTTTTGTAAAGAACACTCCATTGGCATAATTTTAGCTTCCTCCACTCCTAGCTGTATGAGCAAGGACGGGAAGGCTCCCCACAGCAGAGGTCACTGCAAGCGACTGTCGCTGTCAATGGCTGACTTTAGGTTTACATACTGAGCATCACGACTCACATGCCCGTAGTCCCAGCTACTTAGCAAACTGAGCAGGCTGAGGCTAAAGGATCATTCGAACGCATGAGTTCCAAGGCCGCCTGGGCAGTATAACAAGACCCTATGATGGTTAACTGTCAATTTGACATCTCTGTAGTTGGCTATGAGGATATCTGTGAGGAAGTTTCTAGACTGATTAATTAAGATGAGAAGAACCAGTCAAAACATGAGCAGCATCATTTTCATAGTCTAAGGTCTCGGGGCACAATTAAAAAGTTGTTATTTCTCTCTTCTTCCTGACTGTGGATACCATGTGACTAGTGGTCTCGAGTTCCTACTGCCTGACTTCCCTGCCATGATGGACCATATCCTCATACTATGAACCCAAAAAAAACCTTTACTTCCTAACGTTGTGTCTGCCAGGGATTTCATCAAAGCAACGAGAAAAGAAACCTGTAGACTCCTTCTTGAAGGAGGGAAGCTCCAGCTGAGATCATGTTATCTGGTGTCTGTTAGGTGCTCGGTGCACAGAGACTATGGTCATCTCTTTCCAGTTCACTGGGTCAGAGGTATGGAGGAGGCTCTAAACTGCTCCTGCATCTTTGATAGCATCCCCACGCCCTCCTACACACACCAACAGCATATGTTACATCACCCACCCACCCCTGCTCCTGCCAGCCTCAAGGGAGCACAAGGCTCCAGCGTTTCTAAAGATTTTTACACAGGTGGGGTGGGGGGACGCGTTGTGAATAATCAGAAACCAGAATCACTTAGTGAACTCATTAGACGTGTGTTCTCATGTACATCTCTGTGTGTTTTTCTCCTTTCCCACTTTGGACTGGGTGCCTATTATTAACTGCCACCCTCAGAGAGAATAAACGTGAGCCCTACCATAGGAACACACTGTGGGGGAAGAGACTTCCTAATATAGTGAGTGTCACCAACAAGTTCCCCAAAAGTCCCACCGCTTGGAAGCAGAACCTGACTCCAAAGCTGCCTTGTGCTCCTCTGCCTGCAGACCAAAGCAGAAGCTCCCACTGGACACAGAGGTTTGATCCCTTTCCTCCTTCATCTCCTCCTCTCCTGATCAGGCCACTCACGGTTAACTCATAACCTTCTCTTTAGAGTGACTCTGCTCATGGTCAGGAAGGGCTATCCAGTGTCCTCTGGGTCTGGGTCTTTATCCCCAGAGTGTCCATCTGACCCTCAAGACTTTTGGCAGAGACTATTATTTTCTCCAAGCCCCTCATAACTCCCCAGACCAAACAACTCTCCTTTTCCCCTGAAATCCCATATCTTCAGGCTCATTTTCCCTTAACAACGTTTGCTGTTTGCCGTGACAAAGCCTTCCCATTCCTGTCTATTTCGAGTCCCCCTTTCCTGCCTGTTCACTGTCTGGTCCAAGTACGCTATTGTAGCAGCGGCCGTCAGACATAGTGAGACATAGATCATGCTCTCCCTCTGCATCCTACCTAAGGGCTATGGGGCTCCAGACCTGAATCAGCTCCTGCCAGCTTTAGGTCTATCTCCTTCCCCTCCCCTTTTAGGGGAGAGACCAGGTCTTCTCATTTCTGCTCCTGTGTCCCCGGGCTGGGGATATTGTCGGTATTATCATTGGCCGACCATTAAATAGGTAACTATTTATAAACTAGAAAACAAAAAAACAAAGCAAAAAGATGCTGCTGTAATATCCAGAAGGCCGCCAGCCTTGCCTTGCTCCATTTTCTTGCCCTGTTGAATGCTCCATCGTAGCAAACATTGAATAGCTGATATGAAATACTCAGAACTGAATCACACAGAAATCTTGCTTCTTAAAATAAAGCATTCATCTTCACAAATACTCAGACACGGTCCCGTAGTCTTAGCAAAGTGGGGTTGTATAAGTCAGCCAGGACATAAAGCAAAAAGGCTACGTCGACAGCTTTAAGTGCCAGAGAAATAGATAATTTTAATGGATACTGTATTCCTACAGATGTAAGATGCTCTCTCTGATGGAGGCAGAGGCCGAGTGTTCCACTGCCAGACGAGAGTGAAGTTTAATTTGAATCAATGGGGAAGGCCTGCGAGCCAATTACCCTTCTGCGGACTCCCTCCGAGCAAATGAAAGTTTAAAGCCAACAGCAAAAGTACATTCTAAAAGCAACTTTTATGACTGAACAATTCCCCTCTCGTCACCATCACCACTGAATGCTCTACAACACTTAAATAATATTTATTACCTCATTGAACCAAATCAATACCAATGTAAAGTTCATGGTGCCTAGAGTAACCCGGTAAGTTTAGTTTCCAAGTTCCCACTTCACAGTTAAGAAAACTGAGTCTCAGTGAATAAATTAGCACAGCTTTCCCGACCTCATTCAACTATCTTGTTGGAGCGCGGCCAGACTTGGAAATCAGAATAAAAAAAAAAATCAAAACTACCCAGTTTTGTGAGCTTTGTACACGTCCAGACCAACGAAAGAAAGGAACAGAATATTAATAGCAAAGAGAAATGGCTCAGAGCTCAACTGTCTGAATTCTGCTGCCCAGAGGCCTATGTGTATGCTCCCAAAGAGAGACATATCACTCTTGCAAAGGACATTAAAATAGCAAGGTCTCTGAGCACTCGGGATCCAGGTTTTGTCCTGTGAACTATGGAGGAAAGTGTTTCCCAGGCACAATCAGAGAGTAAACGCGTCAGGGAGTGGCAGCCCCACAGAGGACCCAGTCTGTCTGCCAGGCCGACGTGCACCAGGTCACTCAGCATTCTGAGACTGGTGGCTTTTTTCCTTTTCTTTTCTGGAACTCACGCACTGGCCTGTCAGACCCATCCTAACACAGAGTCAGAACTGCGCTGTAACCAAGAGTGTGGGAAGAAGACAAACAGATGTTTATCACATCCCTGCTCTGGGTACCCAATTCCATTCTCTTCCCGGCCTTCTCAAGGTGGGCCTGTGTTCCCATCAGCCAATGTGGGAACACCAGTGCAGAAAGGCCCTTGAGTTACCAGCACTCAAAGAGAGTGCAGTCGGCTCCGAATGCCAGCTGGGGGCTGCCCATCTCTAGCTCTCCACTCTTTCTACTCAGGCTAGGCAGAGGGTCTCTGTCTTTTCATCTTCAGAGAGCAGAACTCTGGGAACCACACCTGTGTGAAGACAGAGGCTGGCTCCCTGGTGGATGTCTCTGACTGTCTGGTTGACTCCAGGAAAATCACTGAATGTCATGGTGAGAGACTCCTATCCTTGGGCTAGCAAATTCCAGGCTGCCACCCCTATGGGATTCTCTCTGGAAGCCCAGTTGATGGCACTGAGGGTGCAGTATGCAGGTCTAGTGGGCATAGGGAGAAAGTCGGTATAATAGCATCGTCCAGAGTATGCCCACTCTTTTGATGGTTTGGACACTGGTGCCAGTACACATTTGGAAAGCAAGGAAGAAGCCCGACAATGATCAAACCCTATGTGCTATGCCCCATACAAACTGAGCATTGCTATATATAGTATTTTGCATTTGATCCCTAGCTGCATGTTGCAAGATAAACGGCATGCGCCTTGTGTCAACAGACAAAACCGAGGTTCCCAGAGTTCAAGACCTTTCCTAATTTGCAAGAACTAATACAGTCTACGGCTTGACAAACCCCAAAGCTTGTGTCTTTGTCTTTCTGTCATACTGGGGATTGAATCCAAGGCCTCGTGTGTGCTAGGCCACCAAGTTATATCCCAAGCCCTGGGGACTGTTTATGACATCTCAGGAAAGTTTCCCATGGGAAACTTCCCAGTCGGTCAATACCTGGCCCCATGGAATTTAACCATCTAACAAGACCCTGGCCTCTTGGACATCACTAAGGAGCAGCTAAGTTCATCAAAATCCTGGGGAGTTTGAAGCATATGCAGACAGAGCAGAGGAATGGATACTTCTTATCTATCTATCTATCTATCTATCTATCTATCTATCTATCTATCTATCAAATTGAGGGGGGATGTCATGTAGCCCAGGCCGGTCTCAACTGGTATCAGACTCAGTATATAGATAAGGGTGGCTTTGAGTCTCTTATCTTGTGTCTCTACCTCTTGGATGCTAGTGCTTGGGTTATAGGCATATTCCATTATGTCATGTTTCAGCAGTGCTGAGGATGGAGCCCACGGCCTCATGAAGGCTAGGCCCGAGACTGAGCTACATCCTCAGCCCTCAGAGAAGCACTTCTGGTTCCCCTTCACTGCTTCTCCTTCCCCTGAGGCACAGAAAGTTCCTTTCCACTTCTCTAAGTTTAGGACTCCATCCACCATACACATATGAGCAGGGACAGGAAAGTTTTCTCAGGCTAAAGCTGGTTGAACTAATGATTTGAACAAACTTGAGTGATGTGGGATGCCCCTCTGCATGCGGTGACTATGTTTTAAATCCATTAGTTAATAAAGAAGCTGATTTGGCCAATTGCCAGGCAGAATAGAGCCAGGTGGGAAATCCGAGCAAAGATAAAGGGAAAAAGAAGGTGGAGTCTGGGAGACATCAGCATCCTGGAGAAGGTAGTTGTGAGGTAACACCATGGCTATGTGGCAATACATACATAGATTAACCAAAATGGATTAATTTAAGATGTAAAAGCTAGTTAGTAATGAGCCTGAGCTATTGGCCAAACAGTGTGTAAATAATACTAAGCTCCAGGCTGGATATTTGGGAACTGGCAGGCAGGAGAGAAACCTCCAGATAGACTTGAGGCAGAACCCTGGTCAGCAGCAGTGGGTAAGACCCTTCCTGGAGCACATACTCTTGCAGAAGTGAGCCTTCTATTGATTCCTCCATCACCCGTCACTCACTACACTTGCTAACCCGCTCCCCTTTCTTTTTACAGGTAATAAAACAGAAAAGCAGGGTGCTTTGGGCAGGAATGGTAAGCAGACAGGAGGGCCTGCATGTCTGTATTGGCAGGTCATGAGGAGGAGGCACAGGACTGAAAATCCAGGAAGCAGAAGACTGGAGGACAGAGTGCTTTCTGTAGAAGCACAAATCCCAAAAGTGATGATGTCAGTGTTTCCATCATGGTAGGGAGGCCAGGTGTCAGAGGCCGGGCAAACAAGGATGATGCCAAGATCATAATCTGCCATGGAACAGGGAGCACAGTGGAGTTTTCAGTCCTGGCATTCTGGGAACCATAGAGGGTTTTCTGTTTTGGGGAACCGTAGAGGGTTTTTTTTTTTTTGAGGGGGCAGCAGGAGCTAGTTTGTATTTTTCCAAGGATTACTCCTGCTCTTTGGGATGGAGTGGACAGCAGGACATTTAGAAGCCAGGCAGAACCTGCTGAGTAGGGGATAACAGTAGCATAGACTAAGATGGTAGAAAGGCAAGTGCAGAGAGTCGGGCAACAGAGCGCTGCAAATGTTTGACTTGGGAGGCATCCCTGTTTGCCAATTTCCATAGAGTAAACATCCCACTGTGGCCAATGTCAAGCTGTCAATGTGACACCAAGTGCCAAACTAGGAAGAACCGTGCATGGCACATCTCTACTAGCTGGTGGGAGCTGACCCCAGAACACCAGTAGATGAGGGACCGTCTTATCAGTGAGGGTCTGAATACGTGGGGGGTAGGGTGTGGGGCCGGGGGAACCAAAGATGACCTCAATGGTTTGGGCCAGACTGACAGGATGGAGAAAGAAGCCACTTCCCAACTCTCTCCCCGGCCTGTGTCTGCTTCTGGTTTCTGGCTTCCAGGAAGGCAGGAGGCTACGGAGAAAGAACACAGTCTTGAGGCTCTGAGCCCCCGAGAGCTGATCCATGCCTTAGTCCCTTCTGTTGCCCCGCATTTGGTTCGACACACAGACAGGATGTTGTAAGGGATGGGTGTGAGAACAAATGCATGCTTGATTGCCTCATCTGCAGAATGGGGTGGCGTTGTGCACTGTCTCCGAAGAGAACCCTGAGAGCCACAAAGGATATAACACAACAGTCTCCACAGTGAAGACCTACGGGTCCTGGTACCCCTGTACCTGCGTCCTCACATCAACCCTTCCAGTGTTACTTCCTTACTGCATGGCTGCTGAGCCATGGGACCAAATGCATCAACTCACCCTTTGTAGAGCCAAGAGTCAAAGAGGCTCAAGTTGTAGGACTGATTTCACAGTAGCTGATGCAGCCCCAGCCCAAGGTAGGTCAACTTCCACCAGACACAGTGGGGCTGTATGGGTATGGAGGACATACTAGTAACCAATGTCCTCCCAAGATCTTCAAGCCATGTCTCCTAAGAGCAGGGATAATCTGCTTACACTGTTTGGGAAGAGTGATCGTGGCATGGCTACCATGCTGGAAACAGCCTGTTTGTGGTCAGCACAAGAGCCAGTGTGGCTCGCTCCCTGACAGAGGCAGGCTGACCTGTCCCTGACTGATAGGTGACTTTTTCAAACCTCATCTGCAGGGCCAACACATTTCCCCCAGGCTGATAGAAGTGTGGGAACGTGGTCCATAAAGCTCAAGCTTCAGCTCCACTCCGACTACTCCAGAGCTCTGTGGCCAGCGGCCAGCAGCTCATCCACACAGGTAACACCTCTCTTTCCTCATCTGGAAGACAGAAGCCCAGGAAGACTCCTCCCCTCAAAGAGTTGTGGGGAGGTCTCAGGGGTTCATGGAGTGGGAATGTCCAATCTCTTCCTTGCCATGTAACTGGTTCCAGGTCCAGCGTTGGCATTCTTGGCTAGTCATGCAGAAAGGTCGCTTGTTCTGAAGTGACACTGATTTACATGACAAGAGAGTTCTTTGCCTTGGTAATGACAGGTGCCCTCTTGGCTGCCACATCACCATCCATCATCTTCTCCAGGCAGAAATTCCAAGGCTCCTTCATCTGCCCTTCATGGCGCTAGACCATTGTTGTCTAAAGTGAACATGGACCAGCATCCCCATGACTCCGAAGGGAGGCCATCTTTGTACAGAGCCTGGCCAAGCATGTGACCTAGGAGTGGTCCCCTTTGATGTGGCCATCTCTCCTTGGACTTAGAGAGCCTCTGCTCGCAGCGGCTCTTCTGGCCCCACCAGCAACTTTTCAACTGAATCCATGAAAACTGTTTTCGCAGCTGTTGGTACTAA
The DNA here is from genome assembly GCF_014885135.2 of Alexandromys fortis. Lineage (NCBI taxonomy): Eukaryota > Metazoa > Chordata > Mammalia > Rodentia > Cricetidae > Alexandromys > Alexandromys fortis. The sequence goes on along the minus strand of NW_026067967.1, from coordinate 5,293,861 downwards.
AACCGTGCCTGCTCTTGAGTGTTGGGTTTAAAGACCCAAAGAGGGAAAAAAGAAAAAGATCCCACTCCTCATATCTGTAGTGCTGGTTTGAGTGACAAGCAAGGGGCACATTTTAAAATCTGTATTGTGTGTTGTATTTCCTTCCAAGAAAAGAACTTGAGGCTTTGAGAGTCCAGTGAGTCCTTTCCGCTCATCTCGCCATGGGAAGAAAGCGGGGGGGGGGGGGGGGGGGGGGGGGGGGGGGGGGGTAAGAGCACAGCCTTTCCCTCCTGGGCTTTCTCATTTGTGCCTGTGAAGCTTCTTCTCCTTTGAACCGGACACTTGCTTTAGGGTACAGTGTTTGATCTGCTCTCTGTCGACATCTTCCACCCTCCTTAGCACAGAGAGGGAGTCCGTCTCAGGTTTCTGCAGTTCCTGGACACATCAAAGCCGTGTGTGCAGACAAATAGTGCGGAGTATGTAGGTGGGCTTCACACAGCAGCAGAGAGTGGACAGAATAACAGCTCCAACCACCCCAGCTACCAGAATCAGAGACCACTACCTGAGCATTCTAAAAGCAAAGGACTGCCAGGAATATGCAAAAAAAATCTACTGCATCATACTCTGTGAACGACTCCAGGTCAGTGTGCTCCTGTCTCGACACCCAGCAGGGGGCTTTTGTTTGTTTGTTTTTCAAAGACAGGGCTTCTCTCTGTTGCCCTAACTGACCTAGAACTCGCTCCATAGACCAGGCTATCCTGGAACTCAGAGATCCACCTACCTCTGCCTCCCTCCCGAGTGCAGGGATTAAAGGTGTGAGTCACCACCACCCAGCTATCATCCAACAGGGTCTTAATGACTGTTGTGTGTTGGTGCCGAGTCCCTGAGTTGTCCCAGTTAATAAGGGTGCTCATACACAAACTTATAACAAAGACTCCAATGAGTTGCGTTACACAGCATCTGGGCTGCCAGCTCTCTGTACCTTATTCTCCATAAAGATTCTTATTTAACGCATGCCCACGGTGCCCAGCATCTCAGGTCAAACTCTGTCCTTAGCCTAGGCCTTTCAGTCTGGAACCATTTCCAGGAGACAGTCTTACTGTATAGCCCAAACTCTCCACTCAGTCTTCGTAAAGCATGGCCCGGGAGTCCCAGGACATGAGAAAGCCTGGGGCACGCTGAAGAACACTTTAGGATCCTGGAAAACGGTCGGAATGTCACAAACACCTTTGAGAAAGAGCGCTTCACTTGAAGCCCAAGGTTCTTATTTTGAGACAAAATTCCTTTGTCTGAACAACACCCATTTCGATGCCAAGGGAAAGCATTTGGATCAGTCAGCGATGTCGCCCACTTCCTTCTGCAGCTTCTATGCCTCCAGGGTATTAGCTTGCACTGTACAATCTGACATATGCATCCTTTCTCTCATTAGAAAACTTCCAGCGATGTTTCAAAGTTTGGTTCAACTTATGACTTTTCTGAACAATATTTCCGTAAATTTGAGCTCTGATTTTCTTGTCTTGATGATAGCTTTTATCCCAAGATTTAATATTAAGCTATCTTTCCTACCCAATGGCAAGATCTAGGCCTGATTCTTCTCTGGAAAATGCCTGTAGAAGACACTGGTCCTGACACAGTAGGCAACAGATATTGTGTGTGGGATGCAGGAGTTCATGAATAAGAAAACGAAGGAGTCCATTTTCACAACGGAGATACAGTTCAGGGTAGCCCTACCTCAGAACCCTGCCAGCGAGGCCAATTGTCTAAGGCAATAGGCACCATGCTCAAAGAGAGTCAACAGGTCACTTTGGGAAGAATCAAAATAGATGCCACCTCGCTACATCACTCGGCGGTTGCTAGGAAACAGCTAGTTTGCTACGAGGTAGGTTGATTAGCTTTGCAAGGAAGACAGAAACCAAGGAAGGACTTCATCTTTTCTCCCTGCCAAGCTAGGCATTAGCACACTCTCTCTTACCCAACACCTGTGGGAAGGTAAAGGTTGAGATCAGGCTGAAGACCACAGGTGCCCCCTAGAGCATTTCTAAGGTGCAGAGTTCCTCTGGAGGCACCAAGGAGAGAGCAGGGCAGAGTTCATTTAGGAGAATAGCTCCCTTCAGTCTTTCACTGAGAGTCTGTGCGTACCTGTGGAAGTGGAGTCTGCTGGAGACACAGCCTGGCAAAGTCTCATTTCCACACCGAAGGAGAGAGCTCTAACTCAGGAAGAGTTGTTGGTTGTATGCTTTTAAGGTATTACTACAGAACAGTGCGGAGGTCGGAGATCCCCCATTCATTGTTTATTACTTTGGACCCATTACTTAATCCTTCTGAGCCTTATTACTTCCTTCTGTAAAACCGGAATTATAACAACACCTTGATATTGCTATGAAGACACAATGATGTAAGATACATGGAGGAATATGCACCGCGGGGTGCAACATATATGTGACTCCCCACCCTTCTTTCCTCTCTCTAGAACATTCGATGGCAATGACATCACCCAAGCCATCACTCACGTCGCGGGCTGCCTGGGATCTCCTCAGTACTAGGATAGACCAGTGCACACTGAGTCCACACTGCCCAGCAGGATGAGACCAACTATAATTTCGAAGGCTGAGACCTGGCCCCACTCAGGGACACAGCGTGGAGCCACTTTGTAGGATTCACATTCAAGTCACAGTCCCCCCAGGTCCCAGGGAAAGAAAGACAACAGGGGAAGGAACAAGGAAGTTACCTAGCTAAATCATTTCTGATTAAAGCCGCTGGCCCGGAGCCAGCCCAGCCAACCTGTGCACTGTTTACGTTCGTCAGCGCTTGCCTGAGATTCTCACCACCTCACATCCACAGAGCACCTAGAACAGGCACTCAGGAAACAGTAGTCAGTTAGTAAATCTTGGTATGTACAGAAAATCAGCCCGACAGATACTTAAAACTAAGAGAAAAGAACAAAACAAGCAAACGAGAAAGTCCTCGAACTGGGGGAGCTAGTCTTCGGTGAACGCGTCAACGGCACATCCTACTGAAACCTATCTCATGTGCAGCCCAGGAATATTTGTGTCTTACGAGCACATCCCACAGTAATCAGGGCTGATTGAAACAGAACTGGTACTTGTCCCTTGAAGGAGATAGCCATAACTGTGCAGCAACCTTGTTTGTCTGGTCAGGCTCCTCCTCGGATGATCTGGACCTTGACTGGGGGGCTAGAGGCAAGGGTTGACAGAAGAGGGAAGAGACAGAAAAGGGATTTCCAAGAGTTGCTAGACTATTGAGAGGGCAAGGGTGAGCAAAACGGAATTTATGCTTCAAAACGTTGTGGGTCTGTAAGCTGCTAGGAGGTAGGTGGTCAGAGACCAGAACAGAGTAGCCACACAGAGAGACAGAGACACACATAACTCAGTGTCCTGCAGCTCCCCGCCTGGGATTTCTGGGTGACTGTGCTGCAGTGAGGTTCTTCCTCTCTCTGTTGTAGCCTGAGTAGGTAGGTCACAACGCTGTGACACCCAGGATCCTGGGCAGGACAAGATCAGAGTAGATAATGCCACCCTCATTCCACAGATGAAAAGTCTGCGAGCCAGGGAAGCCCAGAGACCTACTCGCTCTCACAACTGGATCTGGGTCCAAAGGAACTCGCTTCCCTGTCTCCTCTGGTTCATCAGGATCTAAGAAATGACAAAGAAGCCACTGGGTCTCAGAAGAAATCATGTGACAGAGATAGTGTGATGACCGGCTTCCCAAATGTCCCTTCGGTAGACTCTGATGCTGGGGGCTGGGGCTGGAGCTGTCTTCTCGTATTTCTGGAGTCCAGAACAGGGCTGGTCCCAGGGCAGATGCTGGGAGATGTGTGTGGAACGAATGGCTGAATCTATTAATCAGACACAGGACTTTCTGACCATAATAAGATTAAGGGAGGTTCACACACCCTCAGCACAGACAGGAAAAAAAAAAAAAAGTTACCGCACTTGGGATTCCAGATTCTTTGGAGGCAAATTTTCACTTCCTTCTCCCTGGGGAATTCTTTGTCAACAACAGCCGCCATGGGCTTGAGGTCAGCTCCCGGTCAGAGCTGAGATATAGGAGCACCTTCTAATCCTTGGAATGAATGGGCTGGCCTCTGACTGCCACCCAAATGGCAGGAGTTGGAATTCTCGACATAGCATCTCCAGCCAGAGATTTTGGTGCCTGCTCAAAAGCCCAAGGGATTGCAGCCAGCCTGTCCTTCCCCTCTGAAGCACATGCACAGGAGGAAAGGCGACTTCTAGCTACTGACTTTGGCTTCTTTTCCCGGGGCTCTGGCCCTGGCCTTGGACCCACACAGAAGCAATCTCATCATTTCATTGTTTATGCCCTGGCAATGCTGAAGCACGCATGGGCAGTCCGTTTATGGAGGCTCTCCAGTTGTTCCTATCCTGGGCAGTCCTAGATGCCTGCGTTATTGTCATACCCAAGGTTCCACAGTCTTCCTTTATGCGGTCTATCCAGTGTTTTGTGGGCTTTCTTCTTTGCCTTATCCCGTGCACTCCTCCACAGGGAAGCCACCTAAACTACCACAAATAAAACATGTAGCAAAAAACAATCATCCTGAAATGTGGCCTAGGGCGATGTGAATGCCGTACTTGTTCAGTGAAATCTGGCCAGTCGTTCTTAGCTTCCCTGAATCTAAAATGCCTGAAACCCTCACTCAGACTTGAGTTCAAGTCCCAGGTGAACCGTGGGAAGAAACATTTGCCACTGAGCCTGTTTGCAGAACTCTGCAGAAGAGCGCTAATCAGGGGACTCACGTCTGTCTATGAACATCGGAACACTCAAATGAGCTGTGGACCAAGGCACAGAGAGTTAAGGCTCCAGACACACACACATCCCCAAGTCCCAGACACAGCACAGCAACAGAGCAGAGACTCTCCATTCAGGAAAGATCTCAATCTAGTTTCCCCAATACTCTATCTTCAGGATCAAGAGAACAGCAGGCACCCAGGGGAAAAGTGGACAGGCCCTGCCTACTAGTGCTATGCTCTGTGATCCAGGGAATAAAGGACTTCAGGCTCAGCGGGCAAGTGACCCAGGTCACCCGGGTGCACACGCCTCCCCTGAGCCTCGGGCTTCTCATCTATAAACAGGCCAGGGTGCCTGCTCTTTCTTCAGCCAGTCATCGCCCTAGAGATCAAACTGGCTAATACAGAAGAAGAAAAATCCCTCCAAATGCAAAGTAAAATGACTTTGAAAATCTCCCTAGCACACTGGAAGCAGCCCTGCTCCCTCTGGGAGCCAGGGCCAAGTCCAGGGACTCCTGTGTAGGACTGCGGGTCAAGCACTTGCTCTCTGCCCCTAAGTACATCCCGCTTTCCCTGAGGCTCACTGAATAGCTAACGTGGAGCCCTCGCATTATTGAAAATAAGTGTTATTAATTCTCAATGTATAGACCAAAAGCTGAGATCCAGAAAGACTAAGTCAGCTGCTAGGTCCCATCGTGATTAAACAGCAACTCTAACCGGGTGACAGAGTCACCAGAGAAGAAAGGGAAATAAAAGTACTGGACAGGGGGCAATGGAGGGGCAGTCAATATCAAAAGGGGGCGAGGAGAAAGGAAGGGGAGAGAGAAGGGAGGATGGAGTGGAGGACGTGAGGAGAGGGCCTTGGGGTGGCAAACAATCTGCTCCCAGGTGGGTGGGTGTGGGATGGAGGTGGGGTGCTCCTCAGACCTGAGGGGGGGCGTGGCCCAGAGGCCACAGCATGAGGAACTGACAGGTCAGCAGAGACATACAGCTGAGCTACAAAAGCCTTCCGCCAGGGTGGCAAAAAAAAAAAAAAAAAAAAAAAAAAAAAAAAAAAAAAAAAAAAAAAAAAAAAAAAAAAAAAAAAACATTAAGCGAGACTTCCTCGGGCTTTAGAAATTGCTGAAATACGGAGGCCGCAATGGAAGATAAAGTGTCCTACAAAGGGAGCACCGAACGGAATCAATTTCCCCGGGCCGACTTTTATGTCCTATTATAAGAAATTGAAAAATTATTTCTGCGGGAATGTCGCTTTCCCGGTCCACCTCTCCCGAAGATATGGAGGAGGAAAATGGCTTCCGATAAATGGGCATCAGGGTCTGTTCTCCATCACCAGAGCTGATCCTCTGCTTTGTGACTCAGGGGCTCGAGAGAGCGGAGGCACGGGATGGGGCTTAGAGAGGGGAGCTCTTCGGTCAGAGTTTGGGGGCTGGTCTGGAGAAGGCAATAAAGACAACTGTGAGCCTCGGGGACCTATAGGTCCCCCTGGCCACACACACACACACACACACACACACACACACACACACACACTGCCCGGTGGAATGTGATACTCTTGAGGCTAGCTAGACTGAGCCCGGATGGAATGTCAGCATACCCTCAATAGGATGTCACACCGCACAGTGGACTCCATCTGCAGCTGCAGTACCGCACACGCTTGCTCCTGCTGCCATCACACAAACGGCCCTGAGACCCGTCCTCCCACCGCTCACAGCCACAACATTCTTACCTGGTCACACCCACCCAGACCTTCCTTCTGTGTCCCGGCATCTTTGCTCCGCTTAGAACGGCCAGTCCTGCAGATGAGCCTGGCAGAACCCTACTCATCTCTCCCAGAGTGAGAACGGGAGAAACGTCCCCGCTTAAGAAGTTATACCTGACCACGATGGGCCTTTACCCCGCCCATGCCCTAATCCCCGGCATCTATGACAGCTATGGCATATGCTAACAGGAAGTTTGCTGATCTGACAAAGTAATGGATCTAGGTACGGGGACATTATCTAAGTCCACCGCCATCTCCAGGTCCTTATTGGGAAGAAATGGAGGCAGGAAACTCAGAGTTAGTTGCAAAATATGAGAACAAGAGATTGAAGGAAAACTTAGGAGGAACCACAACCCCAAAACGGCAGGTGTCTACAAAGGGAAGGAATAGGGATGAGGGTATTGGTGGCTGGAAACAAACAGAGATGGGAATGGGCAGGTGCCTGGCCTTTCTGTAAAAACGGTACATGGCTGGCAGTTACAAGCTCAAGGGCCCCACGCCAACCATCAAGCCTAGGGACTCTCAGCCTTCACTCCACAAGAGTCACTTGAGGGGGGCTTAGATTCCAGGGCCCAGGCTGCACTCCAAGCCACTGAACTCAAACTCTGGGAGTGAGGTCAGTCGGGCCTCTCTGGGAAACGGCAAATCCCTAAAAGACTGAGCAGCTGCGTTCTGGGACCGGTTTCCAGGGCCAGAATGCCAGCTTCTATGGATCACATGAATTCCACCTGGGCGGATTATCTTTGGCCCTTCCCACGTGGCTGCAGCGCTTGCCCTCCCCCCCCCCCCCCCCCCCCCCCCCCCCCCCCCCCCCCCCCCCCCCCCCCCCCCCCCCCCCCTCTTCTCCGTGCCTTGCCTCCCCAGCCCTGAAGCACTGTAAGAACACAATCCTTCCCTTCCTGTCCTGGGTCTTTGTGGGTGTTTGTGTGGTGTCTGAGGCTTTGGTTCCATCTGCCTCATTTCCCTCACCAGCCAGAGTGTCTCAGCGTTTTGGTGCCCTTACCCTGGGAATTGTGAGTCCTCGGCCCTTATGGCTCACTTGAGCGTAATTAAATCTTGCTTTGCTATGAGCCATCCTTAGTGTGAACGTCCTGGAGACAAGGGAGGGGTCATGGATGGGGATGAGTCTTCTTGCTCCTGGCCCTGGAAGCCAGGGATCAACTGACTTATTCTGCGTCTGATTCTGGAACATGTACGAACAAGTGAGTGAGTTTCTCCTGATTCCCCATGTGGCAGCTAGCTGAATCAGGCATCTTGTTTCACAGTGGGGCTCACACAGGCCCTGGGAAAACAGGGCTTAAGTTTCCAGAAACGGGAAAAGTTAGAGCTGAACCCCACCCCCAGGTCTGCCGACTCCAGAGGTTGACCTTTGACATTCAGGGTCTAAGTTTCTCACTTGTAAAGTGGCAAGGCATCAAATAATTTTTTGGACACGTTAAAATGGTGTTTCCCTATTAAGGGATGCAGGTGGTTGGGTACTTAGCTGTAGACACTTGGCACAGAGGCCCTAGACTTCCCTTTTAGAAAGAATGCCACATTGATGTGTATTTGCCTTGAAGAGGTTATACAGTTACACTGACAAGAGAAAAAAAATATAGCCAGAGACCAGAATATTATTTCTTCCATCTCTGCTTTGATTGATTATTTCCCACATTTCTGACAAATGAAAGGGATCACTGACACCATTAACTTTGATTAACTTTGGTCTTGGCACCCAGCCAATGAGAGGATGTTCTAGGCAGCTGTCTGGGGGACTTTCGGGAAAGCTGGAAAGGGAGTCAAGGCTGCTCCCCAAGGCTGGTGCCTCACCTTGCCATAGCTGAGTCTGTGAGGTTAGGTGACTCAGTGGCACAGGTGATGCCTGGAGCGCCCGACACACTTCCCAGCTGTGCAGGCTGACAGGCCGCTTTTAGTGATTTTACTTTTCAGTCTCTACTATTTTCTACTTTAAAACATCCTCTCCGTGGGGCATCTCAGATACCACGAGGAATTAAATGAGTCTTCAACCAGACTGAGGATCACGCCCGGCCCAGAGTTTTCACCTAACAACTATTTGTGGAGTGAGTGTTTGAATAAACGAATATGCATTCGTTTGTTCTTCCCAAGTCTCCCAGTTTACAGACTCAGGACATCAAAGTGCGCAATCGTTAGCCACATGGTGGTACTGGGGGCTGCTCAGAGAATGAGGCCATAGGAAACTGGGAGAGGAAATAAATGTTTTCTGAATGGAGGCGGGGAGATGAATACAGAAGTCAGAGAGGGATGGCTGACCTAGGCGTTAATGGAGAGGAAAGGCCGAAGGCAGAGCCAGGGAATAAGACTCAGGCCAGAAGTAAGGTCTCCTATCCCCACTGCTGCTCTGGCTGAGCTGTGTAGGTGTCTGGAACTCTTAAGTAGAGGGTATGGATACCCACGCAAAAGACGCTGAGTACCCAGCTCCAGTGGTCCTGGTGCAAGAGCCTTTCAAACAAAACCTATGTCCAGGCTTTAGAGACGGATCCACTGGTAAAGGGCTTTACTTTACTTAAGTTTGGGCCTCAGAAACCGCACCTAGAGCTAGGTGTGGCGACACATGCTTGTCATCCTGGCTCTGGGAAGTCTGGGAGGTGTGGATCCCTGGGACTCACTGGCCAGCCAGCCAGCACAGCCTCCTCGCTGAGCTCCAAGCTGATGAGAGATTCTGTCTCAAAAACAAGGAGGATGACATGGGAAGAACACGTCTGAAGGCCAGATCCTAGTCCACACACGTGTGTACACATGTGCAAGTGTGGCCCCACAGCCAGTGTAACCTTCTGCATTCTCCCATACCCCCCACAGCCCTTCTTCCTGACTTCTCCAGAACGGCAATATTTTGTGTTACTGAGAAACCCAGCAGCCCAAGCCACAGGAAGAGAAGACTCGGGATACTGTCCCAGTTCTACCTACAATCTCTACCTAAATTACCAAGACAAATATTTCGGGGAACTGCACATGACTGAGATAGGTAGGTAATTTATTTTATTTACCATCGAAACACACTTGAGAGCGGGAGATGGATTCATTCGCACTGCCGCTTCTCAGTCAGATGCAATTCGGCGTAGAAATCACTGCCATCCGAAGAAGCTTCCACAACTTCCAAAGGGTAATGGTTTTTTTTCAGCTCATCTTTCTTCCCGGCTCATCTATGCTAGAAGATTCCAAATGGGTTCTATTTACTGTAATTACTGTTCTAACTACAGCTCACTTGCCATGTATCAGGTTAACGCTAACAAGATACCCAGCCGGGGCTGGTAACGCGTGTATTCATTGTTCCGACTTCTTCACCCTCCCCCTTGGGTGTTGTCTCAATTCTGTTTTCTGAACCCAAAAGGGAGGGAGCACAGCCAAGAAACGGGGATGCCTTTTTCTTTGTTTCATTCTTCTCTAATGCCATGGGCTTTTTCTCAATGGCTTCCCGTTGTTCCCAGGCTCTGCCTCTCCGCGTGTACATGCCTCACCTCAAATGCTACCTGTTTCTCGCCTTCTCACTAACATCCTCGCCTCCTCTCAGTGTTTTTCGTAGTATTGGTGTCATTGGATGCCACACTATCGCTATTTGGTTATTAATAAGAATTCATATTCCCCAAACCCTGACAATTCGGAAAATACATTTTTCCCTACTGCATTTTTATAGTCAGAAGTGAAACAATTATCTGATGTATTGTGAATCTCTCTTTTACAGTAGGGGAGATGGCTTCATGGGGGAAGCACTTGCTGTTCTACATGAGGACCAAGTTTGTTTGTCTTTTCTTTAAATAACATTTTTTCATTTATTTTACATACCAGCCCATTTCCAGTCCTTCCTCTCCTCTAGTCCCCTCCCCTTTCCCATCTCCCTCCCCTTCCCATCCACTCCTCCGCCACCTCCATTCAGAAAGGGCCAGGCCTCCCATGGGCTTGCACAAAGCCTGGCACGTCAAGCTGAGGCAGGACTGAGCTGCTCCCCTTCCGTTGAGGCAGGACCAGGTAATCCAGCGTGGGGAACAGGTTACAAAAAGGCTGCTAAGCCCCAGGGAAGAGGTCCTGCTCTCACTGTTGGAAGTGTTACCAAGAGACCAAGCAACACACACACATGCAGAGGGCCTATGTCGGTCCCATGCAGGCTCCCTGACTGTTGGTCCAGCGTCCACGAGCTCCCGTGAACTCAGGTCAGCTGTCTCTGTGGGTTCCCCCATCACGATCCCCCTGGTTGGTGCAATCCCTCCTCCCTTTCTTGCGCAAGACTCTCATAGCTTAGCACATGCTTGTCTGTGGATCTCTGCCTCTGCTTCCATCCGTTACTGGATAGAGCATCTCTGATGGCAATTATGGAAGTCACCAATCTGCTTAGAGTACAGTAGAGGGCATCCTCTCCCCCAAAGCTAGGAGTCTTAGTTGGGGTCATCCCTGAGGGTTCCTGGGGTTTTCCCTTGCATCAGGTTTCTCCCTAACCCCGAAATGCCCAACCCTATAAAGATGGAAGACAAGTTTGAGTCTCAGGGACCAACATAAAGATGGACACTGAACCCCATCTGCCTCCCTTCTCAGTGTTCTCAGAGGGAGACAGAAGGACCCCTAGGAGCTGAAGGGCTAGCTACCCTGGCACACGATGTTTTTACAACCACAATTTCTATCTCAAGATCCAACATCTAAGATTTTCTTTTGACCTTCACGTGTGTGCTGTGGTGCATGCACACACAGAGACACACGCACACACATGCAGGCACATACACAGACATACAGATATACATACATGCAGATACACATGTACACACACATACACATAGACACATGTACATACACGCAGACACACATGTACACACACCACTACCACCATCACTACCACTAAATGTTTTCATCTTCTAATCACTAGTTATATTCATAACAAGGACATACAGATAGAGCAACACATGTAAGTGACGAGACAAGAGTTTAACCTGTGTTTCAGCACTTAGCAGCCACGAGTTCAGTCCGCTTATACCTCCTCACACGTTCCTCAACACGAAAGGACAGAACTAAGACCCATGTCCCATGTTGTTGAGAAGTTCCTAGCAAACGGTAGGGACTTTGTTACCATCGTATCCCACCAGCTCGTCCAGTTAAGCACAGACTCTGTTGTGAATTCCAAAGAGCTGAGCTAGAAGAGGCTCAGAGAGGAAATCCTTGCTATTCGGTGTGGGGGGAACCCTCACCCCATCATTCAGAAGCATAATGAAATGTAGTTTCTCAGCTCCTTTCTGGTGGGGTGGTAGTGGGTGGGGGTTATAACTTGACATCCTGAGCTTCACAGAGAAGCAGACTATTCTCACTTAGCCCCTCGACGACCTGATCTCAGAGTTAAGGGTATGAGATTCACAAAGAAAACACCCAAGTCTCCATTCCTCAAGTGGCTGCACACCTTCTGAGAGCATTCTGCTCACCTCCTGACAACAGTCTTCGCTTCAAACGGCGAACACAAGCATCATGTGTTGATTCTGGTCTGAGAGTCTCAGACATGCAGCTTTGATCTGTGCCAAGTAACTTCTAAGTTCCCTTATCCACAGAAAGGTCGCCATTCCGACCTCCAGGGGGTTGAAGAATAAAGGCAGACAGCTGGTGATACCACAGGCACTCAACTACAGCTGTACCAGAGGCTGTCTTTGTCATAGTAACGGTGCATGTTTGTGTGGGTGGGTGGGGGTAGGGAGAGATTTTGGATATATTTCTCATCAAACGCTCAAGGCTCGCTTTACAGATTCTGAACAAGTATTCCAGGAAGCCCTGATATGCCTAAGCCTCCAAACAGGCTATAAGACCTGCTGACTCAAAACTTTTCCACGATTCATCAAAGAAGGTAAAAGAGGTCACTCGGCAACCTGACTTGAGGGAGGACCAGGGTCGTGTCTCCACTTTGTCAAAGCGTCAGCACAGCCCCCCCCCCCCACCATGAGAACCTCATTCTTACAGCACATCAGGGTCCCGTTGCTGGTGAGTAGGGTCTGTCGGGAGCCATTTCTCTGCTTCTCAACCCCTGGGCTTCTCTCAGCTTCCATCACTACCTAAGAAAAATGTATTCTTGCGAGGTTTGAGAGGGGTAGAATATGTGCACAGGTTTGTTACAGAGTCTTACCATGTTGCTCAGGCTGGCCTTCAGTTCCTAACCCCCCTTTGCCCCCGCCTCCCAAGTGCTGGGATTGTGGGCTGACACTGCCGTGCCAAACTATCAGGTTTAGTTACTACCCTTGCCCTCACCTGCCTTGACAGACATCAAGGGGCCCCATCTTCACAGGATGCCTGAACAAAGCTACTATCCATAGCTTTTCTTGTACCCAAATATAGTGATCAGTCACTATCAGAGCCATCAGTTCATTTATGAAATTTGTACTTATTAAACACCTCTGGTCCAGTGATTGTGATGTGCATTGAGTAGTGAGCAGATCTGTCTTGGTGCCTGAGTTCATGGCAGCTGTGCTCTGACTGCAAATGTTACAGCCTTTCCAGCCCAGCAGAATCCCCTTCACTGGTCCAGGGTACCATGCCCTTCACTGGTGTAGGGTACCAAGCCCTTCACTGGTGTAGGGTACCAAGCCCTTCACTGATGTAGGGTACCATTCTCTTCACTCGTGTACGGCACCATGCCCTTCACTGGTGCAGGGTACCAAATGAAGAGCTCACACAAGATGCCAAGCATCCAGAACAGGGGACCCACTGATGCTGGAAACCAAGCCTAGGCTCTATGACTTGCTAGGTATGAGACTGTTAGCGACTGGATGTCTATGTCCCCATGGCCCCCATATTCCCAAGCTGAATCAGCAGTCAATGTGATGGTTTGCGAGAGGATGGACTTTGGAGACAGAGCTAGAGGAGGTCTCGTGGGTGGAACTCTTGCGCTGGGAGTAGCAGGTTTATAACAAGAGGGGGAAGGAAAGTCCACTTCAGGAAACACTGAGAAGGTGGCCACGCAGAGTCCAGGAAGAGGTTACCAGAAGAGGGATGAGCCACACACTGACCTCAGACTGCTCAGCTTTCAGGACTGTGAGGACCACATTTCCTCTGTCCAAGTCACCTGGAGCATACGCGCACGGTACCACGTTGTAACAGCCTGTGCCTGACTAACAAAGTAGTGTTTCTTTTCTTTTAAATGCCTCGGCCTCTTTGCCTAGAAATGAATCCAACCCTACCTTGGAGCCTAAATGAGGAGGAGAGGAAATGATTTGGCTTTATGGACGGCAGAGAAATGCCATTCAGAGGACAATGGGCCTCAAGAGGCTCTGGAGGCTTCTGTATGGTAGAAATGAGGCTCGCAGAGGGATCCTTGCTAGGGACTACCTAATCCAGGATGCTCGGACTCTTCCACTATCTGGGAAAGCCCCATGCTTCCTCCTTTTCACCGTCTTGGACATTCTGTCTGCCCACTGGCACGACCACCTTTCTCTTGTGGTGTCAGGTTCCCGAGGCGGTTGCTAGGAGACAGACAGCCACATTTGGCGTCTACAGCTGAAACACCACACCTGGAGTTATCTTAAATTAGGTTGTTAAGATTCGTCCCTTTGAAGAAGACCCCAATTAAAACAAAAAAAACAAAAAAAAACAAAAAAAAAAAAAAAAAACCTGTAATAGCCAAAGTTTGCTTTGAAAAACGCCAGGGAGGAATTAGCGCCGAGCCACCCACCCGACGCATACATCCTAGCCCAATATTTTTCATTTGCTTTGTTCTTCATGGTGTGTGAATGATCAAGTTTCAGTTCTCACTGCCTCATGAACACATGTGCGCGCTCAGCACTCCCCAAGTGCTAGTCAGAACAAGGTCCTGGGCTGAACGGTGAAGAAGGCGCGCACATGCCTCTACCTGCGTGGGGCTTCGGCTGCGGTGGAGGGACACAGCACAATCCAGAAGGAAAGTATTTTCAGATACTGTGAGGATGAAGTAAGGTGGGAAAAATGGAGAGAGGAGAGAAGGACGGGGTGGGGGAGGGAAACTGTTAGGATTAGCCAGGAAGCTTTCCCTTGAGTGGTTTCTGAGCAAGGATTATCAAATCATTGCATGAATGACTGAATGTTGATTTCTTTTTTTCTTTTAGGTGTGGAAATAGAGCCCAGGTGTGCATGCAGGCACACAGAGGGGCCAGGAGTCCAGCCCTTATTCTCCTCATCCTGGTCTGGAGGCTGTCAAGTCTAGGAAGCCAGTCCCAGGGACAAGGTGAGCTCGGTGGGCATGAAGACAGAATTCGGGGATCCCATGCTCTCACGCCGCCCACCTGTCAACTCCTACAGTGTTCTGGGACCTGGGGTGGATGCTGGCTGGGGCAAGACGGCAGACAATGGTCCTGCCCGCAGGGACAAACGCACACACAGCTGTGCCTCATGACAGGAAGCACACAGCTCTCCCTGGCCCTTCCAAAGGAGGCTCCTCCCAAGCTGACTGGGGCCAGTTCTCCTGAATTTCTGGGTGTTTTACTGTCTGAGGAGCATTCGTGAGTTAGCGACTGGCTCCGGATCACTTGTCTTTGCCACACAAGTACCCCGAGTCCAGCTTTTAGTCATGTCTCCCATTCATACCCTGGGGACGCTGTCATCACCTCTCACCTGGACTCCTCAGCACCCAAACTGCTACACCCTTCACAGAGTGTCCTCAACCAGCAGCCAAGTGTCCTACCGAACACTGATCAGTCACCTCACCCTACTGTGCAGAGCCCCCTCAAAGATCTATAACACTTTCAGTGTAAGAGCTAAGCCACTTCCAGTCACCACATGAACCTATGCCACCTGCCCCCTTCCCTTCTAGACCTCTTCTCTTACGTCACTTCCTTGGCCACTCTACTCTGTCCTCTCAGCTACCTGTCCCTCTCTCCAGGCACCAGGACTGGGCCTACCTCAGGGCTGTCACAGTCATTACCCTGGAATGGCCTTCCTGCTGGTATTTTCAAGATTTGCCCCTTACAAACCTCATCATATTTTAATTTGCAACCTCCACTCTGCCCCTGCCAACATTCCTTATTCCCCACTCCTTCGTCTTCTCCTGACTTACTTTGTTCGCTCCCTGGTTTCCCTTAAGAGGATGCAAGGTCCTTCATGAAGGGGATTGTTATATGGTTTGCAGTACCAGGCTTCAGACAAACTTGCTTTTCCTTTGGCTTCCCGCTTTCTGGCTCAAGGCAGGATTATTTATTTCTAACTGCCCATGGCTTTGGTTCTATGACTTGACAAGCTTCCCTTGGAGCCAAGAAGGTGATGAGCCAGTTTTAGGTGCCATGGAAACCAAGTGAAACCAGGAACGCATGGTCGGTCTAGGACTTGTTTTTTTTTTTTTTTCCCCACTCCCTCCAACCCCAAGTAAGAAATATCAGTGTCCTGCCCTGCAAAATCAAGATGATAATATCTATTTCGCAAAATGAGGTGGGATTACATATAAAGAGTACAGAAATGTGTGTGGTACAGTGGATGCAGAAGAAAATTAAAATAAAAAAAAGCACTCAGCTGGCCCTGGACCCTGGAGTCTTGTCCATATCACATTCTCACCCTCTCTATCAACCGCCTAGGAGGACTTTGGAATCCCAGATGTGCAGTGACGGAGGAGCAAATGGAGGACCTCGAGGGGAAAGAGGGGGTTATGTGATCATAGGATACTTTGAGTCATTCTGGTCTTTTCCTTCAGCTGTCTGCCTGACCCAAACACCAGTCACGGGCTTGAGGGGAAGCCCAAACCTCCTGGAGTCTGTAGAGATCCTGAGTTCCCAAAGTATGCAGCGGCTTTCTTCTCTACCCTGACCCT
>NW_026067967.1:5237743-5277458 GCF_014885135.2 Alexandromys fortis | reverse complement strand
CCCTCTCCCTCTCCCTCTCCCTCTCCCTCTCCCTCTCCCTCTCTCTCTCTCTAGTCAGGCATCTCACAGCACAGTGGGGTGACATCTGTGGGAACGGAGAGGAGCCTCAGAGCATGACTGCCTGCAGCTAATTGATTTGTGGGCATTGTGGACAGAGGGACGTGCAGGACCCGGGAAGAAAATCGGGAGCAGGACGTTCCAGGGGAGATGGTTGCGAGCAAACGGGGCAGCGCCGTCTGCTGCCGGCCAGCTGGCCAGCCTGCAGCAGCTTCCACCGTGGCCTCTGGAGTTTAATTGACAGGAAGGAAAGAAAGCACAGAAGAGAGCAAGGGAGTGGAATAAGATGGGGACAGGAATGCAAACCAAATGTGGGTTTTTTTTTTTTTTTAGCATTTCCTGTGTTCAGGTGTTTTTGTAACGGAGTAGGAAAAGAGGATGCAGTGTGAAGGAAATGAAGGCAGGTGATGGAAGCAGAGACAGAAAGGAGAGGGAGACACAGGGAGATGGGCATCCACCCTGACCACGCCAACGCCGTAAGAACAAGACCAGCTCTGCAACGTGGGGAACGAATCTGCCTTCCAGTCAGGGAACAGGGACAGGGACAGAGAGTTCAGAACCCCTTTGCCGTACAGGACAGTAAACAGGGCTTAGCTTGTATGGTGCCTGCTGAGGTTTGGGGATGGCAGTGAGGGTAATGGGCTCACATTTACCTCTAACTTTCTTTAGGGGTTAATTTTTCCTTCAGTATCTTCCTAGGTGAGGTCCAGGACTCGGGTGAAGGACTCTACATTCTGATGATCAAGTTCAGAAAAAAAATCTCCATTGTCAGGCCCACTTTAAACATGTTTTTTTTTTTTTGCGTTAATTATCTGTGTGTGTTTCTCTGATCTACATGTATGCAGGGGTATGCACATGTATAAATATGGGCACGTGCAAGACGTGGCATGCGTGTAGAGGTCAGAGGATGATCAAATGTCAGTCCTCGCCATCACTTGTCTGAGGCGTGGTCTCTTTACCGTTTCTTTCTGCCATCCACGCCTGCTCTCTGGGCATCAAGCCTCCAGGGCTTCCCTTGTGCCTGCGTCTCATCTACCCACAGGAGCGCTGAGATTACAGATGTCTGTGCTGTCCCCATGTCCAGCTAATGCGTGGGTTCTGGAAACTCAAACAGGTCCCCACACTGGCGTGACAAGCGCCTTGATCTACCGAGTCATCTCCCCAGCTCTGATTCTGTTTTCCACTAGTGAGGAACCGGATTTCACTTTGAGCCCAGCAGACTAGACTCTCAACTGCTACAACTTCCCAAGCCTCTCTTAACCCAACAAAGGTGGCATCCTGGGGCTGTGACAATCTATAACGCGTCACCGCTCATAACGTGACTCCCACATGCTGCCTGGTTCCCGAGAAACACTTAGAACCAATCAAGCAAATTAGAAAAGCTGCAGAAATAGTTGTCACGTATATGCCTACTGCCAAGTCAAGCTACAGAGGGGATGCTTGTGATCAACCAGCCAGCCAGAGATGGGGAATTCAAATAAAAGAATGAGAGAGAGGGAAAAAAAGATGGTTTATGGCAAGGTTGGCACGCTCAGGGCCATAGGCCAAGTCCACCCAGCCAGCCAAATTTTGTAAATAAAGTGTTACTGGCACACAGCCCCGCCCATCTGTTTGCCTGTCATAGATGGCTGCTTCCCACGACGACACGCAGTTGAATGCTTGTGCCAGAAGTTGTACAACTTGCACTACTGAGAAAACTTACTAACAGCATCTTTGAAGACATCTGACAACCTTTGACGTGTGAGCCAGACTCAACATTCCTTTTTTTCCCAGAGGCTACATCTTGCTCTCTCTGTGGGTTACCTTGCGACATTTTAAAAGTGAAACTATAAGCGATATCTACCAAACTAAGAATTAAGCTTGAAAAAAAAAAATGAAGGGGAGGGAGAGGTAGCTCAGTGAAGTGCTTGGCTTGTAAACATGAGGCCCTGAGTTCAGTCCCCAGAACTCACTTGAAGGCTAGGTGTGGTTGCATGCTCCTGTAACCCTAGTCCTGGGAAGATGGAGATGGTGGATCCCTGAGACTTTGTGGCCACAGTCCGGCCTACCAACAAGCCAGAGGGCTCAGTGACAGACTGTGTCTCAAAAAACAAAGTGGACGACTCCTGAGGAACAAGACACAACACAAGACTGGTTTCTGCACCCCCCCCCCACGTGATGATTTAATGTAACACATGAACGCTAAAGACAGAGGTGTTTTATACACCACCTGACTCATAGTAAGTGCTCATCCATGACCTCTTGTGCTGTCTATCACTAAGTTCACACAAGTCTTTTCCATAATGCAGAAACGGGTTACCGAGTTCAACCTCCCATCAAATCTTGAAGTTGAGGGAAATGAACATCCCATGGTGGCCTTCTCTAAGTCCTAGCATTTCATTTCTTTGGTTCCCATAAGGACTTCGTGCTTCTTCATGAGGGAGGCCACTGAGATTCAGAGAGGTGACACCCAAGTCCCAAACAACAAAGAGGACATGAACACCTATGTCTCTTTCATTCATACCTTAAATCCGCATTGATTATTTTTTCTGCCTTAAAATATTGTGGTTGAAAGTGCTGGCGCTATATTCTTCAGAAAGACTGAGGATCAGGGGTGACAGGGTAGCCCACTTCCAGATCCTGAGGGGTTCAGGACAAAAGAGACAGGATTGCCAGAAGCATCCAAGGACAAAACTGGAACCATCCCGTCTCTTCTGTTGCTGATTATAGGCACTGGAAAAGCTAAAGTTTCAAGGATCCACGATATGTCTCCCAATGACGCAGGCGAAGAAATCCCTACACAAAGGAGAATTTGAATTCCAAAAGGTTCAACTCAGCCCTAAGGAAAAGCTGGCACAGACAGAATAAATTATCCGCAATATTCTGTGCTGAGCATTGGCAGCTGATGGAGAATTTCCCGTATCTAACTTTATTTGATGGTCAGAGAAAACACATGAAGAAGAGGCACATGTCATAACCTCCCCACTTGACAGAAAAGAAAACCAGACCGAGAAAAGGAAGTGTCTCGGCTAACGTCACTCAGCCGAGCTGCGGCTCACACTGACATCTGAGACCGGAGCGATGAATCACGGAACCTCAGTGGAACAAATTCATACAATTGAGTGTTTGTCAAGATGAGAAATGAAAATTACTCTGAAGCTTTTAGCAGCCAGAGTCTAAAACTTCAAGGCAGGAAGCACGTCTTCTGAGAGCCGAGAGGCCCAAGGGGCCCGAGGCACACCCCCTCTCGTGGTCTTTAGACTTTCAACTTCAGAAGCCATGGTGAAATCCCTGGGTGACATAAGCCTCCCTGTGGGGGTCTCACCAGTGGTCAGCAGACATCTGGACAACATAAACAGAAAGTATTGCGGCCCACCAGTGAGTTCCTGCCATCTGTTTGGGAACAGCTCCAAGGAAGAGGACCAATAACTGTTTCTAGCCTTCACCATTTAGTCTCTTCTGCAAGAGTGAGGGGTGGGGGTGAGTACAGATTCTAGGGTCCCGGATTCAGGCAAGTGATAGCCAACCTCTCCGCCCTCAAGTTTCCTGTCTACAGAGGCAGGAGGACCGACTGACATGTAAGCATCAAATAAGGACACTCATGGGAAACGCCTGTCCCTGTGCCTAGGACCGGGTCCGTCTGCACTAGTACAACACCTATCTGCAGGACATCTACTCTCAGAGAAAGACGTCGGGCATGCTCAGGCTCCTACCACCAGAGTTAACCCACAATCCCCCAAAGCACAAAGGCTGATAATTGTGCAGAAGGCGAAGTTATCACCCCAACTGAACCCACATCAGTTCCCTCCCCTAGCACGTGGAAACAGGGCCCCCATCTATCTATCTTGTGAGGCCATGAGCCTCACTCAACCTAGGTAACAGACGGGCTAGGGCTTTGTAAACAGCAAAGGGCTGTTCACAAATGAGTCAAGGTCATGATTGTCATCATTACCGCTGTCAGTCCTGAGTGATGGAAGCGTCATTACAGAGAGAGAATTACCTGCAGAGTCAACGCGATTCATTTTTATGTCTGACAGGACAATGCGTTCTTAGACTTTAAAACAAACAAACAAACAAACAACAATCTGGTTTCATGGCCCGGTGCTTGCTCTCAGAAATGGTTCCTATACTCCAGCTCCATCATGGGTGTCATACTCCCTCCCCCCATCTACTACAGTCAAGGAAGACTCTTCGGGGATATGAGCATGCTATCCAAAGAGTAGAGCTGGGAGGTGTTAGATCAACTGGGCAGAAATCAAAAGCTGCCTGGGAGTAAGGCAGCTTTCTCCCGCCCCGCTCCTGCTCCCTGACCCCAACAAGCCCAGGATCAGAAGGCAGGAAGTATTGTTTCCCCATTCTGCTTGGCAGGTGATTCTTCATGTGGTCACTGTGGACTCTTTAAAAATAGAATGTTGCCATCAAATAAAGCAAAAGCTTAACCTGACCTTGGACTGCTAACCGTTTTATTTGGAAATTTTTATAAAAATGGCATACTCTCAAATCCCACACATGCTTTGTTTGACAAAGAGGCTCATGATTTAGATGGGGTTCTGGGGGTTGGGGGGGAAATCTCATACAGTAAAGTAAAGCAAGGGCCTGAGTTCAATTTTTCGTGTCACTTGAAAAGCTGGATGTGGGGACATGCTCTTACAATCATGTCACCAGAGAGGTGGCCACAGGAGGCAGCTCCAGGCCACCCGAGAGACCCTGCCTGAGGAAGAACGAACAACACCCAAGGTTGTCCTCTGACTTCAACACACACGCTCCCACATACGTGCATGTGTGCCTGCACGCACATGAACATAAACACACTCACTCTTATGCACATAAACGTGTACACACAAAATGGACCCCAAAGCAAATGTGCAAACCCCGTCTCCTGATCTGAGGCCACCATCAGAGTTAGTGCCGACATCAGATCAAAGACACACACGCAGGGTGTAGGTACAGTCCTCATCTGGTCTCAGCACGGGGCCATTCTCAGTCTCATAGGTGTTTTCCGTGCTCTCCTAGGATTCCTACAACAGCTTTCTTGATCTAATGGGAGTACCAGCTCTGGCCAGACAGGGAAGGAAGCAGCATAGGACCAAACCGGACCCTCTGAATATGGGTGAAATTGTATGGCTGGGGCAGACTATGGGACCACTGGCAGTGGCAGCTAGATTTATCCCTTCTGCTTGTAGTTGCCTTTTTTGTAACCCAATACCTTGCTCAGTCTAGATAAAGTAGAAAGGAACTTGGTCCAAAAAAGACAACCGTATCCTGGTCCCCAGAGAGTAGACTAACTTGAACCACCCTCAGATAGACTGTCCCTTTATGGCACTCCCTGCCCAGGGCCTCTGCAATCAGAACATCCTACCAGACGAAGAAGCTCCCCAAATGCTTTAGAATGATTATTTCTTTATCTGGTTTGCAAATTCCTCTCTCCCCTCAATATATAGTAGACCATTTCAGGAAATTAAATGATAAACATTTTTTAAATGACTTCTAGCTCAGTGCCAGCTGAATAAAGGCCAGCATTATGTCACATTGCTGCCAGGCCTACGAAACCATAACTGGGTAGCTGGTGAGTGAAGGTCTCCTTGCAGGAAGCTATGGGGTCCAGGCTGGGGACCAGGGGGAGAAGCAGGAAGCCCCGTCAATCAGCAGTCAGTCTAATGGCAAACGTTTAATCACCACATGGGGAAAGCAGGACACAGACTACACTTACTGTGTGATCCTGGGAATGTCAAACCACACATTCATGCGAAGTTCCATTCAGAAAAGGTGCACTGGCCGTGCAGCTAGGCACCAGCCAGGAGCTACGATGCTGGGCCCTGCTAATAGCTGAGTAACCAGAAACCAACCTTTATCTTCCATTAGGTCTTTTTTTATGTATCTTGCAAGCTCTCTACTTTTAAAAATTAAAGTACCATTTCTTTTCTGGTATAAAACAGCTGTAGTATTCTAAATAACAAAAAAACCAAACTATTTAAGCCAATCAGAGAAATAAGAGCACCCCCTTGCTGTCTGAGACTACTAAGTACTTCCTGTTGATGAACACCTGATCTCATATTTGATTTTTTTTTCTCTCCAAAGTCAGGGAAAATCTTAAATCGAAGTATTTACAAATGAAATAACTTGACAGCTAGGATACTGACAGTTGGTGAATCTAGACGGTGGCTATTTGGAGGTTATTATACTCATTTATAGTTTGAATAAGTTTGAGTATTTTTACACACCCATCTCAAAAATTTAAAAACCATGTTAAAATAAATAGAATGAGTTGGATGGGGAGTGTCGAGGTCTCAAACATGAAGGAGGAATGGGAGGGTGGGTGGAGAAAAGAGGACAGGGGCCTATATAGAAGGAAGACTGGGAATCAGATTCTTCTCTTTGGATGTGGGGGTGTCTGTCTACTTACTTAGGCTGCCCTTAAATCCCGCCAAAGCCTTCTGATTCCTGGGGTTACAGATATATGTTACTATACTCAGAATGGATATTTTTGAAATATTTGGGGGGAACCTGGAGAGATGACCAGGTAGTAACAGAACATGCGGAAGCAAGAGGCTTGGATTCAAATCCCCAGCAGTCTCGTAAAAGCTTGGCATGACTGTGTGCCGGCAACCTGAGCACTGGGGGACAGAGGTGGCAAATCTCACTCACAAAGCATTCTAAGACATTCTGTGAATTCCACGTCCTGCATCTTCTTCCCATCTCTTAGGCAGAGGGTGGCCACAACTCCACACTGTGGCTAACTCCTGCGCTCCTCACCCCTGCTCGGCATGTCCTCATCCTCGCTCATACATCTCTGTACACAGACAGCCAACCAAACTCTCTTCAGTCACCCCAGTCTAAGGGACCATGTATTTCCGGCAGAGGCCCTGATAAGCACAAATGAACTACTGTAAACAAAGAACCAGTAGCTCTTCTGGAGATTTCTCACAGTGTGGGTGCACTAGAAAGATAAAGATTTCAGTGGGGCGAGGGGATGGGATTTGATGCCTAACAGAAGCGGCAGTTCAAATCAATGACAGGACAGAGCAGACTATTCAGAGGCAGTAGATGGACAAAAATAAGACTAGACAATAAGACACCTAACGCATGGTTACTCCGCATCCACAGAAGATAATCCGTGATGGAGAAAGACGGGAGCTGCTGCAAAGGTATGGGACCCTCAGAGAATCTACAGTAGATCCGGAACCCAGTGAGGAAACATCATTCCTACTTACCAAAGTGAGGCCAGACATCACAGACTGACCAGATTCACCTAGTAAACAATGGACAGGTATATTCTATAGAACTTGGCCACACCCATCTCTGGGCTTGAAGGCGAGCTGTTTTTCCCCATTTGGCCCCGGAGTCCCAGGCTAGCACCCTACCCTTGAACACAAGTGCCAGCAGCTGCTGCGTGTCAGCCGAGAGGGAAATAATACCTGTTCATCAGGGAGCTAATTCTGCAAAGCTCACCGTCTAATAGGCGCTCTACACACGTAAATAGGATGCTCTAATCAGCAGGAAAGCAGGAGCTGCAATCTATTCCTCCTGGACCTAAAATATAATGGAGCTAAATTGAAGGTTTTACGATACTCAGAGCACTCCACTTGGAAGTCTGCTGCCGTTCCAGGCAAGGTGTTTATTTCTAGAATGAGCTACCACACTCTCTGACATCTAGCCCCGGGGAACAGTGCGCACTAAATAAAGCAATGTCCAGAGCAGGCCTTCAATGCTTGTAGAGCCCAGAGAAGATGGGACAAGGCCTGGAGACGAGGAGAACAGACTTAGAACCTAGGCAGACCTGGCCAGTACCAAGTCTGATGGCCTTGCCTTGCCTCGGGCTTTCAACCTCTCCAAGGGTGTTCTTCCACCAGCAGAAGACAGGAACGACAGCCTCCATCAGCGGTCTGGAAGGTTAAGTAGTATTAACATAGGTAGTCAATGGGCTTTAATTAAAACTAAGTTCATTTTTTGGTGTGGATTTTTTTTTTGCCCCAAAGAATATTCCCAGTTCTCAAATGCCAGCTGTACAGTTGGAACACACAGACTGCCTTCTGCTGGCTACTCTGATAAGGATGAGGGAGCAGATCACTGAGGGTTGGCCACTGACGTCACACCAGGGTCGGCAGCTCCGGTATGTTCTATTGCCTTTTATGGATTTTCGGTTTCCCTCCATGTTCCCTCTTCTCCCTTACCTCCCCTCCCGCTCTCTCATAAAATACGTTACTATAAGTCTGAGGAGATGGGCTGAGGCTGTGCCAACACTTGCTGCACAAACGGGAGGGCAGGAGTTTGAACCACAAGCATCACGTAGAAAGTTGTGCATGGCTATATATGCACGCGCAACTGGTGCAGAGGTGAGGGTCAGAGCCAGGGTGATCAGGGGAGCTTGCTGGCTGCTAGCCTAGCTCCAGCTTCAATGAGAAAGCCTATTTCATTGAGCAAAGCGAGAAGGGTAACACAGGCTATCTGCTACCGTCCTCTGAACACAGACGCATGCGCACTGCATACACAAATGGCGGTCCACAAAACAGCCACTTCTCATGTTGTTCTAGGTTTTTCCTCGACACAGGCTATCTGCTACCGTCCTCTGAACACAGACGCATGCGCACTACATACACAAATGGCGGTCCACAAAACAGCCACTTCTCACGTTGTTCTAGGTTTTTCTTCGACACAGGCTATCTGCTACCGTCCTCTGAACACATATGCATGCGCACTGCATACACAAATGGCGGTCCACAAAACAGCTACTTCTCACATTGTTCTAGGTTTTTCCTCGTCTGTGTGTTTGTTACAGTGTTTGTAGCTCAGGTTCACCTAGGACTCACGGCCTCTTGCCTCAGTCTCCCGAGGGCTGAGACTACAGACACATATCGCCACGGCTGGCTTCATTACCGTTTTTTTTTTTTTTTAATTGGTGTGCAACAACGGCTCATGTTTATGGAACGTGGTGTGAAATTTCAACACACGCATACATCTTGTAATATCCATATCTGGGCATTTAGCATAGACGTCACGTCACACACATGACATTTCCTTTGGCAAGGGCATTAAAAACCCTTGTTAACTGCTCTGAAGTGTTCAATACCAATATTGCTAGCCACTGTCACCCTATGGTGTAATAGGACAAAAGTCCCTAGTCCTCCTAACTATAACTTTGTATCCACTTTTATTTAGTCAAATGAGTCGATAACAGGTTAAGAACATAGATTTTTCACAGGAAAATTTGAATTTCCAGCTTTCCTTGAAGCAATAAAAAGAGTGATGTCCAAACGCTTACATGCTTTTCCCACCATAATGAGCAGGAGAGGACTCTTAACAGTGGCCCCTGGGGACTCACCGGGGCCACTGTCCCTACCTGCCCCACTCGCTCCACCATCCTGATTCCCGAAATGGTTCTAGACTCATTCTGACATGGGCTGTTCCCTCACCCACCGAACCTGAAGGTAGAATGTGAAGTCAGAAAATGGGATAGGTGTGGCGACAACGGCTTTTGGAATCTGGCTGACTTGTGGTCCTGCCCCTTCTGGCTCTGTGGTACAGTTTGTCTTTGGGAATTCAGCTGCCTTTGGATCTCTTCCTCTCTCTCTGAAATGTGTGCCCATGTGTCTCTGACAAGCACTGAGAAAGCGCACACCCTCTCCAGCTGGAGTAAGGTTCCAATGCTTTCACGGTGCGTGAGAAGTATTTCAGTGTGCGGCCATGGCAGCAGACCTAAGCAGGACAGACATTTCATAATGATTGCAGGAAAATGGAGTCAGGAGACCAAGGTTATGAAGAAACCTCTGAAACCTCCTTATGTTGCTTTTCTAAATGGGACAAGTAACAATAGCTCTTCTACCTTATTTTAAACAGAGGCTGGTTCATCCATGATAGTGGCCTACCTATGTTGTCTTTAGATACTCACCTTTGAAACACTCAGAGATCATTCCCCTCCACTGTCTCAATGGCATACCTGTGACCTTGTTTGCTTTGTGGCAAGTGTTACATAGCCTAAAGGAATGATTCTCACCGGTCATCTTAATGCCCATGGCCATGGCTGTTTTCAGTTAGATTCGCCACCTTCTACCTTCCAATTCCATTGTGTTCCCAGAGATGAACGGTTATTTTGCCGATTGAGACAGAAAATTCTAGGAGTGGCCAGCCCTTATTTTATCTCAGTGGCATCACCGAGGAGGTATTTTTCTAAAGTCATCCACGAAACAGGAGCATGAGTAAGGCGCTCTGGCCACAGGAGCCACTTGCTAAGCCCACACATGCTTCCATAACTCCGTGGATCAGAGCCTGAGACTGCTGGGCACAGGGACACAACAGGAGATGGGAGAGAACTGCTCCCCATGGCCCTGAACTACCTGTGTTTTCTCAACCTCATCAGACCCTTGTTACCCTTCTTAGATCTGAGCATTCCATGGGCCTCATAGTCCTTCCCAGATGGCAAGACCTGGGACAAGTGTTTGGGGCTCCTCTCAGCATATCTCCCCGTCTCTCATGACCTTACCACTTTATTTTTGCAGCCTGATGCCCCCCTCCCACACAGCCCAATTACCTCTGTAAGGAGCAATTTCAAAATTTACATAAACTTAACTCAAATCCTCACAGGTGTGGAAAGCTACAGTAAAATCAAAGTCAGGCTAACTTGTAGTAGGCAAAGAATAGCTACATGCTATTAATAGCCATGGTTCCTATTAAATACCCACCACACCATGCCACTTCATCCACCAGCAACCCCTTAAAGTATTAGAACCCCATTGTTGCAGATGAGAAAGCAGAGGCTGGGATTAAACTGGAGCCCCAAATCACACATTGATCTATCAGTCCATGCCAGAGTGGGAGTTTAACCCTATCTTGGTCTCACATAAAATCGAGCAGCCACCCAGTATGCCGCCCCAACCAGCATGTGCTTTCTCTTGAAACCCATCTGCAGCTTGTCATCTTGTCGTTCTCTTTTCTCAAGGGGACTGGATAGAGATCCTCCAAGCTACTCACCAGAATCATCTTCAACGACAACAGAGACACTTCTTGAAACATTCACTGTTTTTAAGAGGAAAACAAGAACCACTGTCAACATCCTCCCAACAAGGATATCTGCCTGATAATTACAATCCTCTGACTGCAGGATAAAGATGGGATTGCCATTATGACTTTGGAGAAATAGATGGAAATTGTATGGGCTCAGCAAGAACGGATTGCTTTCCAACTCCTGACACTAAAAACGGCAGCTCCGAGGGGCTTTGGGCTGGGGTGCTTCACCAGCTACGGCAGGACTACTCTGATGGGGTACCTTTCTCCCCAATGAATTGAGACAGGTTGTTTGCCACATCTTATAAATGTAGCTCACGAGGCTTGTCACAGCCTCCAGAGGAAGTAGTCACCCTCAGTGCCCTCAGAAACCTCCATAACTCAAACTCTTCTAAGTTCTAAAACCATGAGACTTCAATGTAAAGAAGATCCAAATGTTTAAATGTTATGCCAGAGACAGAAATCAAATACTCAAGAGGGGCTGAGCCCTGCAGCCTTTGGAGAAGGATTCTCCCTACCAGGAACTCAGAACGCAATGATGGACCTCTGAGTCATGGGCACTGTGCTTTGGAGTTTATACTCTGATAGGGAACAGGCAGTAGCAATGGATAACTGATCAGTGGGGATCAGTGATCTCCCACAACACTGACAAGAATGCATAGAAAGCTTCTGGAGTGTGGGAACAAGGAAGCTGCCCCCACGTTGCAGGGTGTTTTGAGTTGCAGGGTGTTTTGAGCTCAGGATGGATAAATAGATAGATAGATAGATAGATAGATAGATAGATAGATAGATAGATAGACAGACCGACCGACCGACCGACCGACCGACCGACCTGGGGAGGCGCTTTTACCATGAGCCTCATGGTAAAATATAGACAAATAGAAATGGGTTAATTCAAGTTGTAAGAGCTAGCTAATAATAAGCCTGAGCTAATAGGCCAACCAATTTGTAATTAATATTAAGCCTCAGGGTGTTATCTGGGAATAGCACAGATAGAGAGAAACCTGGTGAGGGGACAAGAAGACTGGGGGTGGGGTGGCAGCAGAGCTTACTGGTGAGGCTTGACTGTGTGTTAAGGACTTGGAAGCCGCTGAAGCAGAAGAGACCATTGTGAAATGTCACTGTGGTTGTAGAACAGAAGGCTGTGGTAGGCTGAGATGATGAAATTGCACACAGATCTAGAGCCCAGTTTCCATGCCCCACTTTGCAGCCCTGCCTGCAGAAGCCTTTGGCAAACACTGCGCAGACCGGGGACACTCTTCTTGTCCTCTCTGAAAGCTGACTTTCACAATTTCTGCTCGTGAGCCAGCAGCTAAAAAGGTCAAGAAAATGGGAAGGACAGCAAGGAACCAGAATCCAGGCAGGACAAAGAAACAGGGCCCAGGATGATACCAGGGAGGTAAACAAAAAGCGGTACGTGTGTGCTTATAGGGCATTTGTGACAGCTACAAAGGGAGCTGATGACTTGTGTGTGCTGAGGCTATTTCCTGGAGCCTTTCCCATGCCCAAGCTGAAGATGCAGAAGGATATTCTACACTCTTCAAGGAGAGAAAAGCCACATAAAAGGACTCTAGCTTTTGGTAGGAGAGGGCAAGTTTGGGCACACACTAAATACCGTAGCATACATTCAAGCAAGGTTAGCGGTAGCGGCAGCAGCTATGACCGTGAGTGTTGAGTGAAAAGGGCCTTGTTACCACCCAAGGGATGGGTGTGATCCGTCTTATTTTATAGATGATAAACTTGACTTCGGGAAGATTGAGTAACCTGTCCCAAATCCTCACTGGTATTAGAGGGTATGAGGGAGAAAGCTATCACTTCCCAGGGTTCAGCGGCCTTGAGCTCAGCCTTGAGTGCTGGGATGTAGGAGATGGGTGTGAAGGTGGGGTGTGGGGTGGGCACTGGAGGCAGAGAGGCCAGCATGGGTACGAGGAAGGAGGTGGGAGGCCCACGGCTCTCAGAGCATTTCCAGTGAGTTACCACTTGGGCTCCCAAAGAGCCATAGACAACACGGAAACAAACGTGTGTGGCTGTCTTCCAACAGACACTTATTTGTGGACACTAAAAATTTGAATTTCATACAGCTTTCACATGCTACAAAATATTCTTTTGATTTTATTTCCCTAAACATTTAAGACATAGGAAGTATCCTTCGCACATGGGTCATATAAAAACAGATGTTGGGCCTGGATTTGGTCACTGGACTGAAGTTTGTATGGTTCAGCCTAAGAAGGGCTGTCCAAGAGAGGGTTTATGAGAGCCATACCCTAAGTCATTTAAAATTTCTGATACCCTCATTTGGAAACCACATGGTAAGGCTAGGAAGACAAGGTGGAGCTGTGTGTGATGTGGGATGCCCTTCTGTATGCTGTGGATATGTTTTATTACCATTGGTTAATAAAGAAGCTGATTTGGCCAAGAGCCAGACAGAATAGAACCAGGCAGGAAATCCAAGAAAAGATAAAGAGTAGGGTAGATGCCGGCAGCTGCTGGGGAAGCAAGATGTGAGGTCATAAGCCTCGTGGTAAAATATAGAATAATAGAAATGGGTTAATTAAGTTGTAAGAGCTAGTTAGTAATAAGCCTAAGGCCAACTAACTTGTAATTAATATTAAGTCTCAGAGTGCTCTCTGGGAACTGGTGGGCAGGAGAGAAACCTCCAATTACAAGTGTGGAGCACCTATAAAAGTTTCACTATGCAGGAATGGGTGTGTCCTCTTCCCTTCACACCTCAAAGTGAGTATGCAAGATACTCTAGTCAAAGGCTGCCTGAGTGTCTCCCTATGAGCCGGCCAGGAGGAGGGCGTTCACCTGGCATGGTGCATGAATGTGGTACCCGATGATTTTCATCCCCACCCATCTCTACCCTGCCTCCCCACTCTCTTTCTTTGGACATGTCTAAGGAAAT
The DNA here is from genome assembly GCF_014885135.2 of Alexandromys fortis. Taxonomy (NCBI): domain Eukaryota; kingdom Metazoa; phylum Chordata; class Mammalia; order Rodentia; family Cricetidae; genus Alexandromys; species Alexandromys fortis. The sequence goes on along the minus strand of NW_026067967.1, from coordinate 5,263,519 downwards.
AGGTCTTTAGAACTTCTTCATACTTCATATTCTTCATACCAAGAGCTAACACATGGCAAGCCTTGCCTGGTACACGCCTGTTGTTGATTAGGTAGCAAGGAAGAACCGCCATCATTTGATACAGGTGTTTGTCTACATACATTTATGGACCTAGCTATTCTCTTTCTCTCTCTCTCTCTCTCTCTCTCTCTCTCTCTCTCTCTCTCTCCTCTCTCTTCCCCCTCCTCTCTCTCTCACACACACACACTCACACACACACACACACACACACACAGAGAGAGAGAGAGAGAGAGAGAGAGAGAGAGAGAGAATTATTTGCTTATGTTTTTCTTGGCTATGTGGATAGGAGGCTTGGAAAAACCTGGTGTTAATCTAATATATCACTAACCTGCTTAAAACATCTACAATGGAGCAATTTACCATCATTTTGATGCAGATATTTGGAAGAATATAAAAAGGAGAACACGAAACAAATACGATATTCCAGGGGCCTGCTATGATGGGGTGGGGTTTCTTCCCTAAAGACTGCAAAAGGAGACAATTTGAATAAGGCCTGGCCTTCCCTGCGGAGGGCATATGGTTTCTCAGCATCAAGAGCCTAGCCTCCATGGGGTCTGATTAACAGCGATGATAATTGATGTCCATCTGGCTGTAACCAGATCTGAGTCAGGCCAGGAAAGGCGGTGGTAGTTTAACTCAAGGTGTTGAAGTCAAGTTCTACCATTTCTGGCTACTGGGGCCCCTTGGGGAGGAAGTAAGAAGGCAGAAGTCCAGAGCCCACCCCAAGACTCAGGGTCCTCTGGGGAAGGCCGGGGCAGGCCAGGCCAGCCTCACCTCTGGCGCCCCAGCAAGAATGACCAAGGGCAGCCCTGCAGCCTTTGTTGAGCCACTGTTTGCTCAATAGATCAGGGCCTCCAGGAATAGTTTTCTAAATTTAATGAGACGAGCCAGCAAAAGAAATCATCTGGCTCAAAGGCGGCTCCGAGCCTCAATTAGCAGGTATGATTTTGGGTAAATGGCTTGACCTCTGTGAGCTCCAGTATCCACAAACCAGGATGGGAGACAGCTAGAGGTAAATACACAAGAAGATGAAGTAGCCGGTACAGCGCCCACGCTTGGCCAGCGCTCAGGCGTCTCTGGGCACAGTACAGAGATGAGCTTGCTTACAGCCACGTTCACCCTGGCAGACAGTGCAGGCTATGGCCAGGCTGCGTGTCTGCCAAACCCAATTCTTCCATTCACTAGCTAAGTACAGGAACACAGGCATTCTTTGGACTTACTCCTCATCTGCCAAACGCTCCCGCTAACCACACCTGTACTGCAGGATACTACTGTGCGGAGCCAGCCAGTGAGCCAGTGAGCACAGTTCCTACAAAGGGCCGAGAGCGGCAACTGCCATGTTGTGTTGGGCGAGCTAATTAGACTAATTTCCAACCTAAAAAAAATAGGGGAAGCAACACCTGTCTTGTGGAATTGTGTGGAGTTCAGGAATTCAAGAGCGACAGGAACCTACAACTCGGTAAAACAGCAAATAAATATTAGTGCTCTCTTTCTCTCTCTCTCTCTCTCTCTCTCTCTCTCTCTCTCTCTCTCTCTCTCTCTCTCTGTGTGTGTGTGTGTGTGTGTGTGTGTGTATGTGTGTCTCTGTCTCTCTGTCTCTTTCTCTCTCTGCCTTCCCAATTCCAGTAAGAAGACAGGTCTGGGAAGGGCTACTCATTTCTGAATGCATGTGAGTCCACCCTCACTTGTTTCTCTTTCCTTGTAAAATCTTTTCCCCCTCCCTCTTTGCTCCTGATTTTCTCCAGTCTCTAGACAACAAAAGAACAGGCTAAGTTCTAGCTGTGAATGAAATCTTTCTTTCTTTTTTTAAGACAGAGCCAAGACTTAGTAGTACGGCTGCCACCAAATTACCAACCAGAATCAGAGGGTCCTGAAAGCCGCTTAAGAACCTGGGCAAGGGTTTGCAGCATGCAACTGGCTGAAGCCTCTTCAATCGCAGCCTGTCACCCCGGAGTTAAAGAGCGGGTGAAATCAGCATGTATAATTCTCATCTAGCAAGGTTCACAGAGGCGCATTAGGCTTCAGCATGATTAACACCCTCTTTCACTCAGGGCTCCCCCCCCTTTCTCATTTTCCTTTTCCGAGGACCAGTGATAGGGTTCAAAGAAGCAGAGAGGGACAGAGGTGAGCGCTTCAATAGAGCATGTGTTCAGCTTTAAGTGAAACTCGCAGACAATTGATGGGCTGGAAAAAGATATTTTCCTCACGCCCTCTTGCTAGATGTAGCAATTTACTATCAGGCTCCCGGGCTAAGAGGGGAGAGAACTGATGTGCAGAAACAGAAAGAGCTTCTGAAATACAAATTTACGGCCCACCCATCCTTCTAATCATCCATTCCTCCAATTATCCATCCTTCCACTCACCCATCAATCTATCCACCTATCCTTCCACCTATCCATCTGTCCATCTGCCCATCCGTCCATCCACCCACCTACCCACCCATCCATCCATCCATCCATCATCTATTCACCTATCCACCCATTTATTCATCCATCATCCATCCATCCATCATCCTTCCACCTATCCATCCATCCGTCCATCCACGTGTCCATCCTTCCATCCTTCCACACACCCACCCATCATCTACTCATCCAATAATCTCTCCCCTTTTGACCAGGTTAACATAGATTCATTTGCAAACCTCTGCCAATTTCCTTCTAGAACCTTTGAAGAATGGATCAAAAATCCGCTAAGATCTCAGTCGTGAGTAAATTTCACTGAGAGCACTAAGCACAGTAGAAAAACACTATACTTACTAGATTGATTACTAATTAATGGCCACTAGGGCTCAGCTTTAACCCTGGACTGCCTACCTCCAAGACCAGCGTCTTTCCGCTGGAAAATGTTCAAGCTGATCCTGGATCTCCAACTCATAGGCTATTCTAGACTTCACCACCTGGTTTCTCTTTCTCTGTTTCCCCTTTCTTAAGGGAACCACATGTCATGGGTCATAGCATCTGAATTCCTACCCTATTTGGCTTTTCTAGGACTTGTTGTCAGCTAGGACTCACGTGTGTAAGGATTGGTCCCCAAAGAGGGGAGGCAGCAAAGAGCAGAGATCACAGTGGACCCTAGAACCACTCCTGCTTGCTGCCCTTGCTTTCACTGGGGCCTCTGCATGGCCTGAGGCAAACACACTGCTGGTACCCAGTGCTCAGTCTCGACTCCTTCCTTCTGTTCACTGACTTTGAATTTCACAGGTGCCTCTGGGCCCAACAGCACAGACTGATGGACAGACAACAGCGACGCTGGACAGACTGCAGTGATGATGGAGGCTGGTCGACTTTAGTGCAGAGCCCTGGGGGACCCGCTACTCATTAACTACTGTTTCTGTGACGTGAGGGATGAGCACCCCTGAAGTTCAGAAAAATTAAAAAGTGGAGAATTTAATTAAAGCCCTCCCCATCTAATTGCCTTCCTGTTGGCTACGGGGTCCTGTGAAACCATCATCCAGGTCAGTTTGGGATGCACAGGTTCGGGCCTTCTGCTGGAGGGCATCGTGTCTTACATTCCTTTGCCTCCAGGAGTTACCAGGACAAAGCAAAGATGAAAATTTTGTGCTTTGTTGGGCACAACACGTAAATCTCCAGAAACGTAAATTCTAAGATTAAAAAGGGATGGATGTGATAACTCTGGAATTAAAGGTTTTGCAATTTATGTACATACATTTTTAGAGATAATACTTGTCTACCACTAACAAAAATTAATATTTAGAATTCACTAGATGCTCCTTCGAGAAGGTAAGAAAATTTAAGAGCCTCCATTGACAAACAGACAAAGAATATAGAGAAGTCAATGGCCAGAGACACTAAAGGCTACCAGGCAAACCGATTGTACTAAAAAAAGACAGCAAAGATAAATAAAACCCAGCAAGATATGGATACAGCCATCAGACTGATGAAAATTCAAAACACTGCCTCTTGTTTTCAAGGCTCTGACAGGTATAGAATACGGGACGCACCTGGGACCTTAGGAAACGCGATGGGTTGAGAGGTCATCTGACATGGTGTCATGTCATCTGGTCACCTGATTGCTGTGTGTGATTTACTAAGCTATGCAACTTCTCTAAGCCTCAGTTCTATTGTGTGTGCGTGTGTAAGTATCTGAGTGTGTGTGTGTGTAGTACATGAGTATGTCTGTGTGTGAGCGCATGAGTGTGCATGTATGTGTGTGTGTAATACATGAATGTCTGTGTACATGTGTGTATATGAGTGTGCATGCATGTGTGTGTAGTACATGAGTATGTCTGTGTACATGTGTGTGAGTATGAGTACATGAGTGTGCATGCATGTGTGTGAGTGTGTGAATACCCACTGAGTTGAAGTGAAACACCACATCTCTTTGCATGCACAGACACGTAAATGGAATATACACACAGAAATCCACCTCATCCACCAGCCAAGCTGTGTCCACATTAGGTACTCCATCGAGGGGAGCTTCGCAAAACCACCTCCAATGTGTCCCTTATCTTCATCACGTGCAGTTCACTCCCGACCCAAGCAAAGCGCCTTCTCTGGTCAGATGTGAGGCTAGACATGGCTGTGCACACCTGTGGTCCCTGCTCAGGAATCTGAAAAGGGACGATCACTGAAATCAGGAGCTCCAGACCAGTCAGGGCAAAAAAGGGAAGGAAAAGGTAAAGAAAGATCTAGATCTCCAAAGCTAAGAGTGACTGGCTTTCATAGGCAGCGTGGGGACAGTGGAATGCCTGAAGCCACCCTTTTCAGGAAGGCATAAGACTCCCTAAGCTGCAAACCACCTCTCATGTATTCTAATCTGATGTCACCCAAGTCACGGAGTCAGACACAGCCTCCATATGTGGACCGAGAAGCAGGCTCCAGACGAGTGTGTTTTGCCCAAGGCCACGAGCAAGTGTGCCTTAGAAGCAGGACTTATAGCCCCGTCACCAGGCTTATGCCACCAAACCACACTGCCCTACTTGCTGAGCAAGGAGACCAGGAGTGGCTTGGAGGTCTCTTGGCGGAAAGAATAAGAATGTTGATAACAGTCATGCTGTCTAGAAGCCTAGTAATTTCCAGGTGCTTTTATGATGTAACTCCATTGAATATTAAAAAAAATGATAACAACAACTTGGACTGGAAGCTGGAAGGGAGGCAGGATTTCTCTTTCTTGGTAGCTGGGAGTATCATGGGCTAGGTCCATGGGCTCAGGCAAGCAGAAAACACCACCTTACCATTGTAGGACACAGTTTCACTGCCAAGACCATCACCAGCTCTTTGAATCTTTGGCTGAGTTACAGCCCTGCAAGCTCTCATACTTGCCACGTTCCAAAAGGAGAAAATCCACAGAGAGTGTGCCCTTCCCACAACAGCCCTGAGCTCTGGTTTCCCCTCCCTAGCATCTTCCCAAGGGTGTGCTTTGACAGAAGCCTGGGTACTATGGCCCCCAAATCCCATAAACCCTTGAGGAAAGGCACCAGAGAAATAGAGCTGCTGTGGTGACTGACAAGGGACGAGACCTCCTGGGGACTGTCACTAACCCCTGTGATTTTCAGGATAAAAAAAAGGGGGAGACTTTGTTCCTTAGCTTAGGACTCCACTATCACCCTGATGCGGGGGCAAACGGTCCCTAACTGGCATTCAGAATGTGAGCAAGTCAGCCTTGGAAACAGCTGCAGCCAGCCGAGGAAAAGCCTGAGACACCAGGCCAGAGCCGACCAAGGAAACGGCAAGTAATCCTGAGAGCCTGCACAGGGCTCCCGCCCTGCCGCTCCTCCCCTTGCTGGGCAGCTGAGCATCACACACTTCCATCAGGGTCACTGAAAGGTTTGGCGCACACAGATGGACGCTTGTACTGTTCTTTCAGCTAGTGAGATATATTTTGAGTGGTGATTTTATTTTTATTTTTTTTCCAATCTCAGTCTCTAAAGGTCAATCCAATACATACTAGATGGACATCCCAGGGTTTGCAATATAACCCGGACCCATGTGATCGGATCTGGAGAGCCGAACCATTTTCTTTTGCAGTAAAATGTAATAAGAAAATCTGCAAGAAGGGGAGGTTAAAATTATATGTTGAGGGTAGCGGAGGGTCTCGCTGTGGCAAGCCTTCGCAGTCCTGGTTTCCGTGCCAGAAGGAGAGCTCTGCCAAGCAAGAGTTCCTACTCTACCCGGCCTGAGTTTCTAGGTCTCACACTGGAGGGGGGAAGGGGGAGGGATGAGGTCTATCCCACATCTGTGAGCTACCCTTATGGAAACCTCAGAACTGGTCCTTGCTCACAGCTAATAACGTAAGCAGAATGGAGAATAACAGAGGCACGGATCCTGACCTGCAAAGACCAGACTTAAAAACTGAGGAAGGGGGTTCTGGAAAGAGCATTCAGAGGTTTCGAGGACTGACCCACCACTCTAACAGAATCCTGGGTTTGATTCCCAGAACTCACATAGTGCCTCAAAACTGTTTGCCACTCTGGTTCCAGGGGCTCCAATGCCCTCTCTGGGCCTCTCAAGCCACCACCATGCACATGGTACACAGACATACATGAAAGCAAAACACCAGGACACATTCTTTTTTCTTTTTTAACAAAGAGGGCCTGGAGAGATGGCTCAGAGGTTAGGAGTGCACACAGCTTTGGAGAGGACCTGAGTTCTGCTTCCAAGAGGCTCACAACCACGTGTTACACAAGTTCCAGGTGATCATACAGCCTCTTCTGGCCCCCGTGAGCATGGGCACTCATCGGGGGATATCCACACACAGACACACACACACACACACACACACACACAAATAAACGCACACGCACACACAGAGACACATGCACACACAGAGAAACATACACACACACACATGCACACACAATATTTAAAAACAAAAATAAAAAAGAGTTGAAGAAGCCATTTGACTTTTATCTAAAACTCGGTTTCCTCTGTAAAATCGTGACAAAATGTTTGCTGGTATGGAAAGACATGGGGACATTTGAAGTGACAGGACTTGGCAGGGTGTGCAGTAGTTGCTCAATCCATCTGGGTTCCACATTGCGCCTTGACAGACTCACAACACTGTGTGAGGGAGATGGATGGCAAAGCTCAGTATTACAAAGAGGGGGCTGTCCATGGGTTGGTGGGGACTCACCGTGGAGACGATAAAGCGTATCAGTGCAGTCTCCTCAGAGGTACAAGAGGTGACTGGATGTTTCAGACAAGAAGCATTGCTGGGTTTGTTCTTTCCAGCACAGGTTTTTCTTTTTGCATCATTAAGAACACACACAAAACAGAGGCATTAAATCCATAGAGATTGCTCTGTCAAGTTCAAGGCCGGAAATCCGAGGCTAGCACACTTTCTGAGAAGAAGCAGGTATATTTAATAAATGCCTGGTATGCACGTCTGGGGATGAAGGATAAATGGGGCATAGATGAAAACATGGGTTCCCTGGGGGTAAGGGGAGTGACCAGAGAGCAGGACACACTGAGAAGGGGAACAGATCATATACTATTGCTAAATTTTACACCTTCTCCAGTGGTACAAATCATCACTTCAAAATATGTGTTTTTGTTTATCTCAAAGGCCAGATATGGCAGAGGAGCTGATTCTTCAAATAGCTGTTTTATTAAAAAGCCTGGCATGGCACACAGTGCAGCTAAAAACCGTCTTTTAAAGCCATTAAGGTAAAGGCAAAGACACTTGACCCAAAGCTCATGGACTTCTTCCTAGCGGTCACTTCTAATCTCACCCTTTCCCCAACACAGGAAAACAAGGATTCCTGGATTCAGAAGAGAGTACAGGACTACCCAAGGCTGGAGGAGGAAGGAAGGGGAGAAAGAGGGGCACACAGGAAAGCGGGGGAAGGGCTGCTGGAGTCTGAATGTGTCAGCCAAGCTGGTGTGTTAAATCATCCCGATGCAGCAGTGTTGGGGGTGTGGGCTTGCTGGGGGGTGTGGAGTTCATGGTTATAAAGGAGTTTTGTCTCGCTCTTGCTCTTACTCGCCCCTCCTCTTCTGCCTGCAGCCATGACACTATGGAAGACCTCGATCATGCACCTGTGCCTTCTTCTTGGAGTTCCCAGTCTTTAGAGCACTGTTTCTCAACCTTCCTAACGCTGTGACCCTTTAATACAGTTCTCATGTTGGGGTGACCCCCAACCCTAAAGTTCCTTTTGCCGCCATTTCACAATGGTCATGTGGCTGCCGAGTCATGGTTCCGTTCCTAAGACCACGGGAAATGTGCATTTTCTAATGGTCAGGACCCACAGGCTGAGACTGATGCTTCAGAGCAAAAAGCCCCCAGTTCTGTTTACATAAGCCATCCAGCCAAGTACAGTCATGGAAAACAGACTAAGGCAGTGGAACAGAAGGCAGCACTTCCTCCCAAACTCCACAAACGAGAAACAAGACAACAATTTCTGTGATTCCAGTGTCAGAGCCAAAGGTCACACGACAATTTTCCAACGTGAAGTTCAGGGAAGTAATGGACCTTAAGGATTGAGATTCTTCCGAGATGAAGCTCTAATAAGTGACCGCACTGGCCCCACCAACCCATGTGCTTATTGATATGTAATTAATTGAGAGCCCAGCACTACTCCAAAGATTCAGCGGGATCTGGAGATGGCATGTGTGTCACAGTGTGGCAAAACCATTTATGTCTCTCCACATAAAGTTGTGCCTTCTGGCACAGGAGTCTAGCAACTGAACCTAAGACAATCAGCATTTTACACGCTGCCCTGTTACTCAAAGCTGTCCTGTCTAATGGCCTTGTCCAAGAACACAGGTACCAGAAAGCCCACTTCCTCACAGGCAGAAACTCACTCCCACCTTGCTGCCAAGTTCTCTGTGCTGTGGATGGCGGCAGAATATAACCTTTACGGGAAATGCCTCCCCCCCCCCTTTTTTTCTCTTGAATTGTGTCTTTAAGGTAAGTATTCAAAAATGACATCGATGGACCGCAGCTTTGTGGTAAATGATAAGATGATGCTGATTTTGGCACAGACTCTCTCATCTTATTCTCTTGGTGGTTGAATGGGAAGGACGATGCCTGGGTAACATCTAAAAATAGCTCTAGATATGGAGTCATACATACTACAGAACTGTTTTAGCCGACTTTGAGAGTATGCCGTACCATGTAATGGCAGCTGAAAGCCTGGGATAATTAGTGCACGCGTGCGCGCACATACTCTTCATGGGAATCCTGTCCTGGCAGCGGCAATGCGCACGCCTTGAGCTCATTTTCCTTACAAAGACTCTAATGCCACTTTGTCTTTTATCCCCCCGGGCATTAGTCCTTGTGGGAATGCCATGAGAAAAGCTGAAAAGGAATGAGGGAGGGGGCTTTCAAATATTCCCTTTGTCTAGCCCATAATAAGGATTACTCTAGATCCTTTGTCTAGCACTTATAAGATACCATGGCAGTTAATGGATAAGTTAATTGGTTAAACCGGTCTAGTGGAGGCTGCCCATTCGTCCCTCTGGGCCTGGGATGTGTGTAGAGCAGATTAGGGCTGAGGTTGAGAAAGGACCAGATGGCTTGAAGTACCCCCAGTGATAGTTTAATTATTTTTTTTAATTAGTAATGTCACATATTTTCACCAGAGAAAACTTTGGAAAAAGAGAAGAGCTAGAAAAGTAAAACAAAAAGTTATTACAAAGCATCGCTAGCTACAACTAATATTTTGATAGATTTTAAAGTGACTTTGCATGAACTTTATAGAGTTGAGGATAGAGTAAATGTAACATTTTCTTCTGATTCTCTCTTCTAGCATTTTTAAGTTTCTAATAAAAAATTCTTTCAAAAGATAGCTACTGGCTAAAGAATATTATCTAGAATAAATGTATCATGGGCATTAACTCATTCACCCATTAAACAGTTGACATCTGAAAATTCCTTTGGTATTTGTTATTACCTGCTCATATATTACGCACCTGGGTCAATGAAATAATCTTCTCTATCTCAGGAAGAAGTATTTGAAGTAGATGATATGTACACATAGTTAATCAAAGTGTGTATATGCAATAAGAGAAGGCACCCTTCAGCTGAGCCCTGAGGCCAGCGGCAAGAGTGAGGTCAGAAGGGGAGCTGCAGAGGCAGATGTCAGAGGGAAATGCATGCTCAAACACACCTGGGCAGGAGCTGGATGCTCCCTGCAGACAGCACAGCACTGCTTTCACGGCTGGACTATGCAGGGAGCAGGGAGCAGGGAGAAGGGAGCAGAGAGAAGGGAGCAGGGTCATTCTAGCCCAGACACATGGAAAAGCTATTCGCGCTGTGATAAATGCAAGGTGGATTTAACATTTTCAAGGCGAGGCGTGTTAACACTGAGAACACTGTGGGCCTGGCTTCTTCAGACCTGACAAGCCTCTAATCAGCAGTCAGTTTGCATTCGGATTTCACGGCTGGCCAGTCTGCCTGTCTGGGCAGCGTGGGCCACATGGACAGGACAGCAGGGTATCCATCCAACAGAAGAGGAGCCCTGTCACCTCACAGATACTAGCAGGATGGTAGAGTTTGCCCATATGGAAAGTTACCTGGGAAAGGTACCAGGAGGACTTCAAAGGACAAAATGCCCTCTTTAGGGTGAGGTGTTCTCACCTGAAGTTTGTCTCAGTCTTCAGATGACCACTGGGTGCCTGCCCCAGGCAGGTGGACGACATTTTTAGTTTTAGTCCAAGGGAAAGTCTTTCTCTATAGTCTAGGTTGTCCCTGAACTCCTGATTCTCTTGCCACAGCCTCTCAAGGGCTAGGATTGCAGGAGCATGCCACCATGCCTGGCCAAGCTGGGTTGGGATTTCAATTAACACCCCTCTTCCCCATCTCAAGTAGACCCAGCTGGCTCTTCCTTATCCTGCAGCCTCAACCTCAATCTAAGGCTTGCCTTCTCCTCAAAGAGTTCCCAGGAAAGGGTGAAAACGGCCTTCCCATTGATACTTTTCTCATCCTACACTGGCCATGGTGTGTGTATTAATTGCTTGACCTATCTGGCTTATTGTCTGGGTTGTGAGATTCAGAGGCCTGGCAGAGAATATCTGCCCAATAACTTCTTAATTAGTGAATGAATATGAACTGTGAGCCGAAGATCTCGACTTTAAAGCATGTTAGAAGTCAGCCAGGGTACATGCCCTCCCCAAAGACAGGAACATCATCTGTCTGTCCTGTAATTATGAGGGCAAGCTTTGTCCCCTCGGGGTACACTGCACTCAGCATCTGCTGTGGGACAATGGTTTTACCCTGTAAAGATTTGTTTCTTGTACTTATTTAATAAAACGCTGATAGGCCAGTAGCCAGGCAGAAAGTATAGGCGAGGCGACCAGGCAGGAAGTAGAGACTGGGAAGCAACAAGAATTCTGGGAAGTTTCAGTCTGCAGTCGTGACCCAGATACAGACAACTCAAGATGTGACTGCCTCGCCGAAAAAGGTACCAAGCCACATGGCTAACACAGACAAGAATCATGGGCTAATGTAAGTTATAAGAGTTAATAAGAAGCCTCAGATACTAGGCCAATCAGTTTGTAATTAATGTAGACCTCTGTGTGATTTCTTTGGGACTTAACGATTATGGCAGGACAGAAGCTCAGTCAGCAGTCAGCAAGCCTCACCTCCTGTCTACTGTATCCAGGCTTAGGGTGAGATCTGTGGGTACCTTCTTTGTAGCCTGAGTGTTAGTGTGGCGGGGGAGGGTGGAGGGCAGTAGAAGGGTCCTGGGGGTCGGGGGAGAGCTCTGTCTGGGATGCACTGAGGTCCAGCCCTGTTCTTGGACCCCTCAGCTCTTTGTAGCTACTAGACAGCGATGGAGGGAAACTATGGAGAGACAGAGCTTATGGGCCAGGGCATCCAAAAGAACTGTTACCTGTTTGAGCGAGAGGGCAGCATGCTAGAAATGCCGTCCACACTGAGTGAGCAGAGTAGAGCCAAACTGCTCAAACATGGGCAGTTGCTTGTTTGTATTTTCCACTTAAGTTAAGACAGAGAAAAAAAAAAAACTGAAGAGAAAGAATGGATGCCAATACGGAGCTGTGCTGAATTTCCAATTCCCGGAGGCAGGATCCGGAGCTATTTCAGAGAGCCTCTAATAACCATGGGAGAATCCCGGACCCAGGAGACACACTTGCTGGGTCAGACCTTGGGAATAGCTGATTCAGGGTCTTGGCATTCACTGGGGAGTCTCAGCCCTGTGGGATGCTAATAGACACAAACAGAACAAAGATGCAAGCTTGGCCAGCTTCTGGAAGCTTCCTAACAGCAAGACTGGGTAGAACTCAGGAAGGTACCCTGTGGCCCTCCAGAGAAGAGAAGGCAATCCCCCCAAGGCTAGCCATTGTCACAGGGAACCTCCTCCCAGTTCATGAGTCCCAGGGGACAGATTGAGGACACTGACGAGTCTGGCATCTTGTTCTTCAAGGAAAGTCAATGGACTCACTACTCAGAAATGAAGGTTAAAGTGTCCCCACTGTGCAGATCAGAGAACAAAGCAAGAGCCTTGGAGGATGGGATAACAGAGGCTACATGGTGAGACTTGGGGATGGACCACAGCCACGAGAGGAATCGTTCTAAGTCATGTTTTCTCAACTGCAAGTTGACCACGAGGATAAAGAGAGACAACGTCTAGGAAGGCACGAGTGCAAGGTCAGCACACAGCAGATCTTCCTGGACCTTGGGTAAATGGTCTGTACAGATCACACGTCCCTGCTCTATCAATAGCACCTGTCCTTGGTGACAGCCATCCCAGGTACCCTGATTCCCTGCTTTGATCAGCTCTCAAGTAGTCAGACAAGGGGCAGCCAAGAACAATCTAGAACTTCAAAATAAGCATCCCACCCCCACCCCCGCATGCCAAAGATGCAGGCAGTCACATCCCTCAAGCTAAATGGCCTGAAAAAACTCGAGGAAGAAAGAGCCAGTGTGAACAGCCTTCTAAATGCTTCAGGTTTCTGGACTGTTCCCAGCTCCCTGTCTCCTTAACTATGGCTTCTGCGGTGGCTCAAACGCAGGACGTGCCCTGGAATTTCAACAGCCCCCCCCACCCCCGTATTTGCTCGGCGCTCCATCATTCATTCAGCACATCTTGGCGGGTCCCCTCTCTAGACAGACATTTGCAGCCAAGCATTGAGGTGCAAAGGAGCTGCCAGTCGGCTGGAGAGGGGAGGGCCAGGGAGTCAGGACCGAGTTACAGACAGCCCTGTGACCAAAATGATGAGGCACTGGCTTATTCTAAGAGGATTCCAAATCAGCTTGTGTTTAGCGAGCAACTGGTGTGCGCCAGATTCTGGGCTGGGGATGCTTCCATAACTTATCCCCACCCAGACACAATTATGATCTTTTCCAAAGGTGGAATGATGAATCGGGCAGATAAAGAGGGCTCTCAAAGCTAAAGAGATCACGAGGGGCGGCCAAGATTAAGCTTAAGTCTGTACCATGGGGGCCAGTTCTAACGAGCGGACTGTATCTATGACAGAGGGGCCACAGAAAGCCAGAACACACAGGCTGTGCAATATCATTCTTATTCTGGGACTCGAGGTGCACATGCTTCTGTGTCTGTGATATGCGTATGTGTGTGTACACGCATGTGGAGGCCAGAGGTTGACATCAGGTGTCTTTCATTATTGCTCTCCTTCTGTCCTTCCTTCCTTCTTTCCTTTTTTCCCTCCTTCCCTCCACCCCTCCCTTTCTCCCTCTCTTCCTTCTTCCCTCCCTCCCTCTTTTCCTCCCTCTCTCCTTTCCTTCTTCCTGAGATAAGAGAACCTCACAGAACTTGAATTCTGCTCCTTCAGCACCCTGCCATGCCTGGCTTCTGCGTGGTTTCTAGGGATCTCTACTTAGGTCTGCATGCTTGTTCAGCAAGCATTTTAACCAAGTCATCACCACAGTCCTAAGAACTGTATGCCTTCTGCCTTCTAGTTTCTTCCTCTGGTGAGGGGATAAAACCTCTGACTGTGTGCATGGCATGATCAGACCAGAATTTAGCCATACAAACTGGATTCCCATGGAAGGTTTTCCCAGCACAACCCACCCCCCCAAGACCTGACAGAAGGCCTCCATGCCTCTCTGGGAAGCAGTCCTGAAAGACAGGTTACAAGAGATTCTAAGACAGAGAGGTTCCTATGACGAGGAAGCCCACGGGCTAAACTCTCAGTGGAGGCTGACCGAGCAACAAGGACAAACCACCACAGACTCTCCCTCCAGGACAGGCTACTCTGGCTCCCTGCCTGAAAAGCAAAACCACTCCTTTCTGTGCCAGGGATCCTGGGAGAGATATTTATGAGACAGCAAAACCACTGCCATCACATCTTTAAAAATTCTCGTACGTGTAATTATGGGCCCAGGGATTCAGTTCCTGGACGTGGTATTAATTACTTCCTCGCAGCTCTGCAGTATCCGGGGATGGGAAGTGAGGACGTGCAGCCTGTGGGTCTCTTGGATTTCGTCTTTTGCTACTGCAGATACTTCATGCACAAAGCTACCACGGCGGTCACCTTGACCTTGACCTACTCCACCCTGTGCTGGGTTCCTCTCAGAGAGCTTGGTTGGCTCAGTTCAGGTATTGCTTTGGTTCCTTAGCTGGCAACACTTAGTGGGCCTTGGCCAGTAGAAGGCGAGGGGGGGGGGACCCTGAAGTCTCTCTCCTAACATGGTGTATTTGTGGGAGCGCGGGTGTTCATTTTCTACCCTAGCCTAAAACAAAATGCCATGCTGACTACATCCTTGGTAAATAAAACACTAGAATAATACATCGCTTCCCCATAATCCATTCACTTACCCCAAAGTCCCATAGAACATCCTATGTGCCAAACCCTCAGAAAGGAGCCCCCTCATGAGGTGTATGCCTGCCGTGGAGTCTACAGAATAGTGAGTCTCTAGTGTGCACTATGTGACCAAGAAAACCAGAATAAACACAAAGTTTCCTCATCCTACTGACTCATCTGGCAGGACATTGCCAGCCAAACACTTTAGCTAGGGAATCAGGACTTTAGGCACCCATACCATGGGGCCCTGGCTACACTAAGACCTGACTGAGTGGAATCTAAATAGGATCTCATGTGAGCTCACCAGGGCCTGAGTTCAAATCTTCCTAGTCAGAGTTTCTTCTACGATGCTTCTAGAATTCCCTCCACAGCCATGGAGCTTTCTGTTTAGGAGCAGCCTTGCACAGGGTTAAGCTTCAGATTCTTGCTCAGTGTTCTTTCTTCGGAGGAACTAGTAGGCAGAGGCTGTTTGTTTCCTGGCTGCCCAGACCCAAAATAATCACACAGAAACTCTCTTAATTACAACACTGCTTGTCCAATCACTGAAGCGTATTGCTAGCTAGTTCTAAGATCTTAAATTAACCCATTCCATTCTTTTATATTTTACCGCGAGGCTACTAGTTTACTAGTACCGGCATGCAGGCGTCTTTTTCCTCCGGTGGCTACATGGTATCTGCCTACTCTCTCCTCCTCTATCTGCTTGGAACTCCTACCTTCCCCATTCTGTGCTGCTATAGGCCCAAAGCAGCTTCTTTACTAACCAATGGTATTCACAGCATACAGAGGGGAATCCCACATCAGGCACTCACATCCCTCTCTTTCGGTCAGCCTCTCCCTGCTACTGGCCCTGAGCCGAGTGTCTCAGTCTCAGTCTGTCACTAACATGCTACTGTATCAATACACACCAGAGCTCCTTAGCTCCTCACCTGCATGAGGCCTTGGCCAATATAAGGACAAAGCTCTGTATGGGAATTCACTGCCCAGGCCATAGCTTCCTGTCACTGAGCAGGGCTGTGGGCTGCTGGGAAAAGAGCTGCAGGCCACTTCCGGTACTGCAGGGTACGGAGAGAAAGTCCCACCATTGAAAGAACTTGACCTTTTCCGTTGTTTTTCACCTTGGCCAATCTTCGGAGTTGGCCGAAGAGCTTTCTGCAGTCTTAAAGTCCAGGTTAACCCCAGACCGATCACACAGGAATCCAGAACCGTGGCTCAAGTTCATGGTGTAGATGCCCAGTCAAGACTAAGCTCCCCCTCAGCATTTCGGGTGATTTACCCAGATGATTAACCATGGCCACCAAGAGCATGGAGTTTCGATGTAGCAGAGCGTGGATTTCCATCACAGACAACCCAAAGAAGGTGGGCTGCTAACTGCTCTATTTATGTTCGTACTTCATTTACAACAATGTAATCCCCTATTAAGGAAAGAGCATATATGGATTAACTCCTGTAATCAAAAAATGTAATTAATAACCCAGTTACAACAAGATTTTGAAGAGCTAATAATCCCTAAGTACAAATTATGCATGCTCATTAAAATCAAACTGTTATAAACCCCATTTATCCAACAAATAATTCCTTGTCTGACAGCTTGCCTTATTTTACAGCTATAGAAAATGAAAATGTGTTCTCTCATCCTCTGGGATTAAACTCTTAGAACTTTTCAAAGCTTTCAGCCCACGGCCAGCACTTTCCACACTCCTCCCTCTTAGGGACAAGGACTTGACTTTCTGTCCTTTTGCCCTCCGGATCACCCTACACTGGTTACTTCAACTGTGTCCCTATCAGACAGCACAGAACAATCCTGATCAAGTGACAGCGTGTGGGGTCTTCCATCTGGAAAGTGTTCTCAAGTCCATTACTCAAATTCTTTCTATTACAGAACAATGAGAAGAGCGTACACTCTGGCATTCGATCCCTCTACCCAGCTCAACGCTAGGAGACCCACACAGGTGCAGCTACTCTTCATGTGACCAAGAGGACTTCTCTTAGCAGTGGGGGAAGGGGAATTTTTTTCCAGTGGGTATTTCTAGCTCAGCTGGTTATCCATATGTGAAATTAGAGAGTGCACTTTGACCTTCCATCTCAAATTCTAAAGAAAAATCAATTCCAGATGGACTGTAGATCCCAATATCAATGGTAGAAAAATAAATTTTACAAGACAAGGTAATATAACATCTTCATGACCTCAAAATAGGCAAAGCTTCTTAAGCAAGATGTAAGATATGTTAATCATAAAGGGAACCTTAATAATTCAATTTGACCAGAATGGAAATGTGTACTTATCAAATGATATCACCAAGGGAGTGAAAAGCTAAACTTAATTGTCAACTAGATGAGTCCTACAATCCCTAGGCCTTGGGCCTCCGCCTGTGGGCAGTTATCTTGGTTACGTTAATTGGGGTAGGAAGAGCCATGCATTGTGGGAAGCATCATCCCCTGGAGTGAGATCCAGGAAGATGATTTGCCCAAGCATTCGCTGCCCCTGATTCTCCACTGTGAACACAAAATGCCCAACTGCCTCACTATTACGCTGCCTCGATGTCTCCACCATGAGCTGTGAGCTAAAATCAACTCTGTCTCCTCTCTCTTGCCTCTGGCAGGGCATTTTACCACAGAAAGAGGAAAGGGAACTCAAGCGAGCCACCGTCTTGAAGACTGAGAGCCATGTCTGGTAAGGGGTTTAAACTGTAATGCACTGGGCATTCCCATAAATAAAGAAGAGACAAAAAGCAGGCTGTGTGATTCACTGTTTAAAAAGCAGGTCCTGAACAAGCACTTGTCAAAAGAGGATCTCCAAGGGGCCAACGGGCTTGTGAGAGGTGCTCCGTGTCACTAGATACGAGGGAAACCTAACCACGACGAGACACAACCGTACGATCCCCAGAGTAGCCGGAGTGAAGGTGGCAGTTGTTAGGGAACGTGTGTCCTTGGAGCAGGCAAGGCAATCAGACCACACTAGTGGACAGCTGGGTTGGGGTTTGCACCCAGGAAAACCTACTAAATAGTATGTGCGTGTGCGTGTGTGTGTGTGTGTGTGTGTGTGTGTGTGGCAGGGGGTGCTTGCATGTGTAGATATATGGATACAGCCAAGAAACACTACCAAAAGTCTTACACAATCACCCTTCTTGAGGCGTCATCTCGAAGCCCGTAAATGGAGAGCAACATCATGTAAAGCCAGAGCCAATACTGCACGGTGATAGAAATGAACAACCACAGGCCAGGGTGTGGATAATCCAGACACCTGAACACTGAGCAAAGGAGCAGACAAACTGAGCCTGTGCTCTACAAATCCACTACATTATCATAAGGCTGGCCAAACGACAGTATTCTAAGTCTGGATAGGAATTAGCCTAGCTGGAAGTGAAGAAAAGGACCGAGTCTGGAACGGGGAAAGGGAGCTCTCAGAAGGTGGTGGTGTTTGCTTTGTGATGAGAGCGTTCTGGTTCACTTCAGAATGTGCTGACCATCCTTCATGTACAGAAAACATGCATTAAAAGTACACACACACACACACACCTCCACCACCAACACGAGCAAACCAGCCAAACTTGGCCAGTTTACTTTTGAACTAGATTAGGCGAAACATTTAATCTTTTGCTTCTCGTGACTTGCTGAGATGTCCAGGTTACAGTGGAAAGCAAAACAAAACAACAACAACAAAACCAGAAAGCCCCCAAGACATAAATCCACAGATTCCCAGACCTACATGTTCCATATCTTCCATTCCTTCCGTTCTTCTTCCTTTCCCTTCTCCCTCCTCCCCTGCCTGTCGGGGAAGACCTTCTTCATCTTTTTATGATCTGGGATCTTAGAGATTTAGTCTTTTTTTCCCCTCTTACACACATTTTAAAAGGCACAAACCCAAACCAGAACAAGTACAAGAGCAGCCGAGCAGATGTCTTGAGGGTGAAGGAGGGTGTGAGGCTTTCACAGACGTCTGGGGGAGTTGAGAAGCCATCCAGCTGCAGCCGCAGCACTGGGGGTGTAAGTTGAACCTGTGGGTGAACCTTAGGTTGGGCTCTCAGTTCAGAAGCCGCGGTGTTGGGGACTGCACTGAGATTGCAGGAAGAATGCGGTGGGACACTGCATACAACATGCTTTCTTCTCTTCTAACCACACACGGGCTGTTTTTCAACAGTGAAATTCTTCACAGACCAAAAAGAAACCAAAGGAAAACCCACTTTGCTTTCTTAAAACAAGTGCCAAAGTACTGATGGGAGAAAGCTGGAGTTACAGAAAGCGTGAAATTCCCAAAAAATAAATTTGCGATTTCCAGAAACTTGAAATCCACGACTGCCAATGACTCCTCCACCCTGAAACACTAGATGGGCTTCCTGGATGGCAGTGGGCTCCTGGCATGCAGGGGAGCAGCCCCTCCCCCAACTGCTTGGCTTGCACTTTGATCCTTTATCTGCCAAGCAAACATTCTCCATCACTGGTGGGAGGTGTACAAGAATGAAGGGCTACATGTGGGCATTCCCACCTGAAGGATGGGCAAGACTCCGAAGTAAGAAGAAAGGACCACCTGATGTCCCCGGAACAAAACCAAGAAAGAGCAGAGAGGTTTGTCACTGTGATGTTGAAATAGGAGCGGCGGTCAGAGTAGGTGTCCCATAGACCTTGCCCTGTGACCTGCAGTTCTCAATCCTGGCTACACCTCAGAATCACAAAGAGGTTTTCCGACAATGCTGGACACCATGTTCTGACTCCCAGACTGCACTTTAAGTGGGCTCTGGGGCAGGCACCATCATGAGGGTGCCTGAGAATCACCCCGGGCGTTCTAGAAAACCAGAGCCTTGGGCCCAAGCCTGTGTCGGTGTGGCCTGTGGACTAAGAACCGTTTTCACTGGAGACACAGTTGCCAAGAATTCTGCGGCGGAGAACATGAACTCCAGTTAAGCAAGTTCTGACTTTCCTCTCCTTTCTTCCCACCAGCTGATGTAGCGCGATGCGGCCTTAAGAGTTCAGTGAGCGCCATGTATGTAAGCTGTCAGCCACAGACCCACGCTCTAGTAAGGAGCCAGGCAGGGCAGTGTGAGCGATGGCTGCTGTTTTCCAGTTCCGTTTATTTCCCCTACATATTTCCCCACTAGTCCAGTTACTCAGAACAAACTGGATCAGCCCAAACCGGGGTCAAGGAGCAGAGCCGGGAGCCTGTCAAGGGCTGCATCCATCAGGGCTGATCAGCACCCCCTCTCCATGCCTGTTCTCCTGTTCTGTCCGATCCTTAGGGATAGCACCCCGCCCCATGGCTGAGGTCTTCACAACTTGATGAACTACTGAAAATTGATTTATACAGTGGCACGCAGGAAATCATCTTCTCATGTGGGTTTATACAGTAAAGTAGCTGGTATCCATCATCGAGAGCCACAGGCCCTTATCAATCCTGACACTCAAAAAATCCAGAAACCAAAAGGTTGCTTGGATTCTGTTTTTTTTTTTTAATAACTCAGTTGATGGCAAAAAACCTGACCTGCAGTGATGTAAGGCTATTTATTGTCTTTATTTTTCCCACTTAGTGTGACAGTCAGACATCTTCCTGCAGAAAAATTAATAGGCTTGATTATAGAACACTGCCCCAGACTCCACCGGGGGTATTATAGAATATACAGTATATGCAACCCATTTCCCTCCAAACATCCAAAGACACAGATCCCTAAATATATCTGACCCCAAGGCTCCGAATGATGGATTGTGGACATGCATTTATTATTTCCACGGGACAGCTGTAATCACTCCTATTGTTCCCTTCAACCAAAAGATACAGAAAATGGGTGTTTGCCCATAACTGAATGACTTTTTATTTCTCGCTGAAAAAAAAATTCAATATATTGTCAAGAGCCAAGCAATAAAATCAGCTCTCCTCTCTTTTTTTACACAATTGATATTTCAAACATTTACTTCTAGCCAGTCCAGATTCCTACAGACTGTTCTCAAACAGAAGAACCCAGTTTTGAAAGCAAGGCCAGTGAGTATCTGCCGGGCCTCAGCACCAGGGATACCCCAGGCTGGGTGCAGAGGTGAAGCAGGGATGCTAAGGGTGAGATCTTCATCAACTACCCCCAAGGCCAAAGTCATCATTCTTTCTTTGTGGTGGTGGCTCACGGGGTGTCCTGCAGGGTCCCAGAGAGTGGCTGCTGACATTAGGCAGGACAGAAAATGTTGTGAACTTGGATGCCGAGCGTGCAAGGAAAATTAAAGGTTTCTTTGGGTAATTAGTAATGGCGGTCATTTCTGACAACGGATGGGTAATGAAGTGGCAGGGGACATCAGTAGCCTGGATGGCTGGCTGCCTGCTAGTGTTGGCTCCCTCAGAGGAGAACGCATACATATCATGTTTCTGAGTGTCCTCTGGGTCACAATGTTTGGTGTCCTTGACTCCTAAAGGTGTCTGTCTGAGCTTCGTCCCCCACCCTCTTTTCCTTTCCCTGTGTTGGAGCTGAGGCAGATGTGTTGGGGAACAGGTGTTCTGATCTCTACTGTCTGCTTGCTATGCAAATGCAGACAAACCTCAGAGTCCCCCTCCCCAAGTGTCCTCAGCTCACTCAGTGAGTCAGACCTCAGAATGGAGATGCTCACTAGCAAACTGACCAGCCACACCTCCGTACCGGAAGTGCCACAATGACAGACAAGAAGAAGCACCTCACCCCCACCACCCCTGAATGTTTGTACCTCTCGCTATACTTCTGTTTGGCCTTGGATTCTAATCCCCAAACCAATAAATTCTGACTTCTTGGTAGCCATATACCTTTCAAGCCCCTGAAGTACAGCCTGATAAGAACTGACCACATTTTGTAAGACAGATGGAGCAAAGCAAGCCAGGACAGCCATCCTGTTCAAGACAGACGCGGAAGGCACAGGGGTGAGACACGCGGAAGGATGGCGCCCTGAACAAGGTCTTGCACCTAGGAGATGCATGACTAGGCAGGACCAGGCATACATGTGTTCTGAGGAGGTACAGTGGGGAAATGAAAGATGACCCACTAAATCTGTCACCTGCTCCACTCTGACAGACTCCCACAAGTTAGAAAAGGCCATGGGCAACACATCACTCAGGTCTCGGGATCTTACTATGACTTCAAGTGGCTACACCATCAGGTGCAAAAGCAAATTCTAGGCTTTTCCAGAACTTCTCTCATCTCTCCGGAGTTTTACCATCCACGGCTCCTTCTATTCCACCAAGTAGACAAGTCACACGGCATTGGGAATGGAGTTAAAGTCAAGTTAGGCTTTTTCATCAGTCAATGTCACTAAGTATCAGAGGCCTATTTTGGGGCTTACTACTCAGGACATAAAGGTTTGTCATGTGTGTTTCTCCACAGCCTCCATCAGAAGAGCTAGTGAGATATTCTAGACCTCCGCTTGCTCGTCTTAAAAACTGCGGGCTGACAACACTGGCTGCACTTTACAGTTAGCCTGAGGAACACGGACGTGCCATGACGTGTCTCACACGAGACAGGTGTGCAACAGATATCAGATCCCCCTGCACTCATTTTTTTTTCTTGAATCTTTGTTCAGAACTGCCCTCCTCGCCCCCACCCTGCCTCGCTAAGTCTTTGCCTTTCATCTCGACTTTTCCACAGCCAACACATGTGTAAGATTCATGGACTGCTGATCTTTCTGAAGTGTCCGCCGACTAGTTTCCTGACATTCTGCAGCTGCAGCAATCTTGAGACTGCCCCTACTTACTGTGTGGTTGGACTGAATCTGTGTCTTACCTTGACCTAGCTCCTGGCCTCTCGTGATCTTTTTTTCATTATTGTGCTTATGTCTTGTTCTTGTTCTAGAAGTATCTGACTGATTTATTCCGCAAGCCCCCTTAAAAAGGGAGAGAGCAGATGTCATTCAGAGTCCCTCAAAGACTGGGGCTGCTCAGGAACCAGTCTCTCTAACAGTTGAGGCAGAGGAAATCTCCTCTTCCGAAGCCCTCTGGTTCCCAGATCGAAATGGCTTCACCAATTGCTCCTTCCCAGCTCTCAGTGTGGCCGGTTCTTCAGACTCCTGCCCAGGACCTTCCACTTCAGGCAGAAGCAATAGGAGCCATGTGACAGCCCTCACTGGAGGGTGATCAGAGGGATGACATGACAGCCCGTGGTGGGCAAACTCAAGGGTCTGCCTCCTTCCTCTGTGTGTCTCTCAGATGCCAGCCTCTAGCCTACAGGGGGGGTTGTTGGGGCTCCATAGCCCTTTCTGCTTTCTATCCTTTATGCTAGGGTACAGCTTAAGGAACGACCACAAGACCAAGATGAGACTGGCTTCAGTGACTAAATAGCCAAGGCCAGGACAGACAGACAGACAGACAGAACAAAGAAAGCTGCTCTTCTTGAGGCAGTGCTTAGGGGAACCCGAGCCATCTCCATTGATGAAAAGAACTTGACTTTCATCCCTATTTCTCCCCCCCCCCCCGTTCTTCCTGGGATCCTTCTTTCAGCTTTAGCTTCTTTTGCTTTTGCCTTTTTCCGGTGTTTGGGGATGGAGCCCAGGACTTTGTACATGTTGGGTAAGTACTCCATCACTCAGCTGTGTCTTCAGGTCTTTCTTTCAATGGCTTTTTCCTGGATCCTGCTTCTGGGGACTTAAGTGCCTATCCAAGGACATGGGAACCTTAGACAGAGCTTCCCAGTTCATATGACAGACTCTAGTCCACAGTAAGTTACAGACTTAGACATTGCAAGGGCCAGGCTGGGCAAAGCTGGAGCTAAGAGGACAATGGCCATGCCATTGGGGACATCAAACTCAAGGCAGACTACTTCACACCAGGCATAAACATGTATGCTCACTGATTTTGACGTGAGTTTATCTTATATCCAAAATGCATTCTATTGCAAGCAAATTATTTTTCTTATATTTGTATTTTACAAATGGAGAAACAAAAGCCTAGGGGACTTGGTAACATAAACATGGTCAGAGAGCTAGGGAGCAGAGCATGAGGGATCCAAGTGACCCCATGTCACAGGGCTCCTGGGGAAACCTACAAAAGTGCCTGCTTAGCATAGGCTGCCCAATACAGTTTCCTGAGTTAACCTGTTATCTTCCATTTTTTGATACCCAAAGTTAATTCCTTCCTGGACCAATACTCACTGCCACTCACCGTAGTGATATTTCACCTGTATTTTAATAAATAAAGCTTATCTGTAGTTCAGAGATTAAAAAACAGACGCACTGGTCAGCCTTACAGACCAGGAAGTGGTGACACACACCTTTAATCCCAGTAGCCACACTAGCTGCCATTGAAACCATGCAGCATTGGTGTGCCTTTAAAAAAATCAGTAGTCCAGTGGAGGCAGAAGGTAGATTATCTGGAGTACAACCCACGATGCCAGATACTCTGTGTGAATTTTTTTTCCTCTCTCACACATACTTTTGAAGCACCCTACCACCAGATCCCTCAACAGAACCCACCACTACCAATGTGCACAGTGTAGCATTCTGGTGAGATTTGCCTCTGCATTGTTAGGAGCAACAATGAGTGGTGTATCTCGGGACCCTGAAAGACAGTAAGACTCCAGGTCACCACTGCTACTGCAAAGCAGGCGACTCCGGGAAGGGTCTTTCCTCCCGGGCTTTTGCTTTCTTACCCACTCCTATTCATGGGAGAATTAGCAATGGCTGCTGAAAAGGAGAGATGGACTAGAGAAAAGTGAACGTTCTTGTAAGTCACAGATGGTCACATCAAAGGGAGGTTTGTTTCCATCCCTCTTTGGGCTGTGTATTAAGAGCATGGGCCCAGTAGGGCCCAAATTTAGGGAGAACAGAATCGGGGTTGTTGCAGAATTGATTCCATGCATTTAACAAAGGTATGCATGCTGAAAGTGTGGCTCTGTAACAACAGAGAGACAGAAAAGAACCGAAGAGAAGTCAGTACATGAGATACGAGACTGAGTGAGGACCAGGAAAGAATGCTGGGGCCCACACAGAGGATGGCAGAATAGTCTCCAGGATAACTAAGCAAGGACATTCCTGTCCGCCAGGGGACTCTAGGACCCAGTCTAAAAAAAAAAAAAGGAAGAACACTCAAACTAGTCAACATCCAGAATTGTCCCATCAACAAAAAGATGAAGAAAATGTTTTATAAATAGATAACGGAGTTTTATTCAACCATAAACGTAAGTGAAATAGTGTCACTGCAAGAGAATCGGATGGATCTGGATGTTGTGATGCTGCTAAGTGAAGCGAGACATGCTATCACAAAAGAGACAAATACCACATTTTATTCCATATGCGGAATCTCTCTCCGTGTGTGTGTGTGTGTGTGTGTGTGTGTGTGTGTGTGAGAGAGAGAGAGAGAGAGAGAGAGAGAGAGAGAGAGAGAGAAGTATTCAGGTTAGAGAAGGAACCAGCCAGTGGGAATGAGAAGAGAACAAGAGAGGATGACTGGAGGGTAAAGATGAAGGAAGTACAAGGATATTCAAGTCTACAAATATCACAATGAAATCCATTATTTTGTACAATCCTTTTTTAAATGACTAAAAAGTCTTTTCTAAAGGAGAAGCAAGAATCAGCCAAGTGGAAGGCTTTCCTCTCGGAGCCGACAGCACAGCCATCCCACAGAAGCCCGAGTAGGATGATGTACAGAGAGACACAGGCAAGTTTAGTATGGGGGCTTCACAAGGACAGTCACCAACCTCTGAGAAGAGATAGGGTGTGTGTGGATGTAGCTACCCTGCATGGTTTTCTAGAGGCAGAAGCACAGAGACAGTCCCATGTGTCCCTAACCAAAAAGACTCCCCATTCTGCCATTCTTACTGGGATTTGCTGGAAATTTCCTGAAGGCCAACCAGTCCCAAACAACAGAATGAGAGTTCTGACTGTTCCAGCAAATGGGAATCTAGGGGCTCCGTATTCTTCCCCGAGGAGCAAGCATCAACTGAAATGAAGTCTGTCTGCATATTTACATCTTATTTTCCTCTCTCTTGAAACGTTCCCCAACAAGGGCTGATCTGCTAAGAAGGCAAAGAAAAAACTTGCAATCCCTGCTACCAGAGCCAAGGATGGGAGACTGCTGAGGTGGGGTGGGGGGGTGGGGGGG